>NC_056040.1:30493620-30801312 GCF_004379255.2 Salvia splendens
CCGGTTGGGGTCTCGCAGTCTCTGAAACTTGTGGTGGTGGTGGTGCAGTGGTTTTCGCCATCATAGTGGTGAGCATGGCGAACGCCTTCATCGCCTCCTCTGGCCCCCCAAGTTTCTGCAATAGATCGGCCATGAACGACGCTGCGTTAGATTCGGCGGATCCAGAGGGGCTTCCTGTGTTTTGTGTGTTCTCCATGGCGGAATCTGTAGAATTTCGCAAGAACTCGGAAGAAAAAATTTCATCGATTAGGGTTAGAGAGAGAATTTGAGAGAGAAAATTTGGGGATTTTTTTTCGTAGAGAGAGTGAGTATGATATGGAAAATAAAAGAGAGAGCACGGTTATAGCCTGTAGGTATGGGAAAGGACGGTTTTGCAGGTGGTTGCAGGCGTGACGCGAGCGACCGTACGCTTCCCCATAAAGTTACCTTTTGAAATTCTCTCCAAAATTTTACTCCTCAACTCCCTGCCCCATGTGAATACTCTCTGCAATATCACACTTAGAAAAACATCAAACTAAAAAATGAAACGCCAGACTCCCAGGTCAAGGATATGACAGTATGAAAATATTCCCTAAGGAGTCTGGGATTTCGAAAATATTTTTGGAAGATTATTTTTTTCGGATTTGTTTGGGTTTTCTTGATTTAAGGAAAGCAATTAAATATTTACACTCTCTTTCAATATTCTTGAGATTCCCTAGGTCAGGGCATGGATAAAAAAACTTCTCAATTTACTTGACCCAGGATTTCTTCAAGAACACTTTCTTCCTAGATTGGTTAGGCAATATCAGGGAGTGCACGTAGAGGCACTTCGTCCACTACACACAGCTCCGAGTTATCTCGAAATACCTTCACACGATGACCATTGACGAGGAAAGGCACAGAATTCGAGGCACCTCCTTGGATCTCTACTGCTCCATTTGCGCGAAGGCCAACGATAGTATATGGTTCGATCCACTTGGACTTTAGCTTTCCAGGCATCAGCTTAAGCCTGGACTGGAACAGGAGAACTTTCTGCCCAACTTGTAGTTCCTTGGTCCGGAGATTCTTATCATGCCAGAGCTTGGTCTTTTCTTTGTACCACATCGCGGACTCGTAAGACTCAAGCCTCAATTCTTCCAACTCCTGGAGCTGCAATTTCCTCTCTTCCTCACAAGCTTGAGGATTCATTTTAATCTCCTTGACCGCCCAGTATGCCTTGTGCTCCAGTCCAACTGGCAAGTGGCACATCTTGCCGAACACTAACCTGTACGGAGACATCCCAATAGGCGTCTTATATGTTGTCCTGTAAGCCCATAATGCGTCGTCAAGCCTCTTACTCCAGTCTTTCCTTGACGGATTCACTGTCTTTTCAAGTATAGCTTCGATCTCCCTATTTGATATTTCCGCCTGGTCGTTAGACTGAGGATGATAAGGTGTAGACAACCTGTGGTGGACTCCATACTTCTTCATCAGAGCTTCTATCGTACGGTTCCGGAAGTGAGTTCCTTGATCCGAAATAACAGCCCTAGCAACACCGTACCTGTTAAAAACGTTAGCCCTAAGAAATTTTGCCACCTCACCAGCTTCACAAGATGTGGTAGCTTTTGCCTCTATCCATTTTGAAACATAATCCACCGCCACAACTATGTATGCATTCCCATATGAAGATGGAAATGGACCCATGAAGTCCATTCCCCAAACGTCAAAAATCTCACAAACGATGACAGGCACTTGCGGCATTTCATCTCTTTTGGAGATTCCCCCAGTCTGTTGACACCTTTCACAATTCTGACAGAATTCGAACGCATCCTTATGCAATGTAGGACAGTAAAACCCGCTGTCTAACACCTTCCTCGCGGTCTTCCTTGGTCCAAAGTGACCTCCACACGCTAGAGCGTGGCAATACTTCAGCACATCCCTTTGTTCTCACTCTGGAATACATCTCCTAATTACTTGGTCAGCTCCCATCCTCCATAGATACGGGTCGTCCCAAAAATAGTACTTGGCTTCGCTTTTCAGTTTCATCTTCTGGGCCCGAGAAATTTCTTGAGAACTGGGCACTTCTCTGGTGACCAAGTAATTTGCTAGGTCTGCGAACCATGGCTTAGCGTTTATCTGGCATTTTCCTTTTTCAGCATCTCCTGGACCTGTTACTGCCATTATCTCTTCCCAACTGATAGGTCTAGGCGAACTTTCCAGATAATATAGATGTTCCTCCGGGAACGCATCAGGTATTGCTTCGTCTGTTTCTCCCTGGTAAATGCGACTAAAGTGGTCGGCTACCTTGTTCTCTGTTCCTTTCTTGTCTTTGACTTCCCAGTCAAATTCATGTAAGAGTAAAACCCAACGGATTAACCTTGGCTTAGACTCCTTCTTCGCCAGTAAGTACTTTATTGCAGCGTGATCGGTGAAAACTATCGCCTTAGACCCCAGCAAGTACGGGCGAAACTTCTCAAATGAGTACACAACTGCCAACATTTCCTTCTCCGTGGTGTCATAATTTTTCTGGGCCTGATTGAGCATTTTTTACTCATAAAAAATCACATAGCTTTTCCCATCGACTCTTTGACATAGCACCGCCCCTACTGCGTAATCACTTGCGTCGCACATTATTTCAAATGGTAGATTCCAGACGGGTGCTCTAATAATGGGAGCAGATACTAGTCTATCCTTCAACAGCTGAAATGCCTTTTTGCACTCCTCATCGAAAAAAAAATCGACATCGTTAGCAACAAGTGAGTGAGTGGCTGAGCAATCTTTGCGAAATCCTTTATGAACCTCCTATAGAATCCAGCATGCCCTAGGAATCCTCTTACTTCTTTCTGATTTGTCGGGTAAGGCAGTTTTGAGATCACATCAATCTTTGCTTGGTCTACATGTATACCTCTTTCTGATACCACATGCCCTAGGACAATTCCTTCTGGGACCATAAAGTGGCATTTCTCGAAATTCAAAACCAAATGCTTTTCTTGGCACCTCCTCAACACTATATCCAAACTTTCCAAACATGAGTCAAAGGAATTCCCGTACACAGTGAAGTGGTACATAAAAATCTCGATGTAATCCTCTAGGAGATCCGAGAAGATACTCATCATACACCGCTGAAAAGAGCCTGGCGCATTGCACAGACCAAACGACATCCTTCTGTAAGCATACGTTCCGAATGGACACGTGAAAGTTGTCTTCTCCTGGTCCTCGGGATCCACGTAGATTTGTAAATACCCACTATATCCGTCTAGGAAACAGAAATATTGCTTGCCCGCTAACCTCTCCAACATCTGGTCAATGAAAGGTAGAGGGAAATGGTCTTTCTTAGTCGCTTCATTTAACTTCCTATAGTCAATGCACATCCTCCACCCAGTAACTAGTCGGGTGGGTACCAACTCATTCTTGTCGTTCTTGACCACCTGTATTCCCGACTTCTTTGGTACCATATGTACTGGACTCAACCATTCACTGTCTGGTATGGAATAAATGATACATAGGGAGAGTAGCTTCAATACTTCCTTCAGCACCTCCTCCCTCATGCTAGGATTCAATTTGCGTTGAGGATCTCTGCAGGCTTTTGCTCCCTCTTCTAGCCGAATGTGATGCATGCACAGATCTGGACTGATTCCTACCAAATCAGAGTGTGTCCACCTAATAGCCTTCTTGTCCCTCCGAATTACCTTCAGCAGTTCCTCTTCTTGTCCCTCGGTCAAGCTGCTGTTAATAATCATAGGGAAAGTTTCATTCTCCTCTAGATACGCATACTTGAGACCTGGTGGAAGTGTTTTCAATTCTTTATCGGGGACATCTTTTTCCTGGGGTAAGGGATTTTTCTCTGTCGACTCTGTTGTTATTCCCTTCGTAGACTCAGTAGAACTTTCCATGCTCGCCACATAAGGTGTCTTCCTTGATCTAGCTAGCTCCGGGTTCGTGCAGAATTCCAGAATTGCTTCGGCTAGCTCCTCATTTGATAACTCACTCGTGTTCATTGCTTGATACCACCCGGCTACTTCTCTATCAATAGCATGACTCATCTCAGAATTCGCAATCTGCTCCTACATTAATTCGGTCTCAAGATATTCCTGGACCAGGGGTTATTAACATCTATAGCATGCAAATTTTCAACGTCAAGAGGTTTCTTCATTGCCTCATCAATGCTGAATGTATATTTCTCCCCATTGTAATCAAGGCAAATGGTGCCATCAAAGACATCAATGATAGTCTTAGCGGTACGTAGGAAAGGTCTCCCTAAAAGTACTCCGCCAGACTCTGCAGACTCATTATCACTCATCTTAATCACATGGAAATCAGCTGGGTACAAAAAGTCATGTACCTTTACTATCACGTTCTCAAGCACTCCTTCAGGACAAATGCATGACCTGTCTGCCAATTGGATCACAACTTTCGTGTCCACCATGCCTACCCCTACTAACTTCTTGTATATAGAAAGTGGTAACACATTTATGGATGCACCTAAGTCACACATAGCATGTTCGATTTTTAAATAACCAATAGAGATGGGCAAAGTAAACATACCTGGATCATTGCATTTCGAAGGCATCCTCCGCTTCTGAATTACCGCGGACACATTCTCGCCTATTAGAATTTTTCCACTAGGTCTCGCCTTACCAGCTATAAATTCCTTGATGAACTTGCTAAACACTGGCAATTTCAGAGCCTGTAAGAATGGTAGATTGATTTCCAGCTTCCCAAAAATGTCCATAAAATCTACCTGCTCATCCTTCTTTTTCTTTACTTCCCCTCGGCTTGGGAATGGTTTCGGTCGCTTCCCTGTTCCTGTAGAGCTACCGGCCGAGAATTCTTCGACTTTTTTTTTCTCCTACTCCCTTACCAACTCTGGCCCTGAATCGAGGAAAAATGGTTCAGTTTCTCTAGGCAATGGTTTTTCCAAATCTCCTGCCCTGAGTTCATCTCTAATCATGGGATTGTTTGCAGCCAAGTTCCTCGGTCTAGAGGTTATACCCCCTGTCTCCTTGCCCTCGGTGGGATCTGTGACGTCCTTCGGTCTCATTACTGGGCCTTCGTACCCCTTCCCAGACCTTAAGGTAATTTGGCTAATATTGGCCCTATCAGGCGGTTTTACTGAGGCAGGAATTTTACCCTCATTACCTCGCATGTCACTCAAAGAAGTAGCAATCTGTGACAGCTGCCTTGCTAACATATCCATTGTCGCCTTTTGTTCTTGCTGAGCATCCTGAAGCTTGTGGACTACGTCATTGTTCGACTGTAAGTTGTTCTGCATGTGCTGCTGAGAACTGATGAGGTCGTGCACCATTTCATCAAGATTCCTTGGTGGCATAGAACTCGGCTGATTAGGGCCGGGTCCTGCATTCTGGTTTGCTCCACTTCCTTGGGTTGGGCGAATATTTCCTTGACCCCCTGAATTGTTGTTGAACTGATTTCCTTGACCTGGGTAGGTGGGTTGGAAATTCCTTTGGTGTGGTGGCACATAAGAGTTCCCCTGATGGTTTTGATTCATGTTTCCCCAGTTCGAGTGATCTCCCTGGTTCCGATTGTTCCAATTGCCTTGCCCTTCATGATTCCTCCAGTTGTCCTGCCTCTCGGGCTGAGGTGCAAACTGTATACTCAGTTGTAGTGCTGGTTGGCTCTGTTCGTTATCAGACCATTTAAAATTTGAATGATTCCTCCAGGGTGCATCTCTTTGTCTTCCATCGGGATTCCAACTCCCCATCGCATTCACCTGGGCCTGGTAATCTCTTTCCTGGGATCCGAAATATTGTTGAAATTGGGACTCTCCTGGACCAGGCGGTTTCTCCTTCTCCGGTGGCGCTGGCGAATTAGTTTTTTCGATAACATTCAACAGAGCCTTCTCGAGTCTATCTATTCTTGCCTCTACTTTATCATCATCTTGTTCCCTCAGTGCATTTGCAGAACCTCTTCTCACAGCATTCCTTGGACTATCATATGCCTTCTTGGCATCTATTAATTTCCCCAGAATCTCTCGTGCCTCACTTCCTCTTTTCCGTGTAAAATCCCTCTGCTTGAGGAATTCATCAAGTCCTTCGACTCAGGAGTCGCTCCTTCATAAAACAGAGAATAGGTCTCTGCCTCTATCATCCGGTGATTTGGGCATGCATCCAACAATCCTTTGAACCTTGACCAGTATTGGCTCAATGACTCGTCATAGTCCTGTTTGCACTCCACTATCTCCTTCTTCAGATCACTCGTCTTGTTGGATGGGAAGAAATAATCTAAAAACTCCAATTTAAAGTCTCTCCAAGTGCGGATAGAATCCGGGGGTAACCGTAATAACCATGTGTTGGCCTCCCCCTTCAGAGTGAAAGGAATCGCGCGCAAGCGATAGTCCTCCTCCGTCGCATCATTTGGCCTCTTTTGGATGCTGCACAATTTACTGAATTCATTCAAAAACTCGTACGGGCACTCATTTCTTCGCCCAGAAAATGTCGGTAAGATGCCGAGCACATTCGTCTTGATATCAATGGACCTCTGACGTGGGTTCATCACTATGGCCTGTGCTGGCTCTCCATCTAAATGGGTAGTTAACGACCCTATCTCCGGATCTGAGTCTACTACGTGCGCCATGACTACTTCATCTGTTTCTGACTCTGTTTCCGACTCTAGTGGTGACTCCGGATCTTCACTTCCGGACGACGCCCAAGATTCGTCGCTAGTAAATCCACTCGGAAACGGATCTCCCGTGGTGAACCCTGATCTGGTGGCTACTGTGGAGGCTGTGTCCTTGACCTGCCAAAAGAATTGACCGTGCTCCCACCCAGACGAGTTACTCCCATGAATAGATTATGGCTTGCCTTCCTTTCAGGCTTGAGCATTTTTATTTATCAAAAAAAATTTAACCTCGTCTATTGAAGATGCTCTTATATGAGACTATGTTACATGAAATTTATGCGCTTTTTAAAATGATTTGGTTCGCGGATATATCTGTGCAATCGGACCGGACCGGACCAAGCTTTGGTTCGCGGATATATCTGTCAAATTGGTTAGTCAAGTCCAATTTTAAAACATGATAAGGGTAATTCTCTTATCAAGATGCCGGAGACGATAAAAGAGATAAAAGAGAAGGCCCGGGAGGTGGAATCCCGTCGACAACTCAAGCTTAAACAAAGTGCGTAAAATAAAACAGAAAGAAACGCAAATTCATAAATTCATTCATTTATTCGTTGAAGAGAATAACAATAGCCCTATTTATAATACTAATACTAACTTAATGGGCAAGACAACCAAGATATGGAAAAGATATGCAATCCCTAAATTATCTAACTAAATAATGCAACTAAATAATTAAATATTAAACGTATCAACTCCCCCACGGTTAAAATTCACCTTGTCCTCAAGGTGGGAACCACGAAGCAATGAACAAAGTTGAAAGTGAAAACCTTGTCGAGGTATCCCCTCCTGGATCAAACACACACCAAATAGTTGAGCGTTGATGTGTGGGGAGAATAGCAAAAGTACTCATGCATGCTTCTAGTGTTATGCTAGGTCGAGATGCCAAGTCCTATGAATCCACTAGATCACTTGGTCTTGGAACTCAAGAGAACACGGAATGCTCTGTCGTTGGGCACACTAAACTCCCCTTCAAAGATCCCTCAACCCGAATACTATGGATTAGTATAGAGAAGCAGAGGTCGATCCCACGAAGATGGACACGTAAGAAAGCATTTAGAAACTTTGGACAAGTGCGGCTGCTGCCACGCAAACTGGGTTGAGGTTTAACTACGACTAGACCTAGGCAAGAAATGTAAACACTAGACCTAGGAAACTGTAAACATGCTGAGATCAAACATCATCAAGACTATGGAATATTAAATTCCCTTCCTAGACTGTGTAAACGGCTACCTAATAGAACCAGACAGGAAGCATATAACAGTGGGGACCATAATTCCAGAATTAGCAAGTACGGCAAAAAGGCTGCAAATAACAAACTGAAACTCTAACTAACAACGACATGCATTTTTTTAACTGAATAAAAAACGAAGATGAAGAAAACAGAGCACGTACCTAGATTCGAACAGAATATAAAAGTTGGGTCGTCGGAAACTTACAACAAACCGGAAATAACACAGATCTACATATACTAGACGGAATGAAATGAAAACATGAAGGCTAGGCATAAATTTAAACCAACTCTGCTCAGATTCACGTCAGATGCTTAATCCACTCCGGATCGAAGCGATCCGAACCAAACAACAACCTCAATCAACTCCATATCTTCCGATCTAACAGATCTACTCCGATCAATACCGAATTCAAACGATTCCAATCAACTCAGCTACAACACCGAATTCAAACCTCCGATTCAACCACCACCAAACTCTGATCAACCCGATCCAGCCATTACTCTGCACAGATTCAGTGAGCAATTGCGAAACGCATCCAACACAAGTAAACTAACTCAAACTCCAGAAAATCATAGTAGTGAAATCAGAAATCAACATCAACGACATAACAGAAAATTAAACTTGCATTAAACACAAAAATATTGGGTAAAAAAAAGAGAACCGAGCTCCGAACAGCGAAGCTCGGTGAAATCCACAAAATACGAGGAATTAAAATGGAACTTGTTTCTTCACCCTCGACAGGACGGTGTTACAACACAACTGAAATGCGAGAAAGCGAAAAGTGAACCCAAAATGCAAACCCCCAGAATTTCCCTCTAAAGAACCCAAGTATATAAAAGAAAAGTGAGCTACGAGCCACAGACTGTTAATGAGGCCTCCACCCCAGAAGGTTCTTTCCCCTCCCCCTTTTCAGAATTCATGCTTCCTTCCTTATATAGGCGCGGACATAATCTTCTAGAAGCCTTCGTAGAAATCTCCATTCTACCCTTCAGCTCCGAGATTTCCTCCGTCTTGCAATTTTCCTCCACAATGCTCACTTCTTCGCCAGTTTCCTCGGACATGTGATTGTCCTCTTCTTTTCCTGGACCTGGCGAAATTCTTCTACACACCTGGCTTAAAACGTGTGTTAGACCCAGTAAATCCACGAATTTATCCCCTAGACATATGCATGAAATTAGCCTTATCAAGCGTCTCCCTTCATCATCTTCCACAAAAATCATCAAAGGAGGACCAATGTGGTTGCCATAATCCAACGCTAAATCAGGTTGCTTGTCCACGCGTTCAAGAATGCCCAAACATGGCGTCTTATTGTGCGGAGGAATCCACTGTGCATCGTCGTCGAACGATGATGATTGATGATCAAAACTTGTAGCATTAGCGGCATGTAAATCCACATAGATATGGGCAATGTCATTCTTACCTTCATCACCAGATGTGTTCGCTTCGGTTTGCCCCTCCTTGATAGGAAGCTCGTTCGGCTGAGACTGGGGTTCAACTGCTTGCCTCATATCTCCCTCGCAATTCCATTCCGAGAGTTCTACCACTATTGGAAGCATATCATAGTCTCTCTCACAGTCCGTTAGGTCACCACTTTTTCGTGGGATGCTGTTAGGGTTGCGTTTAGGACAACAACAACAGGAGGCGGAGGCGCTGGTGCGGAGCAGGAGGGCTGTTGCGCCCGTGGGGGCTGCTGCGGGTATTCTGATCGCGGCATAGGCGACTGGGACGTAAAATTCATGGGTTGGTAGTTATACTGCCACGAATGGTATCCGGCGTAGGAATTTTGCAGCGGCGCGTATGAATCCCAGTAGGTGTAGGGCTCTTGTGGGACAGCGGCTAAAACCAGCCAACAAGGTTGTTCGGCATAGAGATTTTGCAGCAGCGCGTACGAATCCGCGTAGGTGTATGGAGGCGGCAGCTGGTCGGTGTTTGGAGGCTGCGGCGGCGGCTGGTAGCAGGTGAGCTGGAATTGCGGCTGTGCAGCTGCGTACAGTGGGGTTTTGTCGGGTGGGTCAGGTTCTAGGCGCAACGGAGGGAGTGTGGCTGCTGCCCTACGCTCATGCTCAATCAATCGGGTCTCGAGTCGGGCATGCCAAGCGAGGATATATTCCAACGTTGCAGCTATTGAATTCAGTTGCAAGTCTTCGGACGCTTGCGATATCTCTGGCCATGAACGAAGATTGACTTCGGCCATGAGTTCGAGGATGAAAGCACCAATTTGATAAGGGTAATTCCCTTATCAAGATGCCGGAGACGATAAAAGAGATAAAAGAGAAGTCCCGGGTGGCGGAATTCCGTCGACAACTCAAGCTTAAACAAAGTGCGTAAAATAAAACAGAAAGAAACGTAAATTCATAAATTCATTCATTCATTCGTTGAAGATAATAACAATATTCATATTTATAATACTAATACTAACTTAATGAGAAAGATAACCAAGATATGGAAAAGATATGCAATCCCTAAATTATCTAACTAATAATACAACTATATAATTAAATATTAAACGTATCAAAACTCCAGTTTGTATGGTAGGTAATTTTCCTTAAATACACTTGCTGATGATATTTCTAAATTTTACCATGTCCATGAACTTATTAGTTATCACTATTGATTTATTTGTGCATTTCCTTTTTAATTTGGTGGGCCTGCTCTTTATTTTTGCGGATCAGCTTAGTTGTCCTTTATAAGATGAATTATGAACTTTCTTATCGAAAACATATCTTCATAATTTATAAATTTAACTATTTTTTGGTTAAATTAAATATCATGAAGTTATAAAAAAATATACTAGTATAAACTAGTTGACCAATGACCCGTCAATAAAAATGATACTCCTGTTTCAAAATTGTACTACTATATGATATAGCCAATTGCTTTAAATATAATTTCAATTTTAAATTCGTTGTATACAATGTCACAAACTTCATTAGGTTTGGCTTTGGCTGTCGCAACATTAATTTGTAATTGGATAAGCTTACTCCCCGTCACTAGAAAGTTTAGATGAGATATTTGGCATATATAAATCAAATATTTTGTTGCTGAAACACGAATAGTGTTTATATAAGAAATTTCATATCTCGTCCAACATAAATGTAGAATAATATTGTTCGCGCTGTATTCTTTTTGAGCTGTACCATTACAATTAAGTCGCTTTTTCAGAATTTCCAATATTATTTTTTTTAATTTCTTTTCTACTTTACTCTCTTCTATATTATTAGTTCAGAATTTATCTATTTCATTCTTTCTCACTTGTTATCATCAATTTAACTCACAAAATAATTATTCATTAATCTTCTAAATTAATCGTTGTGCGCATATCACATAATATAAAAACAAAACATCCATAAATTCTGAAATACGTTATAAACATACCAAAATAAAAAATTCACTCAACGTCTAATTGGTCTAATCATTACACTAAATTCAAACTCATTTTAGTATAAATGTCACATCAAATATAATTTTACTCCAACCATTTACATTAAACTCAAACTTAAAAGGATATTCTCTATATTATGTTTTTTTACTCACAAAATTTGAAAAACTTTTGGGTTTGAATTTAGTGTAAACCTAAAGATAGGTATTTTTTTCCCAAAAATCAAAAATGGTATTGATTGTAAAGTTTTATTATAGCTAATTATCTATCCCATTTTAGATTTTAGTGTACACTTTGGTGATGTCTAAGAGCATCCACAAGACGCCCTATGGCGCGCCACGTCAGCAGTTTTATCCTCCTACCCTCCCACCTACAATGGGGCGCCCTAAGGCGCACCCTATATGTTTTAATATTGTTATGTTAATTAATTTAAATGTTTTCAAATATATAATGCAAACTAATTTAAAAACACAACGAGTAACCAAAAACCGGCGAATATTGCATTAATAATTACACAAAAGTTACACGATTCAAGTTGGCTAATCTACGCAATTCCCAACTTCCGGCGCAACTCATCGATCAACCCCCGGAGAATTTCGGCTTCGGCGAGGTCCGTACACTTCTTGAGGGTCTTGTGTGTCTGCAACAACGTCTTCGCCATCGAGGCTGCTGCCAACGACTCATACACGACGGCGTCGTGCTCGGGGTCGGGATCGGTGATGGCGCAGCGGCGGTCGAGGATGATGTCGCCGCCGCCTTCCCCTTGGCCTTCGCAGCCTTGACACCTATGGGACGCAGGGAGAACATCGGTGTGCCGGAACTCTCAATGTTCTCGTACGTCCGGTTGAGGTCCATCGGATGAGTTCCGCTTTCGCTGCTCGTGTAACCACCAGCTTCGGTGGTCTTCGTCCTCTTTGTCGCCCCGGTGTGCAGAATCCCACCTTGGAACTTATGCTTGTCCCTCAAGAGCCCCCAGATGGCCTCGTGCTGGAATTCGCCGTAGAGGGACTGGCACGACAACAGCGCTTTAGCGCGCACGTCGCACAAGCTCTCGCCGCTCCCCTACGCCCTGGCGCACTTCTCGTACTCCGACGAGAACATGTTGATTTGCCTCTTCACCTGGTCCCAGTGCTTGCGGAGCTGCTCCAGTTGGCGCTTGTACGCGCTCGGCGGCTTCGTCGCAATGTAGCGCTCGGCAATGCGCTCCTAGTACGCCTGCTGCCTCTGGTTGTTCGCGAATATCGGGTCCTCCGATATATCCACCCAACACCTCGCCAATACGAGGGTTTTATCCGGTTGGTAGTTCGTACGGTCGGGGGCGTACTCTTCACAAGTTCCCGGAGGTGTCAACTTGTACGCGCGTTGCCAGTTCCGCTTCTTTTTGGCTGGGGCGGAAGCCGCGGCGGATGGGGTGGCGGCGGCGCGGCGGGAGGGGGCGACGGGTTGGTTTGGAGACGGCTCCATGTCATCCACACCGTACGATTCCGTACTGAATTCAGGATTGTATTGTGTGTTGGCGTCGAACGACCGATATTCGTCGGGTTCTGTACCCGGCCAACGCGCCTCCCCAAACATCGGACTGTTGGGACTTGCACTCATTTCATCGAAATAATAAAAATGTGAGTTTCGAGAGTGAAATCGTGAAAATTAAATGTTACAAATGAAGGTGGGGTAGGGGTATTTATACAAAAATTAAAAAACGCGTGGCATCGTCCGTGACCATCGTCCGTCGATCCCGCAATGGGGCGCCCGATGGAGCGGACGATAGCCCATCGTCCGCCGAGCCCACAATGGCGCGGACGATGGCACGAACGATAAGTCATTGTCCGCGCTTCAACCGCGGGCATCGGGCGTGGGCGTAGGGCGTGGACGATGGCGGGTACCCACAATGAGGCGGACGATGACGCCCGCGGACGATGGCACGCATCGGGCGTGCCATCGGGCGTCCCCTTGTGGATGCTCTAAGAATTCATATATTGTGTAAAGTTTATGATCAATTTGATTTCACCATTATTATGAATTGATATATTGTGTAAAGTTTATGATCAATTTGATTACACCATTATTATGAATTGAACACTTCATACTGGTAACACCTAGCTTCTCATATGCTTATCATTTCATAATTAAACTAGATCTACCCTTTGACCGGTCCAAGTACAAAAGTCAAAATACTAGCCATACCAACCTCGCCAATGACAATGAGTATGCAAATTTTAAAAATATGAAAAATACACCGTATGACATAAACAATCATGTGCATAATTGGAACCACGTTTCCTTGATGATTTTACCAGGTTTAAATGATTGTCTCAATTGTTACATAATCTTTTATAAATATCATGTTACCTCTCCCTACTAAAAACTGTCTTTTATAAATATCATGTTATCTCTTCCTACTAAAAATAGATATAATTGTGTTTAACATCAGTTTTAACATACAATTGATAAAGTAAAAGATATATATTGTTAGTAGATTGTGAGATCCACATATTAATAATATTTAAATATTTCAAACTTTTTATATTTAAAAATTGGTTTAATTTTGGTGGAAAAACCGAAATGATAAAATTAGTCTATTTTTTGTTGACAAATGTAAAATGAATTAATTTTTCATAATCATTCTTTAATTCTTGCCTTTTATTGAGATATTCTTCCCAACATTTCTCATGGTATAGTAGTGAATGAATCAAAGATTTTGTTGTTTGAAACGTGAACAGGGCTCATCTAAGAAATTTCATACTCCTATTGTCAAGATTAAATGAAAAAAAATACATCCACAAATTGTGAGAGGCATTATATCAAAACATGGAAAAATAAAAGCTTCACCCAACTTCTAATTGGTCTAACATTATGCAATAAATATTTCATACTTGTAACACTAGTACCATCTCATACGCTTATCATTTCATACTTTAACTAACATGTCCAAATACAATGTTGTAAGTATGAGATAATCAATCTAAGTTTTGAAACTGTTGAGTGAAACCTCCCCTGCAAATCGAATTTCTTCAATGACTCTGACATCGGCGCCCTTCCAAGTCACCGGCGGAAAGAATAGCGTCCCGATCACAAACGCAACCGCCACCACACAGACGCCATGGAGCACGAAAAACCTGGTCATCTCCCATGTCAGCCTAGCCCCGGGAGTCAAGTACCAAAACAGGAGTTCATGCATTACACCCGACACAACAAACGAAGCCAGCACCCCAATCATTGCCCCCGCTTGCCCACCACCCTGTAGGAATATTTATATTCCTATATGTGACCTATGTAGATATTGGTTTAATATTAAAGTTCAAGTTCATACCTAAAGTTGGATTCTAATATAAAAGACGATACCGTGATGGATCGGTTTCGATTAAAGAGTTAGAATCGGGTGTATTGATAACCGTCCTCTCTTACCTCCAATTCTATTATTATTATTATTATTATTATTATTATTATTATTATGGATATATAAAGAACTCATTACTATATATATATATATATGAAATGTACGTAAGGTATATAGTATGTATATATATATATATATATTAAAGTAATGGTAGTTAGTATATATGTATATACATTGCCGTGATTAAATTGAATGGCGGTTACTTATGAAAACCACCACCAAGTTAGTTATTCAATTTCAACCATTATGTATTTTGATACAAGAATCGGTTGGTGTATAATTGGAGTTATATATGAAGAGACGCAATCTCTCATAGAGGCATGTGATAACTATATATATGTGTATCCATGCACATACCAAGACACAAGAAAAGACATGCTCAATACGTGAGTTGCATGACAGAAATCTACATGTCTCTCATATACAAAGTTCACGGTATTATGTATATATATAGTATACATTAAAGTTGAATCTTTATCCATTAAAAGAATCATAAAGGCTTGAGGTCAAAGAGGGGATAACATCAATTGGAGAATTCAGTCAAAGAAAGGACAAATATCAACCGCAGCTTTTAGGGGAAACATCAACTCGTGGAATTCCACCCTACATCAAATAAAAGCTATGGATGGAGGTTGGTAAATCATCTCTTTGATGTGGTATATGTTATGGTTGAATTAATACAAATCTAGAATGCGATTTCGGTATAGAAATCGGTAAAGCATCGAAAGATGGCTAACAGTTGGTATCAGAGCCAATATAGATTTGGTTAATTCACCAATTTAAGTGTTCAAAATTGAAATACTAATATCATTATTTCTTTTTGATGTTATTTGATTCCGCTGCGCATTGGGTGATTGTTTCATGGAATATTAAAACATAGAAATTGAGTACAGAGAAAACGCCAGACCGAGCGTTCAGACACCCGGCCCGGGCGTTTTCAAAGGATACGTCGGTTGGTGAACGCCCGGTCGGGCGATAACAGTTGTTTAAAACGCCCGACCGGGCGATCTTTCTGGAGTCCGGCTATGCATGGTATTCGAACGCCCGGGCAGGCGTTTAGGCGGTATAATAACGCCCGAACCGGGCAAACTCACTGACAATTCTGAAAATGTTAATTTTAATCCTTTTAAGATGCATGTAGATGTTATATGACTTGTTAATCACCAAAGTGGTCTTGTTATATGATATTATGATTATGGAAAAGGATGAAAGGTTATTTATTGATCATGATTAAAGGATGCTATAAATGACATGAAAGTTGATTGATCAATAACTTTATTATCTATATACTTGGATATCACCCAAAGGTGGATTATTGTGTATATGTTAATAAAACAAAAAGGATTAATCTTGTCTACAGTATCATATGTAGTATGTATACCCAAAGGCAACATTCTTATTTGATATGTGTATGATATAATTGATCATTAAAGTTTATTCTAGCATAAATGAAAGTATGTGTGTTTAAGTATTGCCCAAAGGTTGCTTGAATGCATGTTATTTAAAGTTTATTACAGTTCTGAATTTGTGTTAAAGTCTCAAAGCACTAATAAAAAGCATGAATATATGTCGTAGCCTCATAAAATATGTATGCATCTGCAAACTCTATCGTTAAGTTCAACGGGCAGAACTATGGTGAATGGTCAGAACAGGTCCGGTTTTCACTGGGTGTTATGGCGCTTGACCATGCCATACTTACGGAAGATGAACACTTAGCCATTACAGAAGAGAGCTCCGAAACGGAATAGTCTCCATATGAGACTTGGGAGCGCTCTAATAGGCTAAGTCTGAATCTTATGAGGATGACGATGGCGGAAAGTTTCAAGCCATCTATGCCTAAGACAGAGAATGCAAGGGAATTCATAGAAAAGATAAAAGAGTGTTCACAATCGGAATTGGCTGACAAGTCAATTATAGGGAGCTTGATGAATGAGCTCACTACAAGAAAGTTTGACTGATCCTAGCCAATACACGGTCATGTAACACACAAGTCAAACTTGACAGCAAGACTCACGACCTTGGAAATGGAAGTTCATGAATAGTTCTTGGTTCAATTCATCATGAACTATCTTCCACTTGAATTTGGCCAGTTCTAGGTGAATTATAACACCATTAAATAAAAATGGGACTTTAAGGTTTTAAAGGTCATGTTAGTTCAAGAGGAAAGGAGATTAAGGAAGATGAATTACCAAGTTGTGAATCTGATAGGTCATGAAGGAGCCGGCACCAGTAAGGGTAAACCGAGTAAAGACAAACGTAAGGATTCTTCTTTTATGAAAGGCCTCGAAAAGAAAATACAGAAGGAAATGAAGTGTTTCTTCTGTGGAAAAACGGGACACTTCAAGAAGGATTGTCTGAAAAGAAAGGCATGGTTTTGATAAGAAAAGTAAACATAACAGTTTCGTTTGCTTTTAATCGAATCTTTTTGAAGTGCCTGATAATACTTGGTGGTTAGATTCTGGTGCTACTACTTATGTGTCTCATATTGAACAGAGATTTAATGTTAAGATTGTAAAAGTGTATTTACATTGTACAGAAATGATTACTTCTATGGAAGTGGTACAGTGTTTGATTCACTCTACAGTTTCAATCTTGATGTAAAGTTTTCTGAATCCTTGTTTAATATTGAAATTAGAGGCATAAAACGTAGTATGTCAAGTGAAAGTTCGGCTTACTTGTGGCATCAAAGACTAGGTCACATATCCAAAGAAAGGATAATGAGGTTGGTAAAAAATAAAATTCTTCCTCAATTGGATATTAGTGATCTAGATATGTGTAAAGATTGCATAAAGGGGAAGCAAACTAAACACATAGTAAAGAAATCAGCCACAAGGAGTTCTCAACTTCTTGAGTTAATTCATACTGATATATGTGGTCCTTTTGATGCACCTTCGTGTGATGATAGAAATTATTTCATCACCTTTATTGATGATTTCTCACGGTATGGTTATATATATCTATTGCGTGAAAAGGTTGAATCAGTGAATGTCTTGAAGATATTCATAGATGAAGTGGAAAGGCAACTAGATAGAAAAGTAAAGGTTGCAGATAGAGGTGGTGAATTTTACGGAAAATTTAATGAGTCTGGACAATGTCCGGGTCCATTTGCAAAGTACCTCGAAAGTAAGGGCATTTGTGCACAATATACAATGCCCGGTACTCCACAACAGAATGGTGTAGCGGAAAGGCGGAATCGTACTCTTTTGGATATGGTTAGATGCATGTTAAGTGGATGTACTTTACCTCTTTTGTTGTGGATTTATGCATTAAAGACTGCAACGTATATGCTTAATCGAATTCCTAGTAAGGCAGTTCCAAAGACCCCTTTTGAACTGTGGATGAGAAGGAAACCGAGTTTAAGGCATATACGTATTTGGGGTTGCCCTGCAGAAGTAAAGTTGTATAATCCACATGAAAAGAAGCTGGATTTAAAGACGGTCAGTAGATTCTTCATTGGCTACCCAGATAAGTCGAAGGGATATACATTCTATTGTCCTAACCATAGTACGATGATAGTTGAGACAGGAAATGCTAGGTTCATTGAAAACAATGAAACTAGTGGGAGTAATGAACCTCGTAAAGTGGACTTTAATGAAGTTCAAGAAAAGGTTGTTCATCCACCTATTGTTGCACCTAAGGTTGTTGTTCCTATTGAACAACATGAAGTGCATAACCCACTTGTTGAGATTGAAGATGAACCAATCATAATTCAAGAACAGAATGATGAACCAATAGAATCAAGGCGATCAGTAAGGGAACGTCAATCGGCCATATCGGATGATTATGTGGTATATTCTGTTGAAAGTGAATGTGACTTGATCATTGATAATGACCAGATCTCATTCCAACAAGCCATGGAAAGTTACAATTCTGAAAATTGGTCAAATGCAGCAAAGGATGAGATGAAATCTATGGACGATAACAATGTTTGGGACTTAGTAGAATTGCCTACAGGTTTTAAAGCCATTGGTTATAAATGGATTTAATTAAAAAAAATGTGATTCGAAAAGTGACATTGAAAGGTACAAGGCTCGCCTTGTCGCCAAAGGTTTCACTAAAAAAAGGATGGCATTGACTATAAAGAAACCTTCTCTCCAGTTTCAAAGAAGGATTCTTTAAGAATTGTGTTGGCTTTGGTGGCTCATTATGATTTAGAGCTTCACCAAATGGATGTAAAGGCTGTCTTCCTAAATGGGGTACTTGAAGAGGAGGTATACATGAAACAACCCAAATGATTTATGGTAGAAGGGCAAGAACAATTAGTATGTAAGTTGAGAAAATCAATATATGGACTCAAACAAGCTTTTAGACAATGGTATATAAAGTTCAATGATATCATTGTGTCATATGGTTTTTGTAGAGATCATCGTTGATCGATGTATCTATATTAAAATCAGTGGGAGCAAGTTTATTATATTAGTCCTATATGTTGATGACATTTTGCTAGCCGCAAATGACATGGGATTATTACATGATGTAAAGAAATATCTCTCTTCGAACTTTGAAATGAAGGATATGGGTGAGGCATCTTATGTGATCGGGATAAAGATATTCCGCGATAGATCACAAGAATTGTTAAGTTTGTCTCAGAAAGGATATATCAATAAGGTCTTAGAGAGATATAGAATGGATAAGTGCTCCATAGGGATAGCTCCAATTCAGAAGGGAGAAAAGTTTAGTAAAATAAAATTTCCGAAAGTGAATTGGAGCGTAAAGAAATGGAAAAGATTCCTTATGCATCAGTGGTTGGGAGTTTGAACTATGTTCAAACATGTACGCGACCAGATATCACCTTCACGGTTGGTATGTTGGGTCGATATCAAAGTAATCCCGGAATGGACCACTGGAAGGCTGCAACGAAAGTCCTCAGGTACTTGCAAGGCACCTAGAGCACATGTTTATGTAAAGATGATCTGATGACTTAAATGTCATTGGATATTCAGATTCAGATTATGCCTGATGCGTCAATGGTAGAAATTGACGATTGGCTATTTGTTCCTTTAATTAGTGGGAACAATATCATGGAAAATGGAAAATAGTTTGTCATTGCTATTTCCATTATGAAAGTTGAATTTTGGTTCGCTTTGAGGCCAAAGTTCATGAAAAGTAATTGCGAAACATAAATCTTGAGACTTGGGATTGTTAATATTATGGCCAAGTCACTAAGATTTTGTTGTGATGATTTCGCAGAAATCTTCTTCATAAACAAAGATAAGTACATAAAAGTGTGAGTACTTATTTGTAAAGGAAGAAGTACAGAAACATAAAGTGTCCTTTTGAACAGAATAGAACAATATAATGAGAACGTTTACGTTAAATGAAGGATTACCCAAATGGCCATGAAAAGTATATGGGTATTATAGAGAAAGCCTTGCTATATGAATTATATTATGCTCATAAGGAGTAAGACACTTGGAATTCAATAAAAGTCTATTTCTTTGTGTTTATTGATATGTTATCATTAAGGTTTGTATACAGTATGGTTCTTAGATAACATATGTTGAATTGAGAATAAAGGTTCATCTCAATGGAAGGATCATATGAAGTTAGAATTGATTTGTGATACATGGAATGAATCATGTCGACTAAATGATTGTGTGACCGCCATGATTCAATCAAGTCTAACTTTATAGGTATTTAAAGGATATATGAACTTGATATTAAAATGCGCAGAAAAGTTACTAAACCATTAAAAGATACAAAGGTCAAGTGGGAGAATGTAGGAATATTTATATTCCTATATGTGACCTATGTAGATATTGGTTTAATATTAAAGTTCAAGTTCATACTTAAAGTTGGATTCTAATATAAAACACGATACCGTGATGGATCGGTTTCGATTAAAGAGTTAGAATCGGGTGTATTGATAACCCTCCTCTCTTACCTCCAATTCTATTATTATTATTATTATTATTATTATTATTATTATTATTATTATTATTATTATTATTATTATTATTATTATTATCATTATTATTATTATTATATATAAAGAACTCATTACTATATATATATATATATATATATATGTACGTAAGGTATATAGTATGTATATATATATATATTAAAGTAATGGTAGTTAGTATAAATGTATATACATTGCCGTGATTAAATTGAATGGCGGTTACTTATGAAAACCACCACCAAGTTAGTTATTCAATTTCAACCATTATGTCTTTTGATACAAGAATCGGTTGGTGTATAATTGGAGTTATATATGAAGAGACGCAATCTCTCATAGAGGCATGTGATTACTATATATATGTGTATCCATGCACATAACAAGACACAAGAAAAGACATGCTCAATACGTGAGTTGCATGACAGAAATCTACATGTCTCTCATATACAAAGTTCACGGTATTATGTATATATATAGTGTACATTAAAGTTGATTCTTTATCCATTAAAAGAATCATTAAAGGCTTGAGGTCAAAGAGGGGATAACATCAATTGGAGAATTCAGTCAAAGAAAGGACAAACATCAACCGCAGCTTTTAGGGGAAACATCAACTCGTGGAATTCCACCCTACATCAAATAAAAGCTATGGATGGAGGTTGGTAAATCATCTCTTTGATGTGGTATATGTTATGGTTTAATTAATACAAATCTAGAATGCGATTTCGGTATAGAAATCGGTAAAGCATCGAAAGATGGCTAACACACCCACCAGCGACCGCACCGGCGGGAACACGGCCTCGTGCACCGTTCCCAGAACTCCCGGAGCGAGGCCGCGAGGTAGGGCTCGTCCGAGGGTGGCTGCAGCTCCGCCCCTAGGAGGGCCCACATCACTTTGCTCGATAGTCCCACCAAAATCTCTATCATCAGAAACAGTAACAGGAAGTATAAGAGCATCACGGCGATGGGGTGCAGATTCCGAGAAGAGAGATCATTAAAGTTGCCATTGCGATTTCGGAGGGTAAATTGATGGGCAGTTTAGGGGACGGTGAGGGTGAAGGGGAGAGTGGCGACGGCGCTGAAAACGGGGAGGGATTTGGGGGGATCGGAGTGGAGAGTGCCTGAATCGAAGGAGAAGAGGAGGAGCTTGAAGGAGGCGAGCCAGGTGAGGAAGAAGGCGGTGAGTGCTCTGATGAAGGCGGAGGGGGTGTGGAGAGGAAGAGGACGGGGATGATTGAGATCAAGCGGCATTTGCCCTTGGGGAGTTTTGCGGAGACCAATCGGAAATAGGAGAGGGTGGCCACCGCTTACAGCCAAACATAAAAAACAGGATATTGAGAAACTTTGTAATGCAACGCATAACTAAAATTTTTAACCAACTTCAAATACTAAAAGCTTAGAGCATCTCCAATGCCGGCGAGCGGACAGGTTAGTCGATTCCCGGCGCTGGCCGATCCGCTCGCCGAACCATTGGAACCGGTGAGCGCCATTTCAGCGTAAAAATCGGCGACCCTACGCCGATTTTTGGGCGCTGGCCGATCCGCTCGCTGGTCGGCTGGCCGCCATTGTAGGCTCCCGATCGGCGAGCGATCGGCCAGCTCAATTTTTTTTCCGAAACACTACATATACGCGATTTGCATGTCATTTTCATTCGCACCACTTGTTTTAACGAGTTTTCTCTGCATCTTAATTTCTATACAAGAGCAACAACGTGAAATGAGTAATTCGGGTGGTAATAGTGATGGTAGTGGTGGGGATGCTGAGGAGTACGAACGGCAAATGAACGAAGAGTTGGAGGCTTATACGTCCCGCGAGATAAGCCGGTTGATACAAAGGGTCTTGCAGCCGGCGGTACCTCGACCTCCATCCGTTGTCCACCGACGAGCAGTGATTGATCGGGATCACGTAGCTGCACATCAGCATGAAGACTACTTTGCGGAGGAGCCGCGGTTTGGGGCGCCTCTTTTCAGGCGGCATTTTAGGATGCGTAGGGCAGTGTTTATGCGTATCATTGATGCTTTGGAGCGTCGATATTTGTATTTCCGGTTCAGGTACGATGCGGCTGGCAGACCCGGCCACACACCTATACAAAAGTGAACTGCGGCAATCAGGCAGTTGGCCTACGGAGGCGCGGCAGACATGTGGGACGAGTATCTCCACATCGGTGAGACGACTGCCCTGGATTGTCTGAAGTATTTCTGTCAGGGCGTCATTGAAATATTTCGTGATCAGTATCTTCGAAGCCCTACCCCTGAAGAGTGCCAGGATCTGATGCAGATGCACGGGGAGAAGCATGGGTTCCCCCGGATGTTGGGCAGCATAGATTGTATGCATTGGGAGTGGAAGAACTTCCCTGCTGCCTGAAAAGGGTTCTACACGGCCGGCTACAAGGGAAATAATCTCACGATGATCCTCGAGGTCGTAGCTGATTACCGGCTGTGGATTTGACATGCATATTTTGGGGTAACCGGGTCGAACAACGACCTTAGCGTCCTCAACTCGTCGCCCCTTTTCAACGAGCAGTGCCAGGGTGTCGGTCCGGCCATCAGTTTTATCGCCAACGGGAACCAGCATGATATGGGCTACTACTTGGCGGATGGGATATACCCTAGGTGGCCCGTCTTTGTGAAGACGATCAGATGCGCATCAGATGAGATGAATACCTACTTTGCGGAACGGCAGGAGTCGGCGCGCAAGGACGTAGAGCGCGCATTTGGTATGTTCCAGTCTCGATGGGTGGCAATTAGGGGTCCAACGCGTTTGTGGCATGTCGACTGCATTGCTGATATAATGTACATCTGTTTTATCCTGCACAACATGATTGTCGAAGATGAAGTTGTACAATCTATGTTGAATTTTCCCGTATCTATGTCGTAAATTTAATTCCGTATTTTGTGTGATTGTTAATTATTTATTTTTTATAATTTTGTTTATTATGGCTAGCCTATTACTTGTCCAGTTGCATGTCCTGATGATGTGACAGAAGAAGTTTTTAGTACTGATGATGTGGCCGTTGAAGTTTGTGGGTAGCCTATGGCTGAACTATTACTATTGGAGATGCTCTAAATCACATCGATGGAATTGAGATAGAAGAAAAAATATTTTTTATCTCAATTCTCATTTATCTCGAGTCCCCTTTGTGTGTGTAACTGTGGCAGCGTTGTTTCTCTTGTACTGTACTGTACATATGTTTCTTTCCTAGCACAGACTCGCTCCCTTTTCTTTTTAATTTTCTCCAACTATCAAATCAACGGATAGGTTTTGATTTGGGCGATGCGGCGCGGCAGAGCGGCGGCGATTCACGGCGGCGAACTCAACGGGTCTGGTGTTTCTAGTAAGGATGTGAGATTCCGTGGCGTGAGGAAGAGACCATGGGGCCGATTCGCGGCTGAGATCAGGGACCCGTTGAAGAAGACTCGCGTGTGGCTCGGCACCTTTGACTCGGCCGAGGACGCCGCCCGCGCCTACGACGCCGCCGCTCGCTCCCTCCGCGGCTCCAAGGCCAAAACGAACTTCCCCCTCCCCCCCAATTTCAATCTCCAAAACCCTAATTTTGATCCTAACCTTGCCGATCCGCTCATAATTGAGCACCAGAGACTGAGACCAACCTCTAGCGGCATGAGCAGCACCGTTGAGTCCTTCAGCGGGCCCCGCCAGCTGCCTCTCCGGCCGCCGAGGAGGTATCCGCGTATGGCTCCAGATGATTGTCGCAGCGATTGTGATTCTTCCTCCTCCGTGGTTGATGACATCGCGTCTTCCTCTTGTAAAAACCCTCTGCCTTTTGATCTTAACATGCCGCCGCCTCTCGACGCCGTTGATTCCGATTTCGAAGAGCTAGCTTGCACGGCGCTCCGCCTCTGACGAGCTTTTGAAACCATTTGGTTAAATTACCGATATTTTCTTCTTTTTTTTCGTTTGGGGCATCTTTGCCCCATTTTTCTTTTTCTTTTTTACTAGCGAAAAAAACCAAAAAAAAGGAGAGATGAGAATGCTCATTGATAAAGATGGATGACTGTTTGAAGAGAATTCAGTTTATAAACTCTAATGTGATCGATACAAGGATGTTCTGATGTACAAGGTCGTGTTTGTTGTTGTTGTGTTTGTGATGTTATTTGAGATGATAGTGAACTTTGTTGCCATATCACCTCTTAATTTGATTGTGTATTGGTTAGTGATAGCTAGATGTCTCTTGTTAGTAAAGAACGTTATGATACTTGTGCATTTAGCACTCAATTTTGCTATGCTAGCCTTTAGATTTGTAGGTTTGTTTATTATATGAGTTTCAAGTTAAGATAAATAGGAAGTTATTCTGGTTTTATTATGTTGTTGTGCTGCTATGGTACATATTATGAAATTTCAATGCCAGACTATTGTTTTCTACTTGTTCTTTGGATTTAAGCTCTCTTTGCCGCACAATCTTGTACTGGGTTGTATCACCTGGTGGCTTACATGAAGATTGATCGGTTCTCTTGATTTTGGACAACAAAGGGATTTTATGCCTCTACACCTTCATGTGTTTCCCTTGGCTTATTATGTGTATGTTTTATGTAACTCCCCACTAGTCTTCTTTCAGTGATTGTTTATCAATATGTTGTCACTAATTTATTTACACAGGTATTCCATCTATGGTTGAAATGTGGTTGCTTCACCAGAATGTGTGGGGATGGGGGACTTTTTTACGTGTGTTTGTCACTTGGTTAACTAATTGTGAAGCTATTCCTGTTACCATCCTGATTGGTTTCTATTGGTCTTTTTTGGTTGTCTTTTTTAGAACTGAAAAGAACAGAATAAACGAATCATGGAGAATTAATGTGAGTTAACTGAAGTGATATCAAGTTTTAATAGCAGGTATGTGGAGCTTCAATGGAATCGAGTTTTCATTAACGGGTAGGTTGAGCTGAGCTGGAGTTGAACTCGAGACTTATGTCGTGGTTATGTGCATTTAGGATGATCATTAGGCTGTTGAATAAGATAATAATGCAGAGTATTAGGCTTATCTTCTACCTGTTGAGTATGAATAACAGTGTTGTGTTTATTGAAATCATAGGGGCTATCCATGCTTTTCTGACAGGTAGAAGATATAGTATAGTAGAACTTTTTTTTGTCAGTTTTTGAGCTATCCATGCTTTTCTGACAAATTGCTCTATGGATTTCTGAAATATAGTATAGTAGAACTTTTTTTTTTATAGTTTTAGCCTATCCATATGTATGAATGTTAGTATTGATTTGAGGTAATCAAATATGGCATTTGATGATGATTTAATGTCCTGTATCTGTATGGTTGGCGATTATTGCTTCTTTAGTTTTCGTGATTAGTAATCGAATATTTGGCTTATCTGTCTTAACTTTATGGCTACGTTGATGTTCGATTGTCAAACATGTATAGAAATTGTTGAATTTAACTTCATTCTACAAATTAGACACCTTACTTTGTAAATTTGTTGACTTTTCGGTCTTAGTATATATACTCCACTTGCTTGAATATTTGATGGGATGTTATATAATGAAATGGTCAATAAAACAAAATCGATGGAAATTGACATTGAATATAATGAAACATTACTTGAATTACAATGGATGTAACGTGAGAAATGTATATCCCAAGAAATTTGAGATATTAAGCATAATATTATAATCCACAAATTATTATATTTTTGGACACTAAAATGGATACATTTAATAAATGCGCCATTAATACAAAACTAGATCCACAGAAATGACCGATTGATTTAACAAGATAGGTTGATAACTATGGGCCACCACGGCGCACCTCGACCCTGTCTCGGTCTCGTCCCGGCAGGCCGAGCCATCTTTGCAGCTGGCCCATTTCGCCAAGTGGCTCGTGTTGGGGGAAGGGGACGAGCCAGCGCACCACGCCACACCCCCCCTACACCTGGCTTGCTGGCTGTTAGCGTCGAATTTTTTTTTCATTTTTTATTATTCAAGTTATCTTGGATTTATCTATAAATACTATATATTCATCACGTAATTTATTTTACGCCAAATAAACTCTCTCTCTCTCATTTATAATCCAATTCATCCTATAATTTTTAATTCTCATTTTATATGAGTATGGACCCACCGAAGGAAATGCGTCGAATCCTAGTGGAATTGCTAGAAGAAGAAGAACGAGAGAGGCAAGCAGCCGCCGCGAACCCTCCTGTGCGGCGAAACCGGTGATACGTCCATTATGAGCGGGAGGTAGCCGCCGAAAGGCACTTTCGGGATTATTTTTTCCAAGCAACTACGATGGGGAGATGACTAATCTTGTCGCAGTTTCCGTATGCGCAAACAATTATTTTAATGCATCATCGCAAATACATTGGCGGCTCAGGAAGAGTTTTTCCAAGAACGAGTTGACGCTCTTGATTGGCCTAGTCTCACGACACTGCAAAGTGTACGTTCGCTATCCGACAGCTCGCAACCTGGCAAACCTCAGATTTTTTCGACAAGTATCTACACGTTGCATGAACCAACAGGCTGTGAATGTTTTGAAATTTTTTTTACAGTGACATTCAGACAGCCTTCGATGACGAATATCTTCAAACCCCTAACACCAATGATCGTCAATTGTTGCTTCGTCTTATCGAAGCAGTGCTGCTACATGTCACCCAAAAGTGTAATTTCATGACAATTTCACACCCTTACCCTACACATTTCCTCTTTATTTATGCACTTAGTCTCCACTTTTCCTCATTCATATATCACATACTTTGTATGTTATTGATTGTGACAATTAGATGGAAGCTGCACAAATGGTTGGGTGTGAAACAAGTTGAGAATCCAAATTCGAATGAGGGAGAAGAGGTCACTATGCTACCTTCTTTGAATCCATATTTGCAAGAAACTAATGAAAATTTTTGCATATGCTTTGAGTTTGTCCCTACTCATAACGTAATGAATAAAGGTACCAACCAGTTTGGCCCCCCTTTCTCCTTTCCGAAAAATGATCGCACCGACGACTCCATTACCACAGGAAGTGTAGCTATATCTTGCTTCTTCAAAGATAGCCATATTTCTGGTCTTGGAATATTTGACCAAGCATTGCATACAGTTTTTGTTGCTCTTCATGGCTCAAGCTTCTTTCTATCTGCAAATCAAATATATCCATGATTCGTCGCATACTAGTTTTTATATTAGTATTGTCACGTATGATTCACCCACCTGATCCAATATCATCTCTACCGAGCTTCCTGGAGCGAGGACAAATGATTGAAAATATATGTACGCAAAAATGGCCATCACCATCTGCAAATAAAAACAACTTAAAACGTTAAGTCACAAGAAAAATAACAACTAAGAATGAAAACCTGCATAGATTTAAAAAATGCTACTAGTACTCAAATGGAATTTTATTTTGGGATAATTTTACTTGATTAACATCCCATTACAAGGTGGGAGATTGGACAAGTTTAGTATAAGGATAAAATTATTAACTCATGAAAAAGTAAACCTTCCTGTAATCTGTACAAGATAAATGCAATCTAACCTGGCAATCCATCCGATCTGTAAAGCCGCCATGCCCGGGTATACTGTCACCAAAATCCTGGGAAGGTTGTGATGCAGAATTAGTAACTACTACTCATAAAAACTTAGTTGAGAAAATGGAAAAAAAAATGCAGACACCTTGATCTTAAAAGCTCTCTTTAAGCCACTCGCAAAGAAGCCTCCAAATGGTGCAATAATTGATGCGAATAAACCTAGCCATAAAGCGTGCCACTGCACTGGCGAGATCCACATTCCCTTCCAAGGTAACTGTTATAATATGAGCAAATCTACTTAATGGATAAAAATATTTATATCAGAATAGGAAACACAGTTATACAATGAATAATGTTATGCCTAAAATATCATCGGTCGATATGTCATTTCTGATATCTTCCTAGGATACATTTGACATAGGTGAGTTTGTGTTGCATACTTAATTAATAATTCAGGCTACAATACGTGAGTTTATATTGTCGATTTTTTACCACTGGAAATTCAACGGTAAAGAATCTACCTAATGCGGATGGATGATTTCAATGTATTGCAATAGTAGGATGCTAATGCAAATATATCTAGCTAGATAGAAACTCACCAATTGGGCAATATTATTAGGAAATGGATAATACTCGAGTTTGAAAAGTGGGCCAGGATCACAATGAAGCCAACCTGTGGATAGATCCTGCACTTACTATCAACACAATAACTATCCATCGCATATTTACATGCTTCGTTGTAGAGATCCTCTTAACGGGATTACCTTTCTTGGGCATGTCATCCACCGGAACTGTCCCAAAATATTTGCAAGCTACAAATGCAAAATATGAGTCATATTTTCATGGTTTTATCTATCCTGTTGTATGTTGATGAATGTACGTTTACCATAAAAGCAAACAGTACAGTAGCAAAAGATCCTCCGATGAAGCCCTCCCAAGTTTTCTTTGGGGATAGCTTGATTAAAGGCGTCCTCCCAAAGAAGAAGCCGAAAAAGTAAGCTGCTACGTCGTTGATTGCTATAAGAGAAGCCGGATGAATAAACCTGCATTAATTAATACCAGCAGCTCGTGAAAACTAGCAGCTACGAGAAAAAAAAGTCAGTAAATTGTTGCGGTACCAGAAAATTCCTTCGAATATATTAGCAACGGTGAAGGAAGACTGTGTGAAGACCACTATAAGAATCATGTGTGTCCATGCATACTGTCCAAATTGATACTTGTACATTCTCTTCTTTAGTGTAAGAATGAACCACATCACTCCTACAATCGAAAACAATAATGATAACGTTACGAGCAAAACAAACTGACGAGTAGAGTAGGAGAATTAATTCAAACCTGCAATGTAGAGGAAATAACAAATAACCATGTGATACTTGAAAAGGCTGTTCACGAGTTTATAGAAGAATTTATCTGAAGTAACAGTATTGACGAGATGTTGACGGAGAATTCGACCATACACATAAAGCATCGCTGTAAAGAAAAAATACCTGCACAAGGAAGGGAATGTAGAGATTGAATTTCAAACACAAGATGCTCAAGGGAATATAGTAGAAATAACGGTTGTGATGCTTTACCAATTGATAAGCCAGAATCCCGGAAGCCGCTTACTTTCATGAACTATTCTACGTAAATGAAATAGCTCGGCTGCCATTAATATTTGTATAATGACCACCATAGCACAAATATACAGATGGCCTAAATATAAAATCAGTATAACTCCCCCGAGCATCCATAAAGATGATAACGTCCGCACCCACATGGATCTATATTTATTTTGATCATCGACAAGTAAGTTGCTGCCTCCATTCAATTTGCTTACATCTGGGAATACCTGCAACCAAAAACCAGTCCCAGCTAAGTAAAGACTTTCTTGTGAGTAACAATAAACATATGCAAAACACCTCTTGTGACTTGGTATGTTTGCGGTGACGAAGTCGAGTGGAAGGAGAAGGTGGCGGACTTTGTTCCTTTTGCCTCATGTTGAAACTAATTTACACTCCCCTTGGGCCTCAAGGCTTGCTCATGAGTAACATATATATAGTAAACGAAAAGCCCCTGCAGAGGAGACACTACAACAAAAAAATCGGATAAGGACATTTTTTAATGCTATTAAGGACGCTAATTTGTGTGTCTAACTATACCAGCAAAGCTTTATAAAGTGTTTTTATTATTAGTGTCTCCACTAAGCTTAGGGACACAAATAAAAGCATCCTAAAAAGCAAAAGATTAAGATAATTTTTCTTCAACTCAGAGACACTTTCTTTTGCGTCCTAAATTATGGTTATTTTAAAAATTTCCAAACGAATAGTAATTGTGTCCCAATTTTTGTGTCCTTAAAAGATATGTTTTTTTTTGTGAGAGGGGAATCTATGTAACATTAACATGGCTCTTAGATTGGAAGATAAACAGCACAAACAAAAATACAAGCACAACAAGTATAGCCCTATTTGTTGAATGATTGTCCAAGCAATTAAGATATTGTGCACTAGTTGTAGTAGGGATACAAATAAGATTGTTTAGACAAATAATTAAAGGCGTTACATCATTATGTAGTTCGACTTCAACGTGAAACAATCCTTTTCTCGTCTAATTCAAATTTCCAATCAGCAGTAAATTACCATCTCAAGGATTAAATTTGCCTGTGACAGAAAATTGAACATCCTAATTTAATCCTATTGTAATTTTAATACGCCAAGTTAAAGATGTTGAAACGATCAATGATTGAGAAGAACATACAAAAAATTAAAAGAAAAGGTGATGCATAAAAACACAATTTCATCATACCTGTATGACAAATTCATATGTGAGTGATGACTGCAAAATCTGGTTTCTGAATGAAGAGAGGAATAAGAAATCAGAGCAAAAACAGCATCGCTGATTAACAAAAATGAAGTTTTATTGTGTGGATGAACAATAATCGGTGCTACTTCGATGGCTACATGTCTGCCACGCGTCGAGTTTTACTTTTTTGTCCATGCAACAAGTTACACTACAATAATTTTCATTGCATATTAATATTAGTATAACCATTATTTCAACCTACAAAATCACGCGAAAATTCCTATTCTTATTTTCACCAAACAAATTTAATCACCTCCGTCCTAAGATAAGCGAGTTGGACGAAAAAGTTACTCCCTCCGTCCTAAGATAAGTGAGTCACATTCCTTTTCGGGATATTCTGCCATAAATGAATCATTTTCCTTTTTTAAGCAAAAAATCATCTCACTTTCTACACATACTTTATTCACTCTTCACTTCTCTATTTTTCTCTCTCTCATACTTTACTCTCTCCACTTTACTATTTAAATATCAATTTTTTAAATCTTGTGCAAAAAAATGTGTTTCACTTATTTTTTGAGATAGAGAGTGTTAGAAAAACTAAAACATGGTGCTAGCTGGATTTATATTCTCTAACAATTTTCATTAGTGTCCCCCTAAGGAAATATTCCTCTTATTCAAAAAAATAATTTTATTGCACGACTTTTAGAGTTTTAATAAGAAATTAATAAAGTAAGAAGAAAAAAGGAAAAAAGTAGGTAAAGTAAAAGTTTTAATAAGAAATTAATAAAGTAAGAAGAAAAAGGGGGAAAAGTAGGTAAAGTAAAAGGTGAATAATGCAGGAGAGAAGAGAGAGAATCAATAAAAAAAATATTAGAGAAAGTTTTTATTTTTAAAATAAGATTATTTTTCGGTGACACTCTAAAATGACACAATAAAATTATTTTTCATGGACAAAAGTTGTAAAAGAAATTTGAGTATAATACATGTATATAAAGATTGGTTATAGTGAGAACTTCGAATAAACCCACTTCATTGATTTGGTGGGTGAACTCATATCGGGCATGGGTCTATAATCGTGCCGACTAAGAGCATCTCCAATGGTAATAGGTCAGCCATAGGCTGGCCACAAACTCCTCCTACCACATTATCAGCACTAAAAACTCCCTCTGCCACATCATCAGCACTAAAAACTCCTCATGCCACATCATCAGGACAAGCAACTGGACAAGCAATAGACTAGCAATAGGCTAGCCACAATAAACAAAATTATAAAAAACAAATAATTAACAATCACACAAAATAAGGAATTAAATTTACGACACAGATACGGAAAATTTCAATAATAATATTTAAATTTTAAAAAATACATTAATTAAAAAAATTACATTAATTAAAAAAAATAACGGCGTGCAGTCCTCCGCGCCCACAACTCTTCAATTAAATCCTTTTGGAGTCGAATATGAGCATCCACTTGGCGCATGTCGGCGTGTGCCTTGAGGCGACCGACTTCATCGTGAGGTACCCCCCTTCGTACGTTGGGGGCGGCCACGCCGTGGCTTGGGCCGGCTTCATTAGCATCGTCATTGGCCCAACTAGTCAGTTGTACACCTTCATTTTCGACAATCATGTTGTGCAGGATAATACATGCGTACATTATATCAGCAATGCAGTCGACATGCCACAAACACGTTGGACCCCTAATTGCCGCCCATCGAGACTGGAGCACACCAAATGCGCGCTCCACGTCCTTTCGCGCCGACTCCTGCCGTTCCGCAAAGTAGGTCTTCCTCTCATCTGATGCGCATTTGATCGTCTTCACAAAGACGGGCCACCTAGGGTATATCTCATCCGCCAAGTAGTAGCCCATATCATGCTGGTTCCCGTTAGCGATAAAACTGATGGTCGGACCGACACCCTGGCACTACTCCTTGAAAAGGGACGACGAGTTGAGGACGTTGAGGTCGTTGTTCGACCCGGTTTCCCCAAAATATGCATGTCAAATCCACAGCCGGTAATCAGCTACGGCCTCGAGGATCATCGTGGGATTCTTTCCCTTGTAGCCGGTCGTGCAGAACCCTTTCCAGGCAACAGGGCAGTTCTTCCACTCTCAATGCATACAATCTATGCTGCCCAACATCCCGGGGAACCCATGCTTCTCCTCGTGCATCTGCATCAGATCCTGGCACTCTTCAGGGGTAGGGCTTCGAAGATACTGATCACGGAATATTTCAATGACGCCCTGACAGAAATACTTCAGACAATCCAGGGCAGTCGTCTCACCGATGTGGAGGTACTCGTCCAACATGTCTGCCGCGCCTCCGTAGGCCAACTGTCTGATTACCGCAGTGCACTTTTGTATAGGTGTGTGGCCGGGTCTGCCAGCAGCATTCTACCTGAACCGGAAATACAAATATCCACGCTCCAAAGCATCAACGATACGCATAAACACTGCCTTACGCATCCTAAAACGCCGCCTGAAAAGAGGCGCCCCAAACCGCGGCTCCTCCGCAAAGTAGTCTTCATATAGCCGCTGATGTGCAGCTACGTGATCCCGATCAATCACTGCTCGTCGGTGGACAACGGGTGGAGGCCGGGGTACCGCCGGCTGCAAGGCCCTTTGTATCAACCGGTTTATCTCGCGGGACGTATAGGCCTCCAACTCTTCGTTCATTTGCCGTTCGTACTCCTCAGCATCCCCACCACTACCACCACTACTACCACCCGCATTACTCATTTCACGTTGTTGCTCTTGTACAGAAATTAAGTTGGAGAGAAAACTCGTTAAAACAAGTGGTGCGAATGAAAATGACGTGCAAATCGCGTATATATAGTGTTTCGAAAAATTTAAAAAAATTGAACTGGCCGATCGCTCGCCGATCTGGAGCCTGCAATGGCGGCCAGCCGACCGGCGAGCGGATAGGCCAGAGCCCGAAAATCGGCGCCTGGTCACCGATTTTTTTGCCGAAATGGCGCTCGCCGGTTCTAATGGTTCGGCGAGCGGACCGGCCAGCGCCGGGAATCAGCTGGCCTGTCCGCTCACCGCCATTGGAGATGCTCTTAGAGCATCCACAGTGGTGCGGATGTCCCGACGGACATCCCCGCGGACATCCCAAAAACACCTCCTGCCACGTCATAAAGACTTCCCACTGCACTGCCACGTCATAAGGACTTCCAACTGCACATTGGCGGACATCCCCAAGGATATCCCGACAGACTTCCCACAATAATAAAAATTCACAAATTCATCAAATTAAACAATTTACAGAATTAAAATTTCGCCACGATTACGGAATAAAAATTTCATTAAATAATAAAAAGAAAGGTACATTTCAACAAAACAAAAAAAAAATAAAAAAAGTACACTTCAATAAATACAAATTACATCAACGACGACCCCTCTGCTGCCATACTTCTTCAATTATATCGTTCTGGAGTTGAATATGGGCTTGTTTGTGGCGCATGTCGGCAAATGCACGGACTCGCTCGACCTCGTCATGGGGGTATCCCCATACGTACATTGTCGGTGATCACTACCACCCGCACCGCTACCGCCCGCACCAAAGCCAATGCCACTACCACTACCACTACCACTACCACTACCACTACCACTACCAGTCATTCTGGATATATAAAAGAAACGTAGAGAGAGAGATACTCGTTAATACAAGTGGTGCGAATGAAATGAAATTCAACGAGCCGTATTTATAGAATTTTCGAAAAAAAAATATAAAATAATCGGACCTCCGCGTGGACGTCTGTGGGGTCAACACAATGGCGGACGTCCGCAAGGACGTCGCGACGGACGTCCCGGGAACGCCGTGGAACTCCAGTGTCCGCAGCGGACGTCCGTATCCGCATCACCACGGCGCAATGGCGGACGTCCCGCGTGGAACTCCGGCACACCGGCCGGACGTCCGCCGGGACAGGCGCCATTGTGGATGCTCTTAGGGGTGGCATTACGGATTTCATGTTGGGGGGGTTTTGGAGCCCCTTGCACAGCGGAAGACTTGTACAAACAAATAAATCAGACGTAGGATCTATTTGACCGATTATGGAATTAATCTATTCACATGTTAACACAGAATTGCATGCTAGAACGCAAATAATTCATGTTCATAGAATATAAATCCTAAACATGAATTCTACGGTTTAGAGTCACCGATTTGATTCTCCAAAGAATCGTCGATTGCTCGCGCCTTCTCCACGATGATCTTCAATACTAGACCACAGATCTTCTGACTGGTGTCCCGAACTGTATTCCGACATCAGGGTGGGCTGATCTTATCGAAACACTAGGACTCGAATAAAGAAGACATAACTTTCTCACGGAGGAGGAGCTGAAAATCTCACGGAGGAAAAATTCCTGAAATTTTCATCCCCCCTCTCCAATTAGAGATGGACGAAATTTTCTCATATTTTGAATAATGATTCTGTCTCTTTTATTCTTCTATTTATATTAAGTTCATATTGGGCCCAGTTAGAGATCTATGGAAGGTTTTGGATATGAGCTCCCCCAATTAGTTTTTTACTAATTAAATTGAACCCACAATTTAATACAAGCTTATATTGGAATATTACGAGCAGCCACTACACACGTAATATTGACCTCCCCATCCAAATCTGAAATTACAAGTAATCTGGGTTTCCATTTTGTTTATTATTATTTATTTCTCACGCTTAAGATAGAAATGTCCATTAATTAATTAAAGTCTGCTATGGACTTAATTAATTAACATCTTATTAATTCCAAGAGTGGACTTAGCAAGAAACACTTATTTATTATTCATGGAATAATTAAATTCCAACTGACCAGTTTCCGAATAATAAAACCTTGTTCAAGCTCCTCTTGAGGACATTATCAAACGAGACTCACCTCGCGCACGATTCAACATAATAGCAATCCTAGCACCGCTAGATAATGATCACCACTACCCAATATACCTGGATCGTTGGGTGACGAAAAACCCGCACCTTTGGTAAGTCAAAGTAGTAGATACTCAATATCGTATGCTCAATGCTAACGTACATTGATTAAGAAATAGATATTTATCAAAACCGCGTCTTTCAGTAGATAGCATAAAGACACGTCTTGCTGTTAGATTCATTCAGTGCTATACCACACCAACGTCATCTTATTTCAATAAGGCTTAGAAATAATCGGACTGACATTGCAACCTTTCACAATAGGCAGCCAAAGCCTATCTAGGTTGTGAAATTCTACTTTTTCTTTTGCAAAGCATTGCTTAGAACCGACTGTAGTACCTTAAAGTGAGCGCAACCCACGACCAGTCTACTAAGCAAAAGACTTAGGCTTTGTTTACTTCTTATGCATTTAAATGTTTATAAAATATCTTATAAACGCACAAGTAAACACAATGTAATAATATACTGATTCTATTCGTGCAAACTGCTCGAATAATACTGAATCGGGTTAAAAGTGGATTGTAGAGTTTTTCCGTATACAAGCAAGATTCCTATTCGTGCGAATTTGCTCGAAACATGCTTTTCAGTATACTAAACCTAACAATCTCCCACTTATACTCAAAACATGCTTTCGAGTATACCCACTGCCAAAAACTCTCCCACTTATACACAAAGCATGTATTGGAGCTAGATATATTGAACTACCATTCATTTCACATCATGTTTGAAACATGTTGCCACAAAGGCATTTTTTTGTGAAAAATCTGCTTGGTTGTTCTCTGATAATATCTTTTGTGTCACTATGTCTTTGCTGCGTACTTGATCTTTAATTAATTTCATCTCTCTATGTGATTGTTTAGCTTATGATCTCGTGTTCCTCTTGAGTTAGCCTTTGCTAGAGTAAAAATACTCATAGGTATACTCAAACTTACGATCAAAGCTACTAGGAGTATACTCCTAATGTAAACACATAAACTGAGGATGACTTACTCGATCACTGATTAGTCATAAGACTTAGTCAGTGTAACCTTAAGGACATTACATGAATGACTGGTAAACTAAAATATAGCGATTAGTCTTTCTCAAGTACTATGGTATATTCATTACCTCAATTCAAGTCCTTTGCCATGGTTAATATGATATATACTTGCTATGCAAAAGCACAACTAATATCAAACTTAGTACACATCATAGCATACATGAGACATCTATCTGCAGAACTAGTCTCATAATTCTTGTTCTCACTAAGCGTCAAACGACACTTGACTAGAGACAAGACAATTCCATCTTGAAAGGTAGAAACCTTTGCATGGAAATTCTAATGCTAAAATGTTCCAAGCTATGTGTAGATATAGGATTCCTAAGAGAATCTCAACATTCTTTCTAGCAATCTTAAAGACTTTAGATGCTTAGAATGTAATTAGTTTCTCTATAATCATTTATCTTAACTGGGTAGACAACCAGTTTCCTACGCTAGATGACAATCTTAGTTGTTTGCAACTTTTGTAGATTTCATCATCGTAGAGTACCAATAATACCATATTTAATGCACTTTCAACTTCCTTGTGCTTACTACACACTTAAAGAGCACACGTCAAATTCCAAACATTTGACAATCTCGACAAAACACTTATCTCTGATTTAGATGCTTGCCTAAGACCACAAAGGTCTTCATAAGCTTCTAATCATGTGTTTCTTGCCCTCTATTACATACCTATTAGGATGTTCCATGTAGATGATTTCATCAAGACTTCTATTAATAGAAAGCTGTCTTGACAATCATGATACATACATTCTAATTATGTAAGTGTTGATAGACAATAGGATCGAATAAATCTTGGCACAACGACAGCGAGAAGATGATATTTCTCTTTGGGCATAGCCCATTGTCATTGTCTAGCCATTTGATATCCACATTTACACTTGCAAATGTATTAGCTCCCACTGACTGACACAGCCTGTAGGTAGTATTGCAAGTCTTGTAAAACATGTTGTCTATCTAAGATTGTAGTTTGGAATCTATCACCTTTCCAAGGATGAATATCCAAATGAAACAATTATACATTATAGTTAAAGGGATTATGTTCAAGTTAATCTAAGACCGAGTCTTTCGACACTCTTAGACCCATGAACATGTAATGTTCCTGAGAACGCTCCCACTACGACATGGTTCTAACAATCTTAGGTGTTAATGTTGATTTTATTAGTGCAAAAGTTTCTAATGGTATGACTCTTTGGTAATATGGAAAATCCAATATCTTTCTATGTCCTGAGAGTTATCACGCTGTTAGGCTTTTAGTTCCATTCTTGATCTTCATACAATAATTATATCTTTGAAGATTACAGAACTTATAATCTTACATCATTTGGGACAACCTTAAAACATACCTCAGCACTCAACTCCAATTACTTGGATACCCTTCCAACATGCGTTGGAACAACATTACACCTTGAGATGTGCTAGACTAGAGTCACTCTAGTCCACAACTCGTGTTTTGTAGAAGGTACTGATGATGGTAGTTTCTTTAAGATGTATCTCGTTATATCTAATGCTTATCCCATCAATGATAAGATTTTCATGAGTACAACTCATCACTTGATCAAACTTGTCTTAGAAAGACTTCGATTCCTTCTTAAATAACTATCCCATTCTTTGAAAGAATGCTTGGATTCGTTAATGGAGATTAGACTCCCACTACTGATCATAAAGCTTTGCTCGTCTTCTTATTGGTGTAAACCATTGAGACTTGCTAGTCTTTCTACGTTGCACTTCTATAATTATTCTGAATCAAATGATTCTAACTCATAGTGCATCGAATAGACATTCTTGACTTTCAAGCTATTTAACAAACAAATTGTTAAAATCTTGATAGTCTAGATCAGTTTGAACAATAGCTAAGTATTTTCTTGGCCTTAAGACTAAGAGCCATAAATACTTTATCATTCATTGTTTAAGAAGTTGATGTGTTATTTCATACTCAATCTTGTTGCACTTATATTGTTTCAATACTATGATGCCTTAATCATCAACCATAAAACAATAATTGAGCATTATAAGCTCCCACTGCAACAAAAGCCTAACTGGATCGAGATCTCTTACTTAGAAGTTGCATTGTCATGTAAGTCATTGTCCTTCTTTAAAAGAGGTCAATCCAACTTACAAAACATCTTCACTCGCTTTAAACAAACTTTGATGACTAATCAGACTCTTCCATTTCCACATCTAGTCTTTTGTTCAAATGAACTAGGACTTAGGAAAACTGCAGCCTTGATGAATTTGTCATCAATCATGTTACTTTCCTCTAATAGTAATATAACGACTAATATTCTGAAAGTTTTCTACTTTTCGGTTAAACCTTCTTTTAGTCATTTCTTATTACTCCAGGCGATGACTTGAGTCAGAAACTATTTGAGTGATCAAAAGATTCCTCAAAATATTTTGTCCCTTTAGGATATTCCAATCGAATCATCTTGACAGATTCTATTGATATCCATCTTTCATCGTCACTAACCAAGACTTGCCGTGCTACTTAAAAGAAAATAGCTTGACCTTATTCCTTAAAGAACTTGTCAAGTTCATGCAAAAAGCATTCTCGGACAATCTTCGTGGAATTATGTCGAGGAAATGGAGGACATAAATTATTGAGTATAAACTCCCAGTTTTAGCGATGAGAATCTCATCCATTTGCATTTCCAGTCTACATACTTTCGGCATTCGAGTTTATTTCTTTAAGGATCGCAGACAAGATATTGAATGACATAATGAAGATTTGACAAATAAACTTATTATCACATACTTATGCTCAACACATAATCGTAAATAACCACAAAACAATTATGTATCTTGCAATTGTAAAATTAAAATTTTGTATCCTCCAGAGGAGGTCAATACGCATTAAAATCTTACAATTTTACTGGTCACAACACCGACGAATAGTCCAGAGACCACAGAGTGGCATGGCCGCCTAATGTTGCCTAAGCAAGACCACCGAATTTAGCATTACAGAGTCTCATTTCTACAACACACTCCCATAACAATGCTCATGTGCTGCTAACAAGATCAAGCTATCTCATAAATTCTGTGTGAACTTCTGAATCTCGCAGTTTCTTAGGATTATTGTCCCCACAGAGCAGGTGGCGATAATATTGGAAACCACATTCTAGTTCATACTATTTATTTTTGAGATGTCCGCCCTCATGAACTCGCTATTTCTTAGGATTATTGTCCCCACAGAGCAGGTGGCGATAATATTAGAAAAAAGCTTCATAAATTGCAGACCAATTGATGGAGACCATATACAACGCACTTGTTGTAATTATCACTTAGATATTTTATATGATTTTGCATAATTATCACATAAGCAGATAAGGCAGATAATCCACTTATAAAGGTAAACACCAAATAAACAGATAAATCCATTTAATGCATGGCATTTAAACACACTGGATAATTAACGACAATTATTTAATCTAGTCAAGGGAGAATCAACTAAATAATTATGTTTTATCTTGGATAATGATTATCCAACTTCATTTAGGATTTATCAAGATAGTGTTAACTATCTAAATCCATTTAGGATCATTCTGGATTTTATTTCGATAAAATCAAATCCTTTAATTCAAGATAACGTTGATCTAGGATTATCATTATTTAAATCGTTCTAGGATATTACTAGATAGAAACGATTCCATCATAATCCATACGATAAATAAAATCCAATCAATCAAGATTTATACAAATCTTAATTCTATTTAGAATAGACATCTAGAATATATCAAACATTACTTAGGATTTCTTAGATAAATAAGTTTATCTAAATCCAATTAAATAAGGATTTTCTTATATATCATCTTTATCCTAATCTATCTAGGATATAAATCCAAAAGATAAGGATAACTTGGATTAATGCATATTTTAATCCATCTAAGATTTGTCTTAATAGAATTAATCTATTCAAATCCATAGGATAAAATAAATTAATATTAATATTAATCCTAATCCATCTAGGATTTATTCTTGGAGTAAATCCATATAAATTCATAGAATTAGATAATATTATATTATAATTATTCAAATCTATCTAAGATTTATTTAGGAACAAATCCATATAAATCTATAAGATAAGAATAAAATATTATATTATCACTATCCAAATCCATCTAGAATTTATCTATGAATAAATTCATATAAACTCATAGGATAAGAATAAAATAATATTATCATTATCTAAATCCAACTAAGATTTGTTTAGGAATAAATCCATATAAATCCATAAGATATAGATAAAAAAATTAGATTATCATTTTCCAAATATAACTAGGATTCATCTAGGAATAAAATCCATATAAATCCATTAAATAAAGAAAAAAATCTAATTAATCCATGATTTAATTCATAATCAAATCTAATATAATATATAAAATCCACAAAAGATGTATTCAAATTTAATTTCATATTTATCTTGAATTATTTCCAAAATTGAATCCAAGGATTTGGAAATCCTAATGAAAATTAGGGTGGAACCCGCGCGAGCGTAGGGTAAACCCTAATCTTGCGTCGTCGAACTCGAGTCCGGGAAACTGCCCGCGAAGGGCTCCCACTCGTCTCGCGAGCTTGCCGAGCATGACGTCTCCGACGCTACTGCATCAACGCCGCTCCAGCCACTGCTGCCCGGAACTCCGCTGCCATCATGCTTGCAGATCGCCGCTGCAATCGTGCAGCTGCGTCGCTGCTCTCGCTGCAGCGTTCGGGCTGTCGTGACTGCACCTGCTGTGCCGCGTCGCGCAAACTGCCGAGCCCGTAGGCTTGGGCTGCCGACGTAGCCTGGCCAGCCTGACGTCGATCGATCTGCCGCCTTGCTGCTGCAGCGTCACTGCAGTTGCCGCCTGATTACCGCTGCTGCGTCGTCGTCGCTACTGCGACGTCGTCATCTCTGCAGCCACCGGCGCGGCGCTGCGCTGCGTGATGCCGTCGCTGCTGTCGCAACGTCGCCGCACCCGCAGCTGCCCGCTCGCCGCCGCTGATGTCCGTGCTGTTTCTCAATTCGCATGAGTACCTAGCCTGATCGTGGTTTAATCCCACGTCGCAAACCCCATGTACGTCGATTTGAAAAACAAAAACAATCAATTTGATTCTTGATGGAATAACAAGAATTGGGAAATTCTCTTCCATTGATGGTTGAAGTCAAAGGTTACGGCGCAAGAAATTGGTTCCATCAATCAAATTGTTGTCGTGGCGAGAAATTTTAGCCAATATTTACATTCTTCGTTATCGTTGATATATTTCGCCATCGAATAAACATAACAACAACTACGCCACGAAGAAAATCATGCATCCAAGTAATTCATATAACATGAAATCAATCCACATAATCAGAGCCAAAAATTGGCTCTGATACCAATTGTTGGGGTTTTGGAGCACCTTGCTCAGCGGAAGACTTGTACAAACAAATAAATCAGACGTAGGATCTATTTGACCGATTATGAAATTAATCTATTCACATGTTAACACAGAATTGCATGCTAGAACGCAAATAATTCATGCTCATAGAATATAAATCTTAAACATGAATTCTACGGTTTAGAGTTATCGATTTGATTCTCCAAAGAATCGCCGATTGCTCGCGCCTTCTCCACGATGATCTTCAATACTAGACCACGGATCTTCTGACTGGTGTCCCGAACTGTATTCCGACATCAGGGTGGGCTGATCTTATCGAAACACTAGGACTCGAATAAAGAAGACAGAACTTTCTCACGGAGGAGGAGCTGAAAATCTCACGGAGGAAAAATTCCTGAAATTTTCATCCCCCCTCTCCAATTAGAGATGGACGAAATTTTCTCATATTTTGAATAATGATTCTGTCTCTTTTATTCTTCTATTTATATTAAGTTCATATTGGGCCCAGTTAGAGATCTATGGAAGGTTTTGGATATGAGCTCCCCCAATTAGTTTTTTACTAATTAAATTGAACCCACAATTTAATACAAGCTTATATTGGAATATTACGAGCAGCCACTACACACGTAATATTGACCTCCCCATCCAAATCTGAAATTACAAGTAATCCGGGTTTCCATTTTGTTTATTATTATTTATTTCTCACGCTTAGATAGAAATGTCCATTAATTAATTAAAGTCTGCTATGGACTTAATTAATTAACATCTTATTAATTCCAAGAGTGGACTTAGCAAGAAACACTTATTTATTATTCATGGAATAATTAAATTCCAACTGACCAGTTTCCGAATAATAAAACCTTGTTCAAGCTCCTCTTGAGGACATTATCAAACGAGACTCACCTCGCGCACGATTCAACATAATAGCAATCATAGCACCGCTAGATAATGATCACCACTACCCAATATACCTGGATCGTTGGGTGACGAAAAACCCGCACCTTTGGTAAGTCAAAGTAGTAGATACTCAATATCGTATGCTCAATGCTAACGTACATTGATTAAGAAATAGATATTTATCAAAACCGCGTCTTTCAGTAGATAGCATAAAGACACGTCTTGCTGTTAGATCCATTCAGTGCTATACCACACCAACGTCATCTTATTTCAATAAGGCTTAGAAATAATCGGACTGACATTGCAACCTTTCACAATAGGCAGCCAAAGCCTCTCTAGGTTGTGAAATTCTACTTTTTCTTTTGCAAAGCATTGCTTAAAACCGACTGTAGTACCTTAAAGTGAGTGCAGCCCACGACCAGTCTACTAAACAAAAGACTTAGGCTTTGTTTACTTCTTATGCATTTAAATGTTTATAAAATATCTTATAAACGCACAAGTAAACACAATGTAATAATATACTGATTCTATTCGTGCAAACTGCTCGAATAATACTGAATCGGGTTAAAAGTGGATTATAGAGTTTTTCCGTATACAAGCAAGATTCCTATTCGTGCGAATTTGCTCGAAACATGCTTTTCAGTATACTAAACCTAACATTTCAATCGGGCCAACTTGCTCATTCGGGTTATAATATTTTTGGGTTACAAATTTTCAATCATAACGCTAAACTTTCAAGTTTAGAACTGACTCATCGGGTCAATCGGACTCAATAATTTTATACTCCACTCGTACCATTAAATATAACACATTTATTTTTCGGCATGAATTTGATGTAATGTTGTTTTGTGAGTTAATGAAGAGAAAATAAAGGGAATAGATCCTCTGCTATGGAGGAATCATAGCAGATGCGGTTGTGCTAAAAATGCAGTGTTTCATCCTTCCCGAAATGGCACCATTTTGCAAATTTCTCAAATCAATTCTAAAGTTACTAATACGATTTATTTTACCGGGATTTTCTCTCTTTCCCGAAATGGCGCCATTCCGTCTTTTTCTTCTCTCATTTTACTATAATTTTCTCTATTTTACTACATTTTCTCACACTACAATTGCTTTTATTTTTGTTCTTAATTAATCCCTTCATCCTGCCATAAGCAAAGTCACTTCTTTTAGCATAAGATTTAAGGAATTAATATTTAAAGAGTTAATGTACAGAGAAGAAGGAAAAGTAAATGAGTGAAAATAATAAAGTAGGTGAAAAAATAAAGTAAGAGAGGAGATTTTTTGCTTAAAATGGAAATGACTCACATATGATGGGACATCCCAAAAAGGAAAGTGGCTCGTTTATGGTAAGACAGATAGAGTATAATTTACAATCATTTTTAAATCATTTACTGCCAGAGAAAAGTTATTACATTAACTTCCTTCGTGTTTTCCACTTTCTGTTGATTGGTTGTTTGTTTTCAACGGGAATGGTTGGAGCTATAAATATATAAAACATGCAGGTTCCACTTAGAGGTGTCAAATGGGTCGGGCTGGCCTGGCCTGCCCTGGGCCCGGTGAGACCCGGTGACTTTAGGCCCAACCTGAGCCCAATTAGCAAGTGGCCTGGGCCAGGCCTGGACCGGGCAAAATTTACATATTTTTATAATAAATGGCATTGTATGTAAATAAAAAAACAAATGAGGTCTTCATAATTTCATATCCAAAAATACAAATTCATAAAACTTGGTTAATCCGGATAATTTTGCCAATCATATGTGAAATTAGGCTCTTGAGAACTTGAATAGTGATAATATGTAATCGAAAGATAAACTCTCTCTATATCCGGCTCTTGATCTTCTTGTTCATTAAACACTATATCTGGTTCGCCATCTTGTTCATTAAGCACTATAGTCGGTTCACCTTCTTATTCGTTAAACACTAAGATCTATATGAGGTCTAACACTTTTCATTCCATCACATACACAAAATGTGAGATATGACAAACGCAACAAATATGGAAAAAATTTGCATCAAAATTTGGCTTCAATTTTTTTTGAAATATTTTATAGTTTTACCCAAAATGTAAGATATGACAAACGCATCAAATATAGAAAAAATTTGCATCAAAATTTGGCTTCAATTTTTTTAGAAATATTCTATAGTTTTACCATTATTTGAAGCATTATCCAATGTAATAGCCATGATTTTATCACTTATTTTCTAATAATTAAAGAAGACTTAATAGCTTAATATATAGATAGACCATCATGTGGATGCTCAAGTGATGAAAAAATTCAATTCTTTTTTCTAACATCCCAATGAGGCATAACAAATAAATATGCAAACCTTGTCTCAAAACGATAAGTCTGTAGTTAATGTTTTGAAGTTAGTTTAGAAAACAAAGTTTTCAACTCAATAATTTCATTTTCATACTGTTTACCATCTTTATAACAAGTATTTCGAGAAATATTTTTAAAATGAGGTTGAGATTTTTTTATAAAATTTGAGAAATAATGATTTTCAACCAAATTAAAGGGGAGTTCGGCTCCTATAATAAATTTAGCCCATTCAACCCTCACCTCATTTTGTTTATAAGCATAATTTGCAACGGTGCCTCTAGAAACATCTAAATTTTGTTGTCTACTATTGTCTAACAAGTCATTATCCTCCCAATTCTTGTACCGATTATATAAGTGTGTAGGTAGAGTACCCGTACCGCTATTAAGTCTTATGGTGAAATCAGATTTGCTTATCTTACACTTTGCTCTATCATTCTTTAAATCAAAATGATTCCACACTTTACTAGTCTTAAATCTAATTGGTGGTTTTAGCATAAGAAGAAGAAGTTTGAGATCCTGCAAAGGTGTCTTGTTCATCTTTCTCTTCTTCTATTGTTTCAGGTTCTATCATATACTCTAAAGATGGCAAAACAAGTTCACGTTGTTGTGGTATTTTAAAAAATGAAACAACAAACCAAGTTGTAATTAAAAAGCAACTAATTGAAAATAAAAGTAAATCTAACCGACATAAGAGGGTGAAGATCGTGGTCGGCGATTCAACAACAATAGACATGTTCCTCTTCTACAACAATGATAACAATAAGATTAATTAAAATAAGAAGAAACAATGTAAAGAACAATTATAAACAAAAAACTAAGTTCTAACATGAAAGCAACTAATTCAAAACAATAGTAAATCTTAGCAACAGAAGATGGTGAAGATCGTGGTCAGCAACTTGGCGACAATAGACATGGTTCCTCCTCTACAACAATCGAATAATGATCCGAGAACAACCAATATCGAATTGTTTGGACACCGCGTTACACCACAGGTTCACAACAACTCAATCAATCATGCATTCAGTTATCATAATAGAACTAGAGAACAAGATAGAGTAGGGAGCAGATGAACATGCTGAAAGTTATTAACCTATATTTATAGGATAACATGAGAAGTGCAAAAAATAGCAGTTGAATTCTTGGAAGGAGAATAGAGATGCAGACACAGATCTCTCATCCCTAATTATCGCGTCTCTCCTTCTCTAAGTACAATATTATAGGGAAACAACTAAAATCATGGAAAGAATAATTGGGATTATGGAATATTGGGAGGAGAAAGAATAATTGGAATTATGGAATATTGGGAGGAGTCAGAAGGGAAGTATAAATGGAATATTGGAAACGGCTAAAATCATGGAAAGATTAATTGGAACTATGACCATAATATGCGCATAAATTATAGTACTATACTATATAGTCTTCATATGTATCAGATATATATATACATGCAAAAATGTAATACCATGTAGTTTTATATAATCCCATAAAATCAGGAATCAAGATCTACTAAAATACACGATTTACTACATACATATTATAACATATACATATTATAACATATACGTACGCATAAAAAGTTTAACTAGTTCATCACTATAATTATGGAACATCTAATCTCTATAATTATGCAAATCACTTTTAGTTCTAGAATCCACTATTTTGTAAAGAGAGAAATTAGTTAGTGAATCTCTATTATTATGGAAGTCATGATTAATTCTAGAAGTAGGATCTAGAATCCACTATTTTGTAAAGAGAGAAATTAGTTAATGAATCTCTATAATTATGGAAGTCATGATTAATTCTAGAAGTAGGATCACTATTTTTATAGAGAAAAATTAGTTAACACATCACTATAATTATGAAAATCAAATTTGTTATAAATATGCAAATATTTTTTATAAAGAAAAACTAATTAACAACTAATCTCTATAGCTATTCAAATCAAATTTGTTATAACACGATTACACGATCAATTTTAGGAAGTATTAGTTAATAAATTAAATCTAAAAATAAGAACAACTTTTCTTGAAAGAGAAAAATTAGTTAACAACTAATCCTTATAATTGTAAAAATTAGTTCATCTATTATTCCAAATTACTCGGTGGTCTCAAAGTAACAATTTTTTTTATATTATTATACTTGTATTTATTGATATAACTTTTCACATATTAATCTTGAATTCATAAAATATATACTACTCATTGCATAAGTGAGTTGTACAGGGCCTGGGCCGGGGCCAGGCCGGGCCAGTCCTAGGATTATAAAACGGCCCAATTGGAGCCCAGCCCAGGCCCGATCTATTTCACTAGTGGGTCAGGCCTGGGCTGGGCCATCCCACTTGACATCTCTAGTTCCACTATGGGACATAGTTCATGTTTTGTGTTTGGTGCATTATTATTAGTTTTGATTGTTATGGAGTTTGCTATCTAGTATCAAAATATTTAGAGGAACATAATACTTGCATATATATTTTTTTAACGTAATGTTTACCTTACATATTTATCTTTTTGTGGTTTTTATTTATATATGCATTAATCTTGCCATTGATGAAATAGTTCAAATGCTTATTTTAAGCCTAGAATTGGTATTGAATTTGATAGTTTAGATATTGTTTGGATGTTTTGGTTCAATATGGAGGGAAAACTAGATTCAGAGATAGGAAACATTATTTTAACAAAAGCAAAAGAACTAGTCGAACAACATCATATAAATACATTTTTGTAAGGAAGGTGTGCGCCAAGAAGATAAAAGAGATTTTTTGACGCTGAGACTCAAACAAAATGTAATGTAAGAATGGGGATTACCTATGTGAATGGTATGTATTAATTAAAAGTGTTTATCGAAGAGCATAATCATCCCCTTCACTTTCCAAACACAATACATATGTTATCTTCTCAATGTCACATTACAGAAGTTCAAGCACATGAGATTGATTTGGCAGATGATGTTTGGCTCAATCAGAAATCGTCTTTTGATTTGATGAGTAGACAAGTTGGATGAAGAGATGGAATTGTGAAAGCTCTTTTTCGTGATTAATATGTTTATCTCTCATAGTTGTTTTCTGAGTTCTCCTGTCGTTGTGGACTGATCAAGTTAAAATGTCAAACTGATCCAGCTGATCGATGAATGTCTTCACCTGCAGGCGCATGTGAATGGATCCAGTGAACATTTAAACTGATCAACTTGACTTAATCCCAACTTATCTCGTGCGCAAATGGAGGAACTCAGGGCTTTCAAAACCCTAACCCACAATACTATTAATTAATAAAGGGAAGTAAGGATCGATCCCACAGAGACGATGTGTTCTACATTTGTTTAGGACAAAATGGGATGGTTGCTGCCACGCTTAACAGGGTGGGCTAAGTTAAACTACTTGATTGAATGAACTGGGAGACTAAACTAACTAAACTGATATGTTTGCTAAACGAAACTAAACTCTAATACTCATATTGAAGTTTCCGAAAATGGCCAAACAAAATAAAAGCGAACGAGTGTCAGTCTCCTGCAAAACGTACGATAAAGTAAACATTTTCTAACAACTTCATCTTCCTCACAGACTTAAAAGGAAACAGAGTATAATCAGATCTCGAACACTTCCTTCCTAACGAACAACTTGCAACCAAGCAAACTTAACATAATGAACTTGTAATTTAAAATCTGCCCTAATATATAAACTGCATCTATGTAAATAAACAACTAAGCCATAATCATGCAGAAATCACAAATCAACTATCAGATCTACAACTTCCAAAGATAAATCGGACATTGTTCATACCTTTAATCAACATAAACATATTTAAATCTACTCTACCATACTACAAACGACTGGATCTAAGCATCCTAGAACAGTTCATCCAAGATTTCTTTGCAACCAAGCAAAATCGTAAGTTGTCAGCTCAGATTCAACAAATTAAACAGTAACAAAATCACTTAGCCAAGAGATGCTCACAAATTAGGAATCAAAGGTAAAGCAGAGAACTCAAACATGGGAAACAGAACAATCCAAAGTAAGCTGAAATCATATCATCAAATTCACTTCACAAAAACATTCAGGTTTGATAACAGCAAGGAAACGTAAAACCAACGTAGCAAAACTTAAAAACAACAGATTGTATCTTCGCTCCTTCTTGGAACGGTGTTACACAGCTTCAAACTTCAAAATAAACTACCACCCAACTAAAACTAAAAACCAGAACCCAAATGTGTGTGACGGAAATCAAGAACGTGAAGTATGGTGAGCTCCCATTTCACCCCTGGAAGAGAGCTTAATGCTAAAATGTATCTCTGTATATCTCCATGTCCGTCCTCTCCCCTACTCGCGCTTGGCTTTCTATTTATAGAGAGACGTAGGGCTCTGATCCCTAGGGTACCATCCTGTCGAAAAGTCATTCCTCCCCTTGGCTTTTGGGGTTATTGGATTATGCTCAATCTTCTATGTGGGGAACTCCTGCTGGCTCCATTCAATTCTGACTTGGTCCGTTTGTGCAGCAAAATGTCTCCTTCTCCTTGATCCGTTCGTCCGCCCAATAGATCCGTTTATTCTCTTAATACGGCGGACTTTACACACACATGGCTCACATTTGCACGTTAGATTACAGAATTTGGTGTAGTTTTATCACAGAATAAATGCATGAAACGAGCCTCATCAAACAAGTTACATCACTTTTGTATGATGAAACTACAACGTCATTTAAATGGTTGTTTGAAACTTTTTTAGAAGCAAACAAACACAAAAGGCATCTCACTGTCTTCACCGACCAAGATCAAGCTATAGCAAAAGCTTCGCATGAGGTAATGTCAGAGATATTTAATTGGTTATGCACATGACACTTAATGCAAAATGGAAACAAACACTTAGGAAACCTTATGAAGGAAGGATCGTCTTTCTTGACATAGTTTAAAAGGTGTATGTATAGCTTTGAGGATGAGAAGTTTGAGGAGGCTTGGAGTAATTGCATTTACACATAAAATATAAATTAATCAAAACTATCACCAATCAATGATTCACATTAATCGAAGTAGCAACCAATCAGTTAAATATAAACCAAGGAATAATCAAAGTAAAACGAGTTCAGAACATTAAACAACAAAAAGAACTACGTAGAGTCAATTAATTTCATCCCCTGGGATTTTATACATTTAGCTATCCATAGACAGATAAACTAAATAAATATAAGAAAAATAAGACATGATCAATCTAACATAAACTAGATAAAACCTAGAAGAATTAATCTTGCTCTTGCTTGATCTCCTTTAAATTCTCTACTCCTTGTAATAGATCGAAGAATTATAGAGGATGGGGGAATTTATGTGTAAGGTAGGAGATGGAATGAAGGCCTCTAAGATTGGTGAATAATATATATTAGGTTATGAAGTATTTATAGGCTTGAAAAAGGTGTGGGGATGGTTATTTTCGTGCTCCATAAGGATTGGAAATTTTTTTGCTTCATAAGGTAACAATTTCTTTCATTCCCTGAACTTCTGCCTAATTCCCGTCAGCACTTGACCGCACTGTGCGACGTTCGTAGAATGGCCATAACTTTTTCTACGAAGAACTCTGATTAAGATGTTCAAGGTATCCATGCGAAGCTCTTTTAAAGATGAAGAGAATGATATATAGTAGACTCTGATTGGACATCATAATCGCTGAAAAAATGGGCTTGAACTGCAACTGCTACACGTGCATAATATCAACGGGTCGGCCGCTGGAAATGTTCTGATCTCTCGGGACACGTTTCAGCTGCTGCTGGCTAGGGTCCAGCGCATCGCTGTAATGCGCTTCTTCTCTAGTTTCCAGAATTCGACCTTTTATGTCCTTTTAGGCTCTATTTTGCACATATCACACAAAATACGTTAAAATGCAAAAATAGATCAAATATGCAAATAATGGACATGTAATGCAACTTTAATACTCAAAACGGTCCAAATAATGGCCTTAAAAATGTTCAAAATCCTAGTGTATCAGTATTCAAGTAATTTAATTCAATCACCTCTTGACTTTGATCCCAGAATTTGATCGCCTCTTGACTTCGATCTCAACAGCGGATCTTCTTACCTGTTTCCCCAAACTTGGAATTGACCTTTGTATGGGCAAAATTCATCAAACCTCAAAGACTAGACAAGAATTGAAGACAAAAGAACCCTAATTTTTGAAAATCTCCTCATCTGACTAGACAAGAATTGGAGACATAAGAACCTTAATTTTATGCTTTGTATTTTGGGCCAGATCACCGTTCTATGGAGGGTTGGATTTGAGTCACAGTTTAAGCATTCACTAATTTAAAAAAATTATTTAATTTAAGCCCAAATTTAAATATTATTATTAAACACTATGGATATAATATAGATTCCCGTCCAAATCAAGATTACGAGTAATTCTAGACTTCCTCTTTAATTAAATTATTTTCCATGTTAAAGATATAAAATATTATATTGATGAACATTATATATAATCTTCATTATAAGTGATAGTACATTATATATAGATAAAATTTTCATTATGGAACATAAAGTGTACGTTGATTTGATGTTTTGCACATACTTGGAGTTTAAATTTGAAGACATCCCTAGATATATACTTGGTGTGCGCTATATTGCTAACTTTTTAAGTTGCTAACTCTGCTAACTCATCAATGCAGTGTATTAAAAATGTCAACACGATAACATTAAAATGTAAACACATAATGTCAACACAGTATATTGAAATGTTAACAAAATTATGTGTTGACATTTTTAATATACTGCGTCGATCAGTTAGCAGAGTTAGCAACTTAAGAAAATTAGCAATTGATCACACCTCTACTTTGTTAAGTGTATTTTGTACTATATTGAAAAATATATAAATATAATCATGTAATAATATTTTAAAAGTGGTGCATGTTAACTTTTAATGTTAGATTAAATTCCAGAAAATATTAATGAATTTAGGTTAAATATACCCTCAAGAGATTCAAAGATATAATGGGAAAGAAAAAATTGAGAAGAATATAAAATGTGATTGATGATTTTTTTGATTTGTGGTAATATCTCTTTTTTTATACCTAAAAAGTGCAAATCCAATTTCTTAGGGACCTAAATGAAATAAACTCCTTAATAATAGGCGGAGGTATATAATTATAACCTTATTTTAATAATATTGTGTGTGTTTTGGTTTAATTCAACTAATCAGACAAATGTTTTGGTTGAATGAATTTTGAGGTAAAATGGCCATTCGTTTCTCCAACTTAAAATTAAGTGACCTATTTATGAAGTTTTCTTAATCTTAACAGTATAATCAGTACGTGTGTTTTCCATGGCCACCCATATTCGTTCTAAAGTCATGGTGCAATAGTATTCTAAATTAATTATGATGGGCTTTTGGAATTTTGATAATGGAAAGAATCGTGGGCGCTTTATCAGCAAACATTTCAGTAGGTTTTGATATAAAGTGAGTATGCAGCATCAACTACTAATGCCAGGTTAGCTCTAAATTGATAATTGCACTTCTCGGAATTTGCTTGTTATTTCTATAGCTACGACACTGAGATCTTGTATTTATTTTCTGTTTTTTTTACAAAAAAAATTATTATGTCAAGAAAGTGGCTTGCGCCCCTCTTTCTTCATCTTGATTATGCAATTTCATGAATTAGGGGGTGCATTAACTTCTGTTTCATGGTGGGTGAGAGCTCTGCTGTTTCAGTGTGCTCAAGTTTATGAAAAATGGATTTCAACATCAAATTATGATGATTCTTGATTTCAATTGAATTAATTGTTCATTCCTGTCAATAGATTTGAATTCTGCCTTATCTCATTCTGCATATATATATGCTTGCTGAATAAATCAATCATCACTTCACTTTGTAGTATAAATGCTCAACAAAGTTTTGATTTTTCCATCTTTCCTAAACTTGAAGACTAGTTTATATTGTTACGGCATATATGTATATATACTCATATCTTAACCAAATCCATTTCGTTTCTTTGATGCAATGCTAATTATATGTATATGAGTGAAGATATGGAAGATCCGAGGCCAAAAACGTTCCGAGAAAAGCTTGAGGCTTACAAGGCCATGGCTTTGAATACATTCAACACCAAGCCTATCTCACATTGGATTCTATTAGCTCTAAGCAGTGGAGCAATGCTCGTGGCGTTCCCTGCCTCGTCTCTACTGTCGCGTGTTTATTACTCTGATGGTGGGGAGAGCAAGTGGATAATCTCGTGGGTGGCTGTTGCCGGATGGCCTATCCCTGCATTGGTCTTGGTTCCTACTTATTTCGTTTTGGGAGTGTCTCCGACTCCGCTGAACCTGAAGCTCGTCGTGTCCTACATTGTCCTGGGCTTCCTAAGTGCGGCTGACAACCTCATGTACGCGTATGGATATGCTTACTTACCCGCATCAACTGCTTCTCTGTTGGGATCAACGTCCTTGATCTTCTCAACGCTCTTCGGATGCCTCTTGGTGAAGAACAAGATCAATGCTTCCATCATAAACGCTATTGTGATCATTACGGCTGCAATGGTGATTATAGCCCTTGATTCAGATTCTGATAGGTATGGGAATGTGACGGACAGGCAGTACGCGATGGGGTTTATCTGGAACGTGCTGGGGTCCATGCTGCACGGGCTCATATTTGCTCTGTCGGAGCTGGTCTTTGTGAGGCTGCTCGGGAGGTGGTCCTTCCACGTGGTGCTGGAGCAGCAAGTGATGGTTTCTTTGCTGGGATTTGCGTTCACGACAGTGGGGCTCGTGATCAACAACGACTTCCAGAATATGGCGTCTGAGGCAAAAAGTTTTAAAGGCGGTAGGAGTGCATACCTGTCTGTTCTCATCTGGGGTGTGGTTACATTCCAGCTAGGGATTCTTGGAGCCACGGCTGCGCTGTTTCTGGCTTCGACCGTGCTGGCTGGTGTGCTCAACTCGATACGAGTGCCCCTTACGAGCATCGCAGCCGTTGTGATACTACATGATCCAATGAGTGGTTTCAAGATCCTATCTCTCATTGTCACCTTCTGGGGATTTGCTTCTTACATATATGGGAATTGCACTCCAGATAAAGACTCATCATTATCTTAATATCTCTTGTATTAAGTTTTGAGTCTTTTTTATTTCCTTTATATCAAATGTACGATAAACTGGTCGTTGATGATTAAATATATGAATCATAATCTGTTAAACATCTCTCTTATGGTATTTGTGAGATAAATAGACCATTTGGAATTGGGCTTGATGAATTAAAATCATTGGGCTGAATTAATTCTAAGCCCGGATCCTAGTGTGTGGCCCAATTTGATTGAGGCCTGCTACTTACCATGGGTGAACCGATTGCTGCCGCGTGGGACTTCACTCAGATCATGAATATTGGCTGTTGGATCTAGGGTGTGTTTGTTGTGAGTGGTTAAACTCACACCTCTCTCTATCTGCCTCTCATTCTATTCTCTACACACTCTCTCTAACTCTTGAGCTCTCTCCGCCTTCTCTCTAGAATTCTCTCCATCTCTCTTCTGATAATGACTCTGGTCATCTTCTCCGTCCACTCATCTCGGTTCTAAGTGAGACCTGAGTGAGATCCTTCAACTTCCGTGTTGATGTATTGGATCTGGTGGTGATCGAACGGTTCTACTTCTGATTTGTTCTCCCGGTGTAGATTTGCGAGTTGTTTCATGTGTGATTGAGAGATATGTGACTTCTTGGTGTGTTGGTGGTGTTGCGGAGTGTTGTGATCGGATTCTTGTGAAGTTAGCTAGCGCGAAGTAGCAATCGGTGGATCCCTGGTATTTGGGGTCTGATTTGTCTTGCGGTGCTCCCTTGTGACCTATCGGTGAAGATAGGGGAGGTCCCTGGCCCAATGAAGTTGCATGTGCAACCTGAGCCATAGTCCCTCAATTTTCTGACTTGTGCTTCGTTATACTTTCTTGTCTCAGATCTGTTAGGGTCTGATTTCTTTCTATACTGATCAATCTACTTAGTGTGCAGGTCAAGTTCCAACAGTGATAGCTCAGAGTCTAGAACCGGTCAAGGGTTTAGACTAGAGCTAGGGTTTTCTCTGTAACTTGTAGTGCAGTGCTTTTTTTGTATAGTTTGTATCTTCTGGTTGTATTCTTGGTCTATGTTCTTGGAGATTGACCATCTCCAAAGTGTAATACAAAAAGAGGTCCCGGTAATTAGTGAATCTCGAGTGATCTGATCCCTATAGTGGTATCAGAGCCACGGGGGATCACTTGGGCACGCCTGGTCGCAAATATAAGGAGGTGGGCTCTTCAGAGTAAAGCTCGGCCTCCGGTATAGGCCCTGAGGTAAGACGGATACACCATAACGAAGGGTATCCGCTCTGGTAAATTGGCTTGATCCCTAAAACTCTTACTGCTTTCTAGTTTTAGGGTGGGCAGTTGTTGTTGGTAGTAGTCGCTTGCCGCGGCTTTAGGTTATCTGCTCTTGTTTTCTTGTATAGGTCCCTAGGACTTACTGCTTTCAAGATGCTCTTTCTGCTTTTAGTTCTTCCGTTGTGTTTTGTTCTGGTGTGCTTTAAGTGTTGGCATTAAATGTGTTCTGGAGGTTGTACTACTTGTTAGAGATAATTACCTATCCACCAAGTGCTATTCCAAACTGCCTTGAGTGACCCCCTGCGCCCTCATCCAGTGAGTTCTTGCGAACTGGAAAATCCTCTAGCCAGGGTGCTCGTGACAGATAGGGAGGACCTCTGTGTACATTCTTTAACTCAGAATTCTCGTAATTTCAGATTTGGACGAGCTGTCGAAATTATTTTACTGTAGTGACTCATATTAATATTCTGTTACGACTTGAGAGTGTCCACAATAGTTTGGACACTTCAAGGCCAAGCCACATTTTTTTGTCCACAACCATAAAAAAAAGTTGTCCATCCAATAGTGGACAAGCCAGAGCCACAAATCACATTATTTTTTCAATTGTTGGCACAAATCACATTATTTTATCACAAATCAGAATATTTTATCACAAAAGAAACTGAAAAAATAATAATAAAATAAATAAATAAAGTTTTTCGACCGCCGCGGTCGTCGGCGCCCCACAATGGGGAGATGCAGTCCTACCCCTACGCCGAATACTCGGTGCTCGCCCGTCCACACCCCCCCCCCCCCGGTCGTGGCCCTCCGTTTCCGCAGCTAGCTAGAGGGAGTCGCAACTCCTTATTGTGGACACTCTGAATTAAATTGGAGTTCAGTTTAATTAATCAAAAGCCAAACAGGTCTGACACAAGTCCAAACCTACATAGATCCTTGATCTGGCCTAATACGACTTTAGAGCATCCACAACCGTGCTCTTACCAGCGGCACGGTTGTGGGCCCGGGCGGTACTATTCATGCCTGCTCTCTGGCAAGAGCACAACACCCACAACTGTGCTCTTCCGCAAGGACGAGCACAATTAATATAAAATTCAATTACACAAAAACATTTTCATAATACTAAAATTCATTAAAAAAACCACAATAAAAATAACAAATTACAAATAAAATAAAAAGACATAATTAAAATCCTAAAAATTAAAAATTACATAATTAAAATACTAAAAATTAAAAATTACATAATTAAACTCCTAAAAATTAAAAATTACATAATTATTGGCTAATATAACCCGAGGAAGACTACGCATCCGGCGGCACCAACCCCAATTGTTTTTGGAGACCCAATATCATGGACTCGTGCGTTTGAAGTTGCGTGGGGGTCATAGTTGACCTATCGGCCATATTGAGTTGGGCCAAAAGGGCCCACAACGAGTTGTTCGGGGGTGGAGGTGGAACATAGGGTGCGGGTTCGGGAGCAGGGGCAGATGGAGTCGCGGCGCGACGTCGTTCGGCCGCCGCCTTCTTCCTACCTTGCGGTCGGCGTCGGGAACCGCTTGGTTGGGCATCGGGGCTACCCAAGTTAGCTTCGGCGAGTTGGCTAGCCACTTCTTCGCCGGCGTCGGATAGGGATGCCGACCGTGAGCGTTTGGAGGAGCCGCTAGAGGAGGATGTTATGCCTCCCTTATACTTCGGGTGCGTCCGCGTCTCCTGCCAAACGTTAAGGTATTTGAACGACTTACCGTTCATGGATTGGTAGGTGCTCAGCGAGGCGGTGATTGGTAAAAAAAATTAAAAAAAAATTAAAAAGTGGGGAAAAACGGTTATAAACGGATATAATTTTTTGGGGAAGTGAAAATTTTTTTTTTTTTATTTTTTATCGATTTTTTTAATAAAAATCCGATTTTTTAAAAAAAAAATAAAAAAATGTTTGAAACCAACGGCTATGCCGTTGGCGAATCAGAGACCGCCACGTGTGCGTCCGCTGGCACGGACGTGCTCGATACATCGAGCAGCGCCGTGCCAGCGGCGCGGTTGCAGCGGTGGCGGTCCTTCGCCTTGCCGCTGGCACGGACGGCGGTGGCGCCAACCGCCACCGCTGCGGATGCTCTTATAAATTGGTGAATGGATGAGAGAATGAGAGACAGAAGTCCTAATGCTTCAGTCAAAATTTTCATCCCCTCAAAATCGATTTTTCTCTCTTCTCTCTTTGATAGGATTCTGTCTCTTCTCTATTTATGACTATAATTTTGATAAGCTCTTAGCACACTCTAAGAATAAAATTAAAGTTTGGGAATAATCAGAAGATCTGTGATCGTATCGAGTTCTGACGATCATCACTGGAAAAAGTAGCAAATAATATCAATTCTTTAGAAAATTTTGAAGGTATAATTTTCTCTCAATAGAATTCATGTTTTAGGATTTTATGTGCCTATTACATAAATTGTTTATATTTCCTAGCATGCTATATGTTCATAGAATTAATCCAAATAATCACTTAAATAGAATAATAGATAATGTGTATTTTATTTTATTTTATTTATTCTAGGAAATCGGTGATTGTCCGTCCATCCCTCGCCAGGCACCACAAAAGAATCAATTCATTTTTTTCAGAAGAAAAAGAATACCAACATATAGGGATGTCAATCGGGCCAACCCGTTCGGGTTCGGGCCAACCCGTTCGGGTTGTCGGGCCATTCGGGTACGGGCTATTCGGGTTATGATTTTTTCGGGTTATAAAAGTTCGACCCTAACCCTAACCCTTCGGGTTTCGGGCTAACCCACCGGGTTATTCGGGCCAATGCGTATTTTTAATTCTTTTAATATTTTCAAAAAATAATACGTATTTTAAATTTTCTTTAATTATAAACATATTTTTAATTAATCATTCAATAATGAAATACATATTTTTAATTTTCTTTAATATTTTTAAAAAAGATTAAGTTATTTAAATTTAAATAACTTATTCATTACATAATTATTTACAAAATATCTATCAATAGTATGTTTATGTTTATGTATTTAAAACATAAATCAACACTTTGTTTCAAAATTCAAACATAAATCAATTCGTAGAAAATTAAATAAAATTTTCATAACGTGAGAGGTGCATCGTAGATGTAACAAAAATATTTTGAATTGTTAAAGAGTGAATTATCAAGATGCTACCTAATTGGAGTAACTCTAAGAATCATCAAAGTACGCATAATTCAATGACGAAGCGACGTCAAAACACTTTGCACTATTATATTGGAAATATACTAAAAGAAAGCTTTTCTATACGCGTATTTATGAATCCATGAACCACATGGTGATTTTTTTTGTGATCTTATATAGTCGGTTGACGTATTTGGATTTTGCATAGTTTTAGAGGGTCGTCTTGGATGATTTTGATTATATTTCTATATTTTGGTATGTTTACATGTTTGTTGAGAAATGATAGAAAATTGATTAGAAAATGTACACAAAATATGTGGATGTGCAGCAGCCTTGTTTGAGTCAATGTTTCTCGCGATTTTGAAGTCTGATAAACCTCTAATACATATCATTCTCTTCGTCTTCGAAAGAGCTTCGCGTGGATATATTGTACGCCTCAATCGGAGCTTTGTAGAGAAAGTTATGACCGTTACAAAAACTGCTCGCTGTGCAGAAACCTTCAACCCGACGGGCAGACCCGTAACCCGAACGGGTCAGCCCGCCTAACCCGACAACCCGAACGGGTCAGCCCGAATGGCCGGATTTTAAATTCGGGCTGCGAAATTACAACCCTAACCCTGTATTTTTATCGGGTTATTCGGGCCGGCCCACGGGTTCGGGTTACATTGACATCCCTACCAACATATATACGCTGTTCAACCAAAAATAAATAATCTAATATCTATTCCGTGTTGAATTGCAAGTAATGTTCATGACCAAGACTATAAATGACCTTAGAAGCCAATAATGCAAGGATAATTTATTAAATGACCAGTCTATTAGAATAATTCGAGATTGATAGAAACCTAGCAATTTCAGAGTGTGATCACATGTATGACACGTCCATCCTTAAATAGAAAATCTTCTTATTGCCAACTTCTGTTTCAATAATCACACATTAGGATACAAAGTAGCCCTTATTAAAAAGTAATTGTTCAAAGACAAATTTTAGTAGCTAGCTTATACAATGATATAGCATTATTGGGGAGAAATAAACTACACGAGTATTATATCAATTGTAGGTTGTCATCATCATGTGTCAACCTTATACAAACTAGTCAAATATTATGTCAATATTTTAAGTATTTTCAATAAAATAAAGTACTAGACTATTGAATTGATGATTTTATAACTTAAGAAAAGAGAGTAAATTTTGCCCATTTAGACTGATACGAATGGTAACATTTCCAAGTGTTTGAACATGAAAGAGTGATGAGCATAGGTCCCTTAGTTTGAGTTCATTTCACTAAATGTGATACTCATTTTTTAGGTCCACCAAATCTGTTAGTACATAGATTCGTGTGGTTTCAATGCCACAAACAACTTCCTAGCTTCACACAAATATCCTTTTCTCATGTCTAGTTTGAGCAAGAAAAGAAAAGATAGATACTATTATTAGCCACAAACAAACTTTAATCAGAGAAAATGAGAAACTTGGATAGGTCAGAAAAAGTAAAACTCAAGCTGCTATACAATCTAATCATGGCAGCATAGAGCTCATGATACTAAAAATAAACAAAACAAGGAATTCAAAAAACAATAATTTTGCTCAAATGTGTGTAATTTGTTCAAGATCCTTGAGCAGGCCAACTACCTGTTGCATGGTTGGCCTCTTGGAAGGGATTTCGGCTGTGCAAAGGTATCCGATCTTCAAAGCCTCGATGATCTGTGCATCCGGTGCACTCCCACGGATCCTGGGGTCGATAGCACGTGATGCTTGGTTCGTCCTCACTAGTCCCCTCGCCCAACTCGTCAAGTTTGTTTCTTTCTCTTCTTCATACACATCTTCAACTGGCTTCTTCCCGGTGATGAGCTCAAACAGGATGACTCCAAATCCATATATGTCTGATTTGGGTGTTGGAGCCTTTGGCGATGAGCTGCTCTCTGACTCGAGAAACTCTGGCGGGACGTACCCTGGCGATCCACGAGCAATCTCATCTTCAGCCCCATTGCCAAAAATCTTGGAAATCCCAAAATCTGACAGCCTGGGCTCTAAGTTGGAGTCCAGATAGACGCTGCTTGCTTTGACGTCTCTGTGGATGATGGGAGGCGAGCAGCCATGGTGGAGGAACGCAAGTGCACGAGCAGTGCCAAGTGCGATCTTGTGTCTGAATCCCCATGTTGTTAGTGATCCTTCAGGGCCAACGTTTTGTATCCCGCTGTTCTCATCGTCCCATGTGTCTGTGCTCCAATCTTCGGTCCTTTGAATCCCGAGTGGCAGATCGTAGAGCAAGTTCTGCAAGTTCCCATTCTCCATGTAATCATAGATAGCTATCCTCTGCTCACCAGCCAAGCAATATCCGGTTAATGGAACGAGGTTAGGGTGCTTGATTCGACCAAGATACTCGAGCTCTCTTGCAGCTTCGTGGTCTGTCATCGTGGAACCATGGACCAAAACCTTAACAGCAACATGTAACACCCCTGGCAGCAGTCCACCATACACCGGCCCAAATCTCCCTTCTGCCAGCAAGGTGCCCCGATCAAAATGAGAGGTCGCAGACAGCAAGTCCGCGAATGTAAAGTTCAGCAGCGGCTTCTCAAAAATGACCACGGGCACTGATGTTGCCTGCTTAACATCAGCCACCCAAGTGGTAGAATCCGTCTGGAACGAGAAGGGCCCCGAGACTGCCTGCTCCTCCTTGTAAGAATCCTGTTTCACAGCCCACATTCTTGTCTTTCTACGACATCGAAAGGCTAGAACAAGCAACCCCAAGAGCAAAAACACCATGGAGACGGTCAGAGCCAGAGCAATCTTTAGACCTTTATGCTTTGGAGACTTTTTCCTAAAGAAGTCCGGGTTGGCAGCAATGGGACAGCTATTAGTCGATCCTATGAAAGAAGCTTCGAGGTTTTTGGGGGAAAACCGGGATGCACAAAAGCTAAGGTTGTTGTAAGAGAAATTGAAGGTATCCATATGATGGAGCTCATCAATCACCACCAATGGGATGTCTCCTGTTAGATTGTTGTGTGAAAGGTCAAGAAACTTGAGGCTTTTAAACGCGAGACGAGGAATGTGGGAGCTGAGATGGTTATCAGAGAGATCAAGGGTTGCTAAACTAGTTAGACCTGAGATGTTGCTAGGAATCTCACCAACCAAATAGGTAGCAGACAAATTCAGATACTCTAAATGTGTAAGCATATCAACATTGATCAGAAAGTGCTGCTTGGTGAATCTGTTGTGTGCAAGATTAAGGTGTCTAAGATTGATAGAGTGATGCAATCCTGAGAAGAAAAGCTCACCACTCAACTCATTCTCAGATATATCCAAATACAGCAAGCTAGACCAATTGAAAGGCGATGTAAGGTTTACCTGAGGAATGTGGCCCTGGAACTGATTCCTGCTCAAATCCACCACCTCCAAAGCCCCTTCAAACACACCTAAAACAGAACCCCTGAATAAATTGCCTGAGATATTCAGATAGCTCACGCTTTTCATCCCAGTAAAGTCCGAATCCCAGCCAACAACCTTGTTTTCTGCTAAGCTCAACAACTTGAGCTGTGGCAATGCAGCAGCAAAGCCACTAGGAAGAGAGCCATTGAGCTTGTTTTCAGACAGATCAACAGAAACCAAATTTAAACACTGCAACATTCCTAATGGAACACTGGATTCAAACCCATTGTGACTGAGATTCAAAGCCTGCAACTTGGTTAATGAGCTGACTGCTTCTGGAATGATCCCATTAAATTTGTTGAATGAAAGGTCCAAACTTTGAAGGTGCCCAAAATTTCCTATGTTGCTAGAAAGACTCCCAGAGATTAAGTTGTGTGAAAGATTAAGAAATATGAGAGAACCCAAACTCCACAAATCAGAAGGAAGGGTAGTAATCTTGTTACTGCTAAGATCCAAAGATTCAAGCTTTGTCAATTTCCCAATAGTTGTATCAGGAATCACACCAGATAAACCCACTCCAGAAGCTTCTAGCTTCACAACATTTTCTCCCTCATCATCACAAACCACACCTCTCCAAGAACAGAATGATCCAGAAAATCCATATTTTTGGGGTGGGTTTAAGCCCATTTTTACAAAGAATTCAAGAAGAAATGACTCGTCTGTGTTGGGTTGTTGGCAAACCAAAGGCCTAAATAGCAGAGCCACCACTAAAAAGTAGTAACCCACTATTTCAACACCCATTTTGTCACAACAAAAACAAGAAAAATCAAATCTTTCCCCCCAAAAAAGGCCTACACTTTCAATACAAAGAATCTTGCAGCCATTTCTCTGCGACCTGAAAAACACCAAGAAATCCACAGTCACCGCCACCGCAAGAAAACAGAGAACACTTTGATTTTTTAATGTTCAACCAAAAGAGTGAATGCAAATTGAGTAGTGACTTAATAAGCATACCTGCCTGTCAGGTGATGGTTTTCTTGCAAGAAAGAGAAGAGCTCCAGCTCCAACTAACTGAAATTTTTTATGGGTCAAAGTGAAAAAGAAACATATCAAACCCACTCAAATAGTCATTGTTTAATGCAATAAAAAAATGGAGAGTGATTGTGGTCTAGGGTTTGGTGTATTCGAACTTCCCGCCCTGACTAGCCACAAACTCCTCCTACCACATCATCAGTACTAAAAACTCCTCCAGCCACATTATCAGCACTAAAAACTTCTCCCGCCACATCATCAGCACTAAAAACTTCTCCCGCCACATCATCGGGACAAGCAACTGGACAAGCAATAGGCTAGTCACAATAAACAAAATTATAAAAAACAAATAATTAACAATAACACAAAATACAGAATTAAATTTACGACACAGATACGGAAAAAATTCAATAATAATATTTAAATTAAAAAAAGTACATTAATTAAAAAATTACATTAATTAAGAAAAAATCTAACGACGTGCAGTCCTCCGCGCCCACAACTCTTCAATTAAATTATTTTGGAGTCGAATATGAGCATCCACTTGGCGCATGTCGGCATGTGCCTTGAGGCGGCCGACTTCATCGTGAGGTACCTCCCTTCGTACGTTGGGGGCGGCCACGCCGTGGCTTGGGCCAGTTTCATTAACATCGTCATTGGCCCAACTAGTCAGTTGTACACCTTCATCTTCGACAATCATGCTGTGTATGATAATACAGACGTACATTATATCAGCAATGCAGTCGACATGCCACAAACGCGTTGGACCCCTTTGTATCACTCCGCAAAGTAGTCTTCATATAGCCGCTGATGTGCAGCTACGTGATCCCGATCAATCACTGCTCGTCGGTGGACAACGGGTGGAGGTCGAGGTACCGCCGGCTGCAAGGCCCTTTGTATCAACCGGTTTATCTCGCGAGACGTATAGGCCTCCAACTCTTCGTTCATTTGCCGTTCGTACTCCTCAGCATCACCACCCCTACCACCACTACTACCATCCGCGTTACTCATTTCACGTTGTTGCTCTTGTACGAAAATTAAGATGGAGAGAAAACTCGTTAAAATAAGTTGTGCGAATGAAAATGACGTGCAAATCGCGTATATATAGTGTTTCAAAAAATTAAAAAAAATTGAGCTGGCCGATCGCTCGCCGATCGGGAGCCTGCAATGGCGGCCAGCAGACCGGCGAGCGGATCTGCCAGCGCCAGAAATCGGCTAGCCTGTCCGCTCGCCGCCATTGGAGATGCTCTTAACCAACAGTTTTTTTGGGAGGGGAGGTGATGATTTACTAGTTGAGCTCATTAATGCCTTGAAGGAATAAACACATCATTTTCCGGATTGTCAATCAGATTTAGGAGATTTTGGGTGATTTCGGTAATTAGTCATGATTTTGCGGCTCATGTGTTATAAATTTAGAGTAATGCTATCCCTCCACATTATGGTCATTCCTACTGGGATATAATGGTACTAAACACTATTAAGATATTAGAAAAACTAAGCCTAGTTGTTAGTGCATAAGTATTTTACCTAATGGCCCTTTCCCTTTAAGAGCATCCGCAGCGCTGCTCTCCCAGACGGACGGCGTCCGTACCGCTGGCGCGGCGCTGTGCTGTCTACCGTTGTGCTCTTGTCTCTGGCACGGCGCTGCTCGATGCATCGAGCACGTCCGTGCCGCTGAGCAGGCTGACGTGGCGCCATTGGATTGGCCAACGGCAAAGCCGTTGGCATTTTCGATTTTTCTTTTTTTTTCAAAAAAAAATCAAATTAGATTTTTTAAATAAAAAAAAATATTTTCCCACTGCCCAATAAAATATATCCGTTTTCTCCCCACTTTTAATTTATTTTTCAATTTTTTTCCCCCAAAATTCACATTGTCATCTATAAATACCTCCACTTCCACACAAAAAATTTCACACCACACTACACAATTCTCATCTAAATTCTCTCATCTTTTCTCATCAATTCCCAATCTTTCACTCTTACAAAAAAAATGTCCGGCTCCGGCGAACATCCCTCCGACTCCCGCGGTTGGAACCACGAATGATTCGGCTCACAACCATTCCCTAGTCCGGAAACGCAATTCTCGGCAGCTCCTCAAACACCCAAGGTTCTCAAGTTCCGGGTGGCTACCGGCCTTACCCGATGGACGACCAAGATGCCCCCGATGGGCGATACGGGTGCGCACCCGAACCCAGATCGGGAGGGAGCGGCGGCTCTCAAACTCCTCCTCTTCCTACTCCTAGTCCTCTTGGTGTCTGCACCTGTTGGGATTCAATACGCACAAGACTTTCACACACTCAGGTGAATCACACACACACTCACAGTTGTATGATAACTCACAATGCAGAAGAACACACACTCACACTTAGAGTATCGAAGATGGTAATCTTGGAGAGAAAACTTGAAAACTCTTTATTGATTTTCACTACTCACTACGTACATGGTTTTGAGCTATTTAAAGCTCTACAATCAAGTAGCAACTGCTACTAACTAACTACAAGAAGAATCAAGAAAGCAAGAAGAATAACTGCTACATCTCGGCTAACTAACTGCTGCTCCAACGGCTAGTTTCTCTAGGCCGAACTTCCTTCTCGGTTCAAGACCGAACTGTTGCTTCTTCTTTCTCGGCTCAAGACGAACTCTATTCTTGACTCAAGACCGAACTTTCTTTTCGGCTCACAACCGAGCACTCTCTTCGGCTCACAACCGAGCTCCCTTCTCGGTTCACAAACCGAACTCCTTTCTCGGTACACAAACCGAACTCCTTTGCTTCTCGGCTCAAGACCAACTGTCTTCTCGGCTCAAAGCCGAACTCAAAGCCGAGCTCAAAGCCGAGCTTCCTTCTTCTTCTCTTCTTCTTCCAACTGAAATGAGCACTCCATTATTACAATTCTCCACCTGAGGGCTCATCTCAGTTCTCGCACAAACATTGATCAACTTCTTGCAATGATCAAACTTGTCTCTACTTAGAGATTTAGTTAGCATATCTGCCGGATTGTGCAAGGTGTTAATCTTAACCACCTTCACCCTTCCCCTTTCAATCTCATCTCTAATAAAGTGCAACTTTATGTCTATATGCTTGCTCCTTTCATGGAAACCCGGATGTTTAGCCAAGCATATAGCTGAGCTGCTGTCACAATGAATCACCATTGTTTCTTGGTCAAAACCAAAATCAGAAATCACTCCCTGGATCCAAAAGCTCTCCTGTACAGCTGCAGTGAGAGCTATATACTCTGATTCTGTAGTTGAGAGAGCAACTACACTCTGCAGACCTGATTTCCAACTGATCACAGTTCCAAACATGGTGAACAAATAACCTGTTTGAGACTTTCTGGTGTCCAGATTTGCAGCATAGTCTGCATCACAATACCCCTGCACAACCTCCTCAGATCCACCTTCCCAGCCATTGAACACAATCCCCCAGTCCTTAGTTGACTTCATGTACCTCAATATCCATTTAAGAGCATTCCAATGCTCCTTCCCCGGGTCTGCCATGTATCTGCTAGTCACTGAGATAGCATGAGCAAGATCTGGTCTTGTACAAATCATAGTGTACATGATACTCCCAACAACACTAGCATAAGGGATAGCCTCCATCTCATCAGCCTCTTGCTTAGTTTTAGGAGCTTGTTCCTTTGATAATCTGAAACTCTGGGACAAGGGTGTTGAGGCAGGTTTAGCATTCTCCATTCTGAATCTCTGCATAACTTTGTCAATATAATCAGTTTGCAGCATCCACAGCTTCTTGCAGCCTCTATCTCTCTGAATATGTATGCCTAGGATCTTCCTTGACTCTCCTAGATCCTTCATTTCAAAGCTCGTCTTCAGATCTTGTTTAACTTTCTGAATTTCTGTCATAGAAGGGCCTGCAAGTAGCATATCATCCACATAGAGTAATAGGTAGGCAATGGGAGTCCTGCCTGCCTTCTTGATGTAAATACAATCATCATATTCTGACTTGGAGAAGCCAATCTTCTTCATCTGTGCATCAAACTTCTTATTCCACTGTCTAGGACTTTGCTTAAGTCCATAAAGACTTTTCTGTAACAGGCACACCTTGCCTTCTTCTCCAGTCTTCACATAGCCCTCTGGCTGTTCCATAAAGATAGTCTCCTCTAGATCCCCATTGAGGAAGGCTGTCTTCACATCAAGCTGTTGTAGCTCCCAGTCTAGCTGGTTCACAACTGCCAACAAGATCCTAATCGAAGTGTGCTTAACAACTGGAGCAAATACTTCATTGAAATCAATTCCTTCTTGCTGTGTGAAGCCCCTAGCCACCAGCCTTGCCTTGAATCTGATTCTATCTTTATCAGTGGTCTCAATCTTTTTCTTAAACAACCACTTACAACTGATCAGCCTCCTTTCTTTTCCATCTGTAGTCAGTCTGGATTTATCCACCAAAATCCATGTTTTGTTCTTGAGTAAAGATTCCATTTCCTCATTCATGGCTTCAATCCACCTTTCTCTGTCTTTACTCTTCATGGCTTCTTTATATGTGAGAGGATCTGCAATATCAATGCTCTCAGCAGCACAAAGTGCATAGTAGACCACATCAGAAAACCTTTCAGGTGGTCTTGTATTTCTTCTGCCTCTATCTCTTGCTATCTGGTACTCTCTGGCAGAATCTGCTGTAGGCTCATCATTTTTTCTACCTCGAGCTAGAGCACCATCATCCTCTGGTTCAGACTCACTTTCTGAGTCAGAGGCTCCACCTGCTCCTTGGCAAAGTCCCACTGGCTCCACCTTGAGGAAATCACTCTCAACTTCATTGGAGTCCAGCTTCCTTTTTAAGTATGGCATCTGATCCTCCAAGAACACAACATCCCTACTCACCACCACCTTCTGCCTACCAGGCTCAATGCACCAGAGCCTATACCCCTTAACACCCCTCTGATACCCCAGCAATATGCATTTCAGAGCCCTAGCCTCAAGCTTACTTTGCCTAGCATGAGCATAGGCTGCGCACCCAAACACCTTGTATTTTGAGTAGTCATTATGGGCTCCATACCACATGTAATCAGGAGTCTCAGACTTAAGGGCAGTAGATGGACACTTATTGATGAGATAGGCTGCTGTATACACAGCCTCTCCCCAAAATCTGTTGCTCAGACCAGAACTGAGTAACAAGCACCTTACTCTCTCTAGGATAGTCCTATTCATCCTCTCCACAACACCATTTTGCTGGGGGTTACCAGGAACAGTGCGGTGCCTCTTCATACCCTTCTCTTTGCAAAACAGATCAAACTCAGTAGACAAGAATTCCAAGCCATTGTCAGTTCTTAGGCATTTAACACTCCTTCCCTTCTCTAGCTCCACCTCTTTACACCATATCTTGAATTTTGTGAATGTCTCTGATTTTTCTTTCAGTATGTACACCCACAGTTTCCTAGTGTAGTCATCAATAATAGCAAGGTAGTATTTCCCACCACCAATTGAGCTTACAGGTGAAGGGCCCCAGAGATCACTATGTATGTAGTCTAATGGGGCTGTAGAAGAGTGAATACCTGTAGGATAGGGTGCCTTCTTTGCTTTTCCAAGTATACACTGCTCACAGGGGTCCATCTTGTTGAAATCTCCAGAGATCAGGCCCTTCTTGATGAGTTCTTTCAAGCTTCCTTCTGCTGGATGGCCCAATCTCTTGTGCCATAGCATTATGGAATCTTCTGACACTGCATTGCTTTCTCCATCAACAGCCTTAGCCTTCAGATAATAGAGAATGTGCTCTCTGTCAGCCTCCATCATCACTGCATTCCCAGATTTCACAAGCATCTTTCCCTGACTCATCAATATGGTGAACCCTTTCTCCTCCAGCATTCCCAATGAGATGAGATTTCTTTTCACTTCCGGAATATACCTCACCCCAGTTAGGATCTTTATAGAGCCATCTTGCAAACTTAGCTTCACTTTCCCTATCCCTTTGATCTGACACACATGGTTATTTCCAAGAACTACAGTCCCTGATGCTTCCTGAAGATCATGAAACCAAGATTTGTTGGGGCACATATGGAAGCTGCACCCTGAGTCCATTATCCACCTGTGACTGATCCCATTATCACTGACATTCATGAGTTGAGCAGGGGGATCAGTACTCTCTACACAATCAGAAGTGTTGTGGCCCTCAGAGGCTAGTTTTCTCTTCCAGGCATGGCAGTCCTTCTTCAAGTGCCCTGGTTTCTTGCACCAAAAACATGCTCTGGTTTCCTTCTGAGCATCAGAACTTGAGGGTTTAGAGCCCTCAAACTTTTTCTTGAAGTTCTGTTTTTTGAACTTCTTCACATTCAAGGCCTCTGCAGCTTGAACATTGGAGCTTGCAGAGCCTCTGCTGGTAGTCTTCTGGAGTTCCTTAGCCATCAAGGCCGAGTAGACTTCTGCATAGGTGATAGGCTTATCTCTGCCATAGATAATTGCATCACTCAACTGGTCATACGAGCTAGGCAAGGCATTCAATGTAAGAATGGCCTTGTCTTCATCTGAAATTTTAACATCCACAGAGCCCAGATCATCAATGATCTTATTGAACTCCTCCAACTGCTCTATGATAGATTTTTCACCAGAAAAACTATAGGCATAGAGCCTCTTCTTGAGATACAGCCGGTTAGCCAAAGATTTTGCCAGGTAAACTTCATCTAACCTGTTCAAGATCTCCACCGCAGTCTTGGCTTCTTGAACTTCCCTCAAGACCTTATCTCCAAGGCACAGAATCACTGCAGAATGTGCCTTGAGCTGCATCTCCTCCATCTTTGCCTGAGCTTTATCATCAAGCATTGGAGCCTTTCCTTTCTCTTCAGTATTTGCAAGAACTGCGGCCAAGCCTTGTTGAATCAAGACCGCCTTCATCTTCATCTTCCACAGGCTATAATCATTCTTGCCTGTGAACTTTTCTGCATCAAGCCTTGCTGCCATCTCTGAAACCGTTTGATCCTCTGCAAATCAGCTTCAATATCCCCTTCCCACAGACGGCGCCACTTGTTGCGATTCAATACGCACAAGACTTTCACACACTCAGGTGAATCACACACACACTCACAGTTGTATGATAACTCACAATGCAGAAGAACACACACTCACACTTAGAGTATCGAAGATGGTAATCTTGGAGAGAAAACTTGAAAACTCTTTATTGATTTTCACTACTCACTACGTACATGGTTTTGAGCTATTTAAAGCTCTACAATCAAGTAGCAACTGCTACTAACTAACTACAAGAAGAATCAAGAAAGCAAGAAGAATAACTGCTACATCTCGGCTAACTAACTGCTGCTCCAACGGCTAGTTTCTCTAGGCCGAACTTCCTTCTCGGTTCAAGACCGAACTGTTGCTTCTTCTTTCTCGGCTCAAGACGAACTCTATTCTTGACTCAAGACCGAACTTTCTTTTCGGCTCACAACCGAGCACTCTCTTCGGCTCACAACCGAGCTCCCTTCTCGGTTCACAAACCGAACTCCTTTCTCGGTACACAAACCGAACTCCTTTGCTTCTCGGCTCAAGACCAACTGTCTTCTCGGCTCAAAGCCGAACTCAAAGCCGAGCTCAAAGCCGAGCTTCCTTCTTCTTCTCTTCTTCTTCCAACTGAAATGAGCACTCCATTATTACCCCATACACTCCGGCGGAGATGGATCAGTTATTCAAAGCCTATTTGATTATCTCCGAAGATCCGGAGATAGGCACCAACCAAACCGGAGATAGGTTTTGGTGGCGCGTCTCTCGCCGGTACAATGAAAACCGTCCGGCTGGAACCATCGAGCGCAATGAGAGTATGGTGAGCAATGCCATCTTCAGAGCCAACGAAGAAATCCAAAAGTTCCAGGGGTATTACCTCCAAGAAGAGAGGTCAGGGGGGAGCGGCAGGAGCGAACTCGACATCATCAGTGCCGCATTGGCGACCTACCAATCCCATCATTACAAACCATTCAAGAACCTCAGCGCTTGGCAGGAGGTGCGTGTGCATCCGAAGTATAAGGGAGACGTATCATCCTCCTCCAGCTCCTCCAGCGAGGATGAGGTGGCTAGCCAGCATGCCGGAGCTAACTTGGATAGCCCTGATGCCGGCCTGAGCAGATCCCAACGCCGGCCGCAAAGAAGGAAGAGGGCGACGGCTAACCACCGTCACGCCGCGACTCCATCCGCCCCCGCTCCCGCTCCCTTTGTGCCACCTCAACCCCCACCAACTCGTTGTGGTCCCTTTTGGCTCAACTCAATTTGGCCGATATGTCAAATATGACTCCCGAGCAACTTGATTCACATTTGACAATGATACGAGGTCTCCGACAAACATTGGGGATATGGCCGGAGAACTAGTCTTCCACGGGGATATTTTTTATCCTTTAATTATGTATTTTTTTAGGATTTTAATTATGTATTTTTATTTTTTAGGATTTTAATTATGTAATTTTTAATGTTTAGGATTTTAAGTTTGTAATTTTTATATTTTAGGATTTAATTATATAATTTTTATATTTTAATGTATTTGTAGTAATTGAAGTATTTAAATTAAATAATGGAATGGTGGGACCCTTGAGCATGTTCTTGCGGAATAGCATGAATGTGGGTGTTGTGCTCTTGGAGAAGAGTAGGGAGTAAAAAAAAGTAATAAAAGTGGGTCCGGGCCCACATCTGTGCTCTTGCCAAAGAGCACGGATGTGGATGCTCTAAACTCTATATTTCCAGTTAATGTCCCGACTCTATTCTTCCACCTTTTCTTCAATATAAAACTAATAATTCGGACCAAATTCTGTAAGCAAAGGAGATTAGTTTGACTAAGAACGATAATTTATATAGTTTGAATTAATGATGATTTGTAGATTCAGATATAATTTAACAGATTGATAATAGTAATAATGTTAATATTAATAGTGATATTAGCAGCATTAATTATTACTATTATCATTAGATTATTACTCAACTTTAAATTATTAATTTATAAAATATAGTTGGATTATTATACTTTTATATTTTAATATTATTAAATATTTATAAATGTAGTAGGAGTATGTTATACTTATAGTTTTGTAAATTAATATATGTAGTACGGAGTACTAATTATTATTTGTGATATAAAGGTATAACCGTATAAGTATAACATGTTTAAATTATTATATTTTAAAGTTATTAATCAACTGAATTTAAATTTTTTTCAATTCATATATTGGACCTCAATAAATATTTAGAGATTTTATTTGTTATTCAATTGAATGGAACAATTTATGATTTAGTATTGATTCTAAACACGATGTATAACTTAAAGCTAAAGTACACACCAATAATTAACTTATTATAATTAATACTAAACACAAATGTTTAAAAATTAAATTTTAATATCAAGATTATTTATAATGTAACTTCAAAACAGATTTCACAAAATAAATTGTACTAAATAAAAGTACATATAGATAAAACAATAAAAACATAAATACATATACAATATATAAATTGAAACTCCTAGTTATTTAATTGAATTGAATATCAATTGAATGAAATTTACAATGAACTAAATTACAAACTTTTGAGATTAAAAATAGAGTATTAATTTCCCCATCAAAATAAAAATAATAAATTAAAAAGTTACTAAAAAGTAAGTAAATATTCATTTTCAATCAAATATATTAGTGATCATACTTTTAATTGGAAATACCTTAATTACTATTTTATTATTCCGTTTCAACACTCTTATGTATATTAAGTCACCTCCAAGAACAATACTATGAGTCTATGACTAAAAAGTATTTTATGGGGTTGCTCGGTTTTCAAAATTATATTTCGGGATTAAATATATATATTGTGTTTGGTTCATGAGATTAAATCTCACAACTCAATCCTAGATGAATAATTATTTGATAATTAGTCATAGTCACCCTCTTTCAACTAAAATAATCTCACAACCCAATCCAAGAGAACGTCTCATAATTATTTTGTCTAACAAATCAAAAAACCACTATGTATATTATGTATATTAAGTTCTCCGATTATCCAACCAAATGTAAAATCAATTAATATTCTAATTATACAAATAAATCAAAAAGATCAACTGACTCCAAGATTATTATCAATTGGAAAAATATAAATGAGATGCAACTGTTTAACGAGCGATAATATAACACGCGTTTAGCGTTATTTATTTTGTGTTTATATACTAATTAGTGCATGTAATATAAATGGTAACTATATACCGTTGTAGTTTGATAATTAGTCATAGTCACTCTCTTTCAACTAAAATAATCTCACAACTCAATCCAAGACAATGTCTCATAATTATTTTGTCTAACAAATCAAAAAACCACTATGTATATTATGTATATTAAGTCCTCCAATTATCCAACCAAATGTAAAATCAATTAATATTCTAATTATACAAATAAATCAAAAAGATCAACTGACTCCAAGATTATTATCAATTGGAAAAATATAAATGAGATGCAACTGTTTAACGAGCGATAATATAACACTACAACGGTATATAGTTACCATTTATATTACATGCACTAATTAGTATATAAACACAAAATAAATAACGTTAAACGCGTGTCGAACGAGCGTGAGGCTCAAATATGGAGCTCATATAAGGTATGTAGCTTATCATTTCCCGTTATATAGTAGTATATATATATATATTTAGTACACAAATTAATGATTATTGTATAATCTATAAAATTATACTATTATAATTTATATTTAAAAGTAATTGATAATATCAAAATATGATAGTGTCCTAATCATATGAAATTTGTAAATAATAGTATTATTTTAAACAATTAATGTTATATAATACTCCCTCCAACCCAACAAAGTTGGGTCACTTCTTTTGGATACGGAGATTAAGAAATTGTGTTGAATGAGTTAAATGATAATAAAATAAAATAAAATAAAATAGGAGAGAGGAAAAAAGTAGGAGGGATAAGAGAGAGTAAAGTAGGTGATGGAGTACAGTAAGAGTGATTAAATATTTTGCTTTTTGTCAAAAACGAAAATGACTCAACTTTGTTGGACGTCCCAAAAAAGAATAATATGACTCAACTTAGTTGGGACGGATGGAGTAATAATTGTTATTATTACTAATTAATCTTTTAATATTGTCATATTATAGACTTTATTACAGTGTCATAACATTATTTTTAAAATTATCATTAACTTCAAATGTTAACTCTGTATTATTATCACTATATTTATATTATAATTTATTAGTATTATTATTTAATTATTAGTGTAAAACAGGACACTGCACTATAGCATGTACAGTAAAAAATAATTTAAAATTTTAATTATAATATTATACTCCATACTATACTTACTTAATATTGTAAATTCTTAATATAAAAATCTGCGAAAATATGAAAAGAAAGTATGCGTATATCTTATAGGAAGCTAAGGAAAATATTTGTTGAAAGATAAGGCAAGGGGTAGAATAGTCCTGGAAATTTTGATACTTTCTAAGTGCATTAAATTTGATTGAAATGAGCATTAAAAATTTGATTATAGCCCGCCATAATGTGGCCATTTAGCTTATAAATTTATACTCTCTTTTGTCTTGCTGATTCTGTCTTGTAATATCCTTAATAAGATGAAAAAACTGTTTAGTGTAATTAATCGCACTATAATTTTGAACGTAGATATCACATCATTGATGGATTTAGGTTATGATTATATATAAAATCATTTTGGTAAGTCGTTATTAAGATCAAAAGTAAGACTTTTGTTTAAGTATTTTTATCTATAATTTTGTGAAACAATGTTAATAAGTACTTCCTCCGTTTCATATTCATAGTAATCGAGTCATTTTTCCATTTTTAGCGTTTCATATTAGTAGAGTCATTTCTTTTTTAGTAAAAAGTAATCTATATTCTTACTCTTATTTATTTTATCTACTTTTCCCTCTTTCCTACTTTATTATCTTTTTATTTAACACTCTACACTATTCACATTTTTCTTAATCACCGTGACGAAAACGAAATGTATCCACTAGTACTATGGAATGGATGAAGTATTAAATACAGAACTAAATTTACTTTCTCTATTATATTTACTTTCAATGAAGTTCACAAATTGTTCCGTCTTGTTTTGTGGACGGACTAAAATGGAAAAACGGGACTCCTATTCGCGGACGGAGGGAGTATCTGTCTTACTTTACTCTTTATTCATTTCAATTATTTATTATAATTTTTTTTAAAACGAATGAAGTAAATTAAATAACTCTAATAATGTAAGAGCATCTCCAGTGGTCGGCGGACAAGCAATAACTCAGCCATGCCACATCAGCAGCACTAAATTCCTCCTGCCACATCAGCTGGACAAGCAACTAGATAAGCAATAGCCCAGCCATAGTCTTGCCACATCATCAGCACTAAAAACAAATAATTAAACAATCATACAAAATACGGAATTAAATTTACGACACATATACGGGAAAATTCTCTAATAATATTAAATTTTTAAAAATACATTAATTAAAAAAAATAAAAAAAAGTTACATTACTCAAAAAAAATCCTAATCCACGCACGGGCCCACCCCTTCCTGCGCCGCCTCACTCCTCGCCGTTGTCGCCGCTATCCGGGACCCCCAAATCTGCGGCATCTGAGCCCGCGTCAGAGCCCCCCACTTGTGTCGCGCCGGGATTCAAATCCTGTCGTATACTCACGAGCACGGCGTGAAAAAAACTCTTCTCCTCGGGGTCAGTTGCATTCTTCCACTGATCTATGACCTTGATCATCTGAGCCCGCGCTTGTTGACGCGCTAAGAAGACGAGGTCGGTTGTCGAGCTGCCAACAGGGGGGATGCCGACTGGACCTCCCGGGACCTCTGGCGAGGCCGTTGTGCCCGTCTTTGACCGACCGGGCGAGGGCGGTGAGTAAACGAGGAAGGGGACGGGGTCTCCTAAGCATCTTCGGGGAGGTCGTGGAAACCGCAGCTGCTACCTCCGGCGTAATCACCTGGATAGTTCTGGCGCTGCTTCTTCGGCCAGCCCGCGTCGACACCTGCCCGAAACTTCTCGGAGTCCATTAGCACCTCGTAGCAGTTCCAGTAGGTGAAGTCCTTGTAAAGTCCGAGCAGGGGGAACTCTTTCTCCGCCAGCCTCCTGCAGTCATCGTTAGTTTGGCCGCTGGACTTCATTCGGAGGGCGTTGGTGTACAAGCCCAAAAATCGGGAGACCCCAGCCCTGATTCGGTCCCACCCCTTCCGGCACTCCTCCCCACTGCGTGGCCGCCCCTCCGGGCAAAATGCCTTGTAGGTTGCTGCTATTTTAGCCCACAAGTTAACGATCCTCTGATTGTTCGAGGCGAGAGGGTCATCGCAAACACTCACCCACGCCTTGGACAGCGCGACGTTCTCCGCGTCTGTCAACTTCCTCCGTACCTCCGTCTGCGACCACTCGCTGACCACCTTCTTCCCCTTCTTCTTCTTGGGCGCGCCCCGCCCCACGGGAGTGTCCGGTGCCCCGAGATCTATACTCAACTCCACTAAGGAGAAGGACTCAATCCCCTGGAACTGCGTATCCGCTGGGTCGATGTGTGCGAAGCAGCAGTACCAAAATCAAAGCTGGGGCGATAGACGTCAGAGCCCCCCGGCGTCCCCTGCCCCCACGGTGTACCTTGCGTCCCCTGCATCCCCGGGTACCCCGGCGTCCCCTGACCCCCCGGCATCCCCTGCCATCTCGGCATACCACCACCAGATGCCATCCCGGGCATCATCTGCTGCCAATGGTACATGTTGTTGTAGTACCCGGGCATCTGATTCCATCCACCTCCCACGGGGACCGCGGGAGTTTGAGACCCGCTCGACCCTGAAGTTGGCTTGTTGTTGAGATCAATTTCGCGTTGTTGATCTTGTACAGAAATTAAGATAGAGAGAGTACTCGTTAAAACAAGTGGTGCGAATGAAAATGTCGTGCAAATCGCGTATATATAGTGTTTCGAAAATAAAAAAAATAAAAATTCACTCGCCGATCGGGAGGCTGCAATAGCGGCGAGCCGATCGGTGAGAGAATCGGCGAGCGCCCGGGAATCAGCGTATCCTCGCCGAAATTCTCGCCGATATGGCGCTCGCCGGCTGCAATAGTTCGGCGAGCCGTTAGGCGAATCGGCGAGCCGCTCGCTCGCCGACCACTGGAGATGCTCTAAGACTAAGAGAGTACTATTTATTATGAGTAAAAAGTACAACTTCAATAAAATAAAATTTATGGCATAAAACCCCAACATGGAGTGAATAAAAAGTCACAAATAGTTGTTGGCGTGATGGAATAAGAATAGTGAAATGTAATAATGAGATCAAGTTGGAATGAAACTTGAGGAAGACGATGTTCCAAACATGGACGTTAAAGAAGACGATGCTTTGATGGTTTGATTGGTCCCCATGCATACACAAATTTTGTGAATTCTTTTTTATACTAAATTAAATGAATAATTTTAGTCCCCGTGCTTTCGCATATTATTTTATTTTTGATCTGGGTTTTTATATTTTGTTTGTTTTACTTTTAAGTAAAATGATATACTTTAGAGACATGAGATCTTAACCAAAATGAAGTGTAGGGATTTAAAGTACGGTCGCACGTTGACAGCGGGAAGCAGCTTAGTTCATTTTAGTTAGTGATTGTCAATTTTAATTATAAATAATTATGAGTTCTATTATGGATTATTAACTTAATTAAAATTCTAATTAACTCTTAATAAATTATTTGTCAATAATTATGCGGCCGTCTTTGAAGCTTTTTAAACTCAGGTGCGAAAAGATTCTCATTTTATAAGGGCATGTTCAACTATTTGCATCAAATTCAAATCTATTTTGAGTATATGTCACATCAAAATGTGATTTTACTCCAATTATTTACATTAAATTTAAATTTTATACCATTTTTTAGTATGATTATTTTATTAGTCAATTATATTTTCCCATTTTCTAAAGTATTGCAAAACACATTTAAGTAGCAAAGAGAACAATTAGGTAATAGCTCAGTTAAGGGTAGAACAAGCTTTTCCAAGACAGAAAGCACTTTCAAGTTTTGGGAAAATATATTGGTTGGTTGGCATAAAGTTTTCCCGAACAAAGTTGGTTTTTCATTCAAACCATATATAGTAGTAATATTTTTCTTTAATAAGTTTTACATTATTCATATGCAACTCAGATCTCATTTCAAGCTTTCATCATACCCAAGTTCTGCGTCAAATTCCAATTTTATATTTATTTCATTTCTCCCTCCATACTCATACTAATACGAGAACTTAATTTTTTTTCCTTTTTCTTTAATTATTAATCTAATTTCATATTTATTTAAAATTCTTTGTTAAATGTAATGAAACTAAAGAATTTTAAATTATATAGTAATTAAAATTTATAAAATTAAATTCGTTAAATAAAAAAACTATAAATTTAAATTTAATAAAATTATACTACCGTCCCACTTTAGGAGTTCCATTTGAGTTCTGTACAGATTTTAAGAAATGTAAAAGAAAGTTGGTGAAAAAAGATAGTGGAATGTGAGTCCTATTTTTATATAATAATTTTATAATAAAATGTGAGTGAAAAAATATTAGTAGAATGTGGAGCCTATTATCATTTATGGAATATTCCAACCGGGACTCCTAAAGTGGGACCTCCAAAAATGATAGAAGACAACTAAAGTAGGACAGAGGGAGCATTAATTTAAATTTCCTAACGTAAAAAATTTAAATACTCCATCCATCGTCCCACTTAAGATGTCCACATTTTCTAGTGACACGAAATTTTAGGAGAAGTTAATAGGAGTATGTAGAGAAAAAAAAATAGTTGAATATTTTAATGAGGAGAGAGGAGAGAGAGATTTATTTCTATATATAGAAATTGGACATTTTGAGTAAGACAAACTAAAAAGGAAAAATGAACAACTTAAATGGGATTGATAGTGTACTACTCACTCATTCCTGAAAAGTATGAATACTTGGTTTGACACGAGTTTTAATGTATAATTTGTAAAGAGAGAAATAAAGGGTAGTGTTAGTGAGAGTGAGCTCCACATTAAGTTGTAAATAAAATTATGTGTAGGCAGTGGCGGACATTTTAAGGGTCTTGGTAGGCATGCACACGGTTCGAAAGCCGCCGGTTCTGGTTCGGAACCGACGGTTCACGGTTCAAGATTTCCTTGAACCTGAACCGGCCCGCCAAGGTCCCCGGCGGTTCCGGCGGCGGTTCAAAACCGCCGGTTCGGCGTTTTGTAATTTTATTTATTTATTTTTTTATTTATTTATCTATGAAATGTGCGTAAATAAAATTCAAAAAATCATGATGAAAATTGCACTTTTATTGAGATTACAAGTTACAACAATTACAAATAAAAAAAACTTGAAGTCTTAAACAAAAAATTTAAATACAACGAGACTACTAGTCTACAACGAAGTTAATTACAAATTACAAAAAAGACTTGAAGTTTTGAACGATAAATTTATAAGTATATATACTCTTAGTCGACGAAGGAGATGTTTCTATATAACTAAATTGAGGACACCTTGAGCAATTCAACCTTAAATGTTGAGTTTAGTCTAACAATCAACAATTATAGTAAAATTGTCAAAAGTTTCCCGGATTTAGCCTTTTAGAGAAATCTATTTCACCTACTAGAGTATATACAAATACAATTATTTAATTGTATTTACATATTTTTAAAGTAGAAACAAATGGGAAAAAAAAGAAATAAAGGAAAAATGACTTGAGCTCAACTTAAATTTAAAATTTAAGTTGAGGTGCCTACGTATCCCCAATGCTCATTTGCATTAGGGAATCAAAGCTCACGTAGTTCTCTTACCTTACTTACCTATTTGGGTTGGCTGGCGGTTGATGGTTGGCCTACGATTCATCCCCGGTGAATTCTTCTTGTGATTCCTCCTGACGATCATCCCAATCATTTTCTTGTTATCTGACGTCAGCTTTGGCCCAATCATCAAGTAACATCACGACTTCTATATTTTTCGCTGAGAGGTTACTTCTTGATTCATCCAACACACATGATCCAACACTAAAAGCGGACTCGACGACGACAGTGGAAGCCAGAATCGAAAAAACCTCCTTGACGCAAGTATGGGAAAATCTTTCTCGTGTGTTGCCCACCAATCGAGGACGTCGATTTGGGCGGGAGGAGTACGACCTTCATCACCAAAGGAAAAGAGTGAATCGAAATATAAATCTAACTCACTTACCATACCTGAGGACGACCTTCCGCCGATGTTGTAGCCGTATAGGTCGGCTAATTGGGATTGCGCGTCGGGGTCATCATAATCGGTTTGAAATGCGAAGCCAAAGTTATGTTGTTGAGGAGGGTCTTCTGACTTGGTGGGTACTGTTATACTTGGTTTCATATTCGGTGTAGAGAGCACGTAAGTTAAACTCGAAGGTTTGTTGGATAATTGACCGGTCCGGGAGGTTTATTTGAAATGTTTCGGTTAGGTTTACTCCCTATTGGTCATTGGTATCCGCTTGCAATGCTTGAAGTGGAACAAGATCAATAGAACTCAAATTGTTATAATAAAAATCTAAAATCATGGAGGTACCGGCTAATTTCCATTTTGGATCCAAGACCTTTGCAATAAAAAACACCATTGGAATCTCACTGAAATACTTAAGCCATTTTTCAATTATATAATATAAAACACACATCAATTCAGGAGAAGAGGAAGCATTTTGCATCGCAGTTTTAAAACCAAGTGAAAAAACACGAACAACACGAACACGAACAACAGTGCAATAATAAACACCCGATAATTCGACAGTCGCATTTTTGAAATATTTGAACAATTTAAATAAAGTCACGCTATGATCCCAACAACTATGCGACAGATATAAATCAGAAACGGGATAGGTTCTAAAAAAATCACACAAAGAATTTTTATGCGTCAGAGTAGAATTCAAACAATCATATGTCGAATTCCATCTATGAGACACATCCATGATAAAATTTGTACATCTTACCTTCTTTTGATGGCAATACTTCTTCCAAGCTTTGCCAATAGGCGGCTTTTGATGGATTATTCTAACTGCAGTTCTAATAGAACTAACATGCTTTTGCCATAGTTCAAGCGCATCTTGTACACATAAATTCAAAATATGACATATGCATCTTTGATGAAAATACCTACCACCAATAACCGGAGCACAAGCCACAATCAAGTCACTAATACTTGCAGTGTTAGCAGTTGCATTATTAAAACCAACAGAAAATATCTTATTGCTAAATTGAAATTCATTCAAAACTTGAATAATTAAAGAAGCAATTTCGGGTGCAGTGTGTGGTGTCTCAAATTCTCTAAAACCAATCAAACACTTGTTCAAAGTCCAACTATTGTCCACAAAGTGAACCCTAATGCCCATGTATGAATCTCTATTAAAACAATCAGTCCATACATCTGAGCAAATGTTCACTTTGTGTCCCAAGTTGAGTAAATAACGTGATAATTTAACTTTTTTCTCCAAACATTGTCGAACGATAGATCGTTGAACGGTCATTCGACCTACTCTTTTGACAGCTACGTTCAAACCACTTTGCATAGTAACCTCAAATTTTTTGTCATCATAAACATTAAAAGGAAAATGTTTCATTGCAGCCCATCTAGTCATAATGTCAGCAAAATTTTTAGGATCATATTTAAAAAGAGGCGTACCTGACGAACCTGAGCCACCGGGTTGGAAGTTTAGTTGGGTTTGGGTAGAGATAGTGCCACATTCTACCGGATGCTTTGTCACCAAATGACGACGGAGGGTGCCATATCCCCCACCACTCGCAAATTTGTAGACTTTATCACAATAGTTACAATATGCATGAAACGTCGATGTCTCTTCTTGAGAGAGCGGATCATTAGGACTTGGAATTACCATCGGGACCTTCTTGTAGTGTTTAACAAAAATATCAGATTTCAATGCTTTTTTAGTGGGTAGAGGGGGAGGCATGTCCTCATTTCCACCGGTGCTAGACGGAATATGAGAATGAGATCTATCATCATTGTTGTCCGAGTCCGACGATATAAACACGTCGTACTCATCATCTTGTTGTTGGGAACTACCACCGCCCCTCCCCCACCTTGATGCATTTCAGCGAGTAGCATGGCCATCCTATGATCTTCTTCTATCTATAAATATTATATAAGTTGAAGTTTTAATTAGGAACACAAAAAAAAATTAAAAACTCAATCTTATGAAATTATGAATTGTAAAAATAATTTTAGTTTTTAGAACTTACTTGCATGCGTTCAGCCGCCACTCGGGAAACCTCTTCCATAACTTCTCGACGACTAGGTCGCTTTGATCTTTGGGGACGACTACTTTGATCTTGGACAATTCCTTTGCCCCGATCACCACGTCCGGGTCTACCACGAGAAGAAGACATAATGCAAAATGAAAGTAGTATGGAATATGGAGTATTGAATAAATGGTAAATTACGAACACAACAAAAAATATAGTACTAAACAACTTGAGCACAAAAAATATAGTAGTAAACAACTTGAGCAATTAGAGAGAATGATAATAGAGAATAGAGAAATTGAGATTGAGAAGGAAATCCTTGTTAACACAAGAATGGGGTGAGTAAAAATGATGGGGGGGAAGTGTGGTATTTATAGGAGTAAAATTGGAAAAAAAAAATTCAAATTTCAAATTTCAGCCGGTTTACCGCCTGAACCGGCGGTTTCGGCCTGAACCGGCGGTTCAGTCCACGGTTTCTGACGGAAACCGCCGGTTTCTGGCTGAAAACCGACGGTTTCTGACCGGTTTTCAGGCCTATACACTGCCACCTGAAAAAGGTGTTGAACCGTTGGAAACTGGCGGTTCAAACCAGCGGTTTACGTTAGAAACCGCCGGTTTCTAACGTAAACCGCCAGTTTTTCTGCACACCTAGCCTGAAAACCTACGCTCTAGCCGGAATCCTACCGTTGGAACCGCTAAACCGCCGGTTCAAACCGGCAAACCGGCGGTTACGGTTCACACTTTTTTTGAACCTGAACCGGCCCGCCGAACCGCCATCCGGTATGAACCGCCGGCACCGGTTCCGGTTTGTGAACCACCAGTTAATCGGCGGTCCGGTTCGGTTTGTGCATGTCTAGGTCTTGGGGGTTCCAAGGAACCCCCAACAATTCTAGATGACTCTATATATTATTTATTCATTATAACAATATGTTCTATTAGTAGCTCAAGTGGTAAGCTCCAAGGCTTGCCAAGTTTACCACGCCTGTTCGATTCCCATCAAACTAGGTTTGTTTTATATTTTTAAATTTGTCTTTTTACAATTTTTTTATTCCTCCGCGAAGGTTAGTTTTATATTTTTAAATTTGTCTTTTTACAATTTTTTGTGATGTTCTCACAGTTATTATTCATAAAAACATTTTATATTTTATAGTAATTCATTGATTAACTTATTTCAAAATTTATTTATAATTAATAATTTCATTTCTTTTTTGCTATTTTTTCATATTTTTTCTATTTTTCTACAACTATTATACACAAAAAAAATCTCATATTTATACTTTATTACTTAACTTATTTCAAAAGTTACTCATAATTAGAAAAAATTAAATACATACATGTTTCGAGTTTTCATATCATTTAATTATTTCTATTTCATAACACATCTCATGCGCATCTTTGTCGTAACTTTCGGCTATGCCGAGATAAAAAAAACGAACAATTGTTATCAATATATTGGACCCCCAACGTCAAAATCCTGCATCTGCCACTGTGTATAGGGGTAATGTATTGTTTAATTATTCCAAAATTAAACAGTTCATACTTTTTCACGGATCGACTAATAAAGAAATAGTTAATACTTTTCAGCAACGGAGTATATTGTAAAATTTGGATCAAAACATACAACTAATAAGATCATTAGCAATGGGGTTGTGTTTTGCTGCCCGGGACAACCACAAATCATGGCTTTATTGCATTATTGAAGAGGCGGCGATCGCCGAAACCGACGCAACTTATATAGGCTGCAAATCATCGCTAGCGGCCGATTTTTGCGGTACTATTCTAGGGTCTGTGGCATTTGGAATCTATTTATTTATTTATTATTTTCATATAATTTATATTTAAATTTAATAGCTTTGTTTTATCCATATATACAAGTCATTTCTCACCTCATTTCATCATCTATTTATTCATTTCATCATCTATTTATTCCACACTCATTTTTTGAATGGGAAGTAAACAAATTTTTATGTTCAAAACAAGTGGGAACAATTTGTGAACTTCATTGAAAGTAAATATAATAGAGAAAGTATATTTAGTTCTGTATTTAATACTTCATCCATTCCATAGTAGTGGATAGATTTCGTTTTCGTCATAGTGATTAAGAAAAAGGTGAATAGTGTAGAGTGTTAAATAAAAAGATAATAAAGTAGGAAAGAGGGAAAAGTAGATAAATAGTACTCTCTTAGTCTTACATTATTAGAATTATTTAATTTACTTCGTTCGTTTTAAAAAAAATTATAATAAATAATTGAAATGAATAAAGAGTAAAGTAAGACAGATATTCCCACCGTCCGCGAACAGGAGTCCCATTTTTCCATTTTAGTCTGTCCACGAATAGGAGTCCCAGTTCACTTTCACCATAAATGGTAATAGGGTCTCACCTTCCACTAACTCATTTAACTCACATTTCATTTAAAACTAATATATACAAGTGAGACCTCTATTCCACTAACTTTTTTCCACCCACTTTTCTTAAAACTCGTGCCGCTAGGAAATGTGACTCCTAATGGCGGACGAAGGGAGTAATAATATAGATAAGATCTTTATTTATATTATTTTTTTATTTTCCTCTTTCTTTACTTTACTTATTTGTTATCATTTTCCTAAACGAATTCAGAAAATTAAAAGATTCTCTTTTTATGAATCAATGAATTTTATAAATGTACGTAAGATACAAGCATGACTCGGGTACGTCTGAGGGATACAACCAACTAGCCTTAGCTAGCGAGCCGGGGAGGGGGAAGTAACAAAATACAAATAAACTTGGTATACCCAAGGGTTTGTATCAAGCCATAATACAATAGCACATTCCATAAACCAAACTTTAAGAAAGGTCCCTAGATAGCCTAATGGCTTAGAGAAATGTCCTTGTTAGATAGAGGTTTACAAGAGAACATATGCATACCCATGTGGGATAGTCCGGGTCTATACCGAAACCACAAACAAATACCCTCCTACGGTGGAGGGCGGGCCTCATTAAAACCTCTTAAGGAATACCCAATGGGATAAAATCTCCAAGAGGTAAAAAAGTAGTCTAAATGGGGGAATGAGGGAAGGGATCGTTTGAAGATAGAATGAAGCACTAAACCCATTGAACATTGACCTGTTGTTTATCATATAAAAAGATTCTCATACTTCTAGCTTCGAAAAAGTAGGGGCACCTTTTTGTAGAGGTGTCGGATCCACCAAAATGGGTCAAAAAAATGCATCGTGGAGACGCTAAACACAAGCCATGCGCGTATTTTGGACCCAGAACACTTACCCTAGCTCTACACCTACAGGTGGAAACCAATGATATCAATGTTGATGATAGTATCGAGCACACGACCCCTTAACCTCTGCATGTTGTTTATCATATAAAAGATTCTTATACTGATTGCCTCGGAATAGTAGGGACCCATTTTTGTAGAGGTGTCAGATCCCCCGAAATAGATCATAAAAAACTCCATCAATGAGGCATGCTGCACGAGCCATACACATAAATTGAGTCGTGCACATAGAGTTGTCAACTGAGCCGGGCTGGCAGGGCCCAACTCATCATTAGGTGGTCAATTGGGCAAGGAAAGGTGGACAAAGCTCTCTGCGATCTTGGAGCAAGCATAAATATCATGCCATCAAAGTACTATGAAAAACTCATCCAAGCCCCTTGGCCTAGCGGTAAAGGGTGCTGGATACCGCGTCCATCCTGGAGGTCTCGAGTTCGAACCCTGGGTGGCGTAATTTGTCTTTCCTCCTTGTTATAGGAGTTGATTTGTAATTTCCTCCTTCATATATATGATATAAATATATGCAGTTAATTTAAAAAAAAAAAAGTACTATGAAAAACTCAACATCGGACCACTCAAAACTTCGGATGTGATCATAAGGTTGGCCGATAACTCTGCAATCAATGCGGTGGGCATGATCGAGGATGTGTTGGTAAGGGTAGATGATTTTATTTTTCGTGCGGATTTCATTGTGCTCGATATGAAAGAAGATAAGAATGTGCCTCTAATCCTAGGCAGAGATTTTCGAGCCACAACCAAAACTCTTATTGATGTAGGTAGGGGTGAGATCATGCTTAGCGACAATGTTATCAAGTCCACCTACGAGATAGAGAGCGCGATGCTCATGTATGAAGATGCGCAAAGAGCAAAGATGAAGTATGAATGCATGGTGGTTATGATGACCGACACAACAAAGCCTAAGGGACCACAAAAAGGGAAAGATATTTCTAACCCTTCTATTTTTGTTGTTAATGATTTGCCTCAAGCTCCTTAAAAGGGCAAGCCTAATCCTCTGTCGCAGGAAAAAACAAAAAAGAGGAAAAAGAAGAAAACTCAACCACAAGTCGACCCCGAAATCTATGTGATCAAGACTGCGAAAGGAAAATACAAATGGTGGAAAAAGTTGGGCACTAAATTGGTCCAATTTGCGGTTTTCAGCACAAGGGTCGTCGATTCGCCCACCTAGTTGGGTCACTTCAAGTCGAGCTAATGACTTAAAAGAAAAGTGCTTGTTGGGAGGCAATGTTCCTTTCTATCTTTTTCATTATTTTCATTTTTTCTATAATTTTCGTGCGATTTGCACATAAAAATAATAATACATAACCCGTAGCGGATGCTGCACAATCCACAGCGGTCACTACTCATTTACCCATGTGCAGGTAGGCCGGGCCCTAGGGCGGGCTGCAGCGGTCGCTGTGCGGGCCGCAGCGGCCCGGAGTAGCACGCTGTTTTCACAAGGTCTGTAGCGGTCGCTGCGCGAAGGTCAGTAACGCGAAACTGCTTTTAAAAGGAAGATGACAACAAGTGACAAGCCCAAAAAAGAGAAGAGCTATGGAATTTGTTAGGGTTTTGTATACTAGAAATCACCTTTCGAGTGATTGGATATTGTAAAACTCTACTTGTTATTTTCCAATGAATAAAACAGATTATTTTTGTCATAATGTTGTTATGTTTTACATTTAATGGTTGTTTATTGCATATTTAAATGTATTAGAACGTAACAAAGTCTAAGTCTTTGTTCTAGTAGACCGGTTGTGGGCGTCGTCCACTTTAAGGTAACACGGTCAGTTCTGAACAAAGAAAAAGAAGAATTTCACAACCCAGATAGGCCTAGACTACCTATCGTGAAAGGTTGCAATGTCAGTCCTATCATTTCTAAGCCTTATTGAAATAAATGACGTTGGTGTGGTATATGACTGAATGGATCTAACAGCAAGACGAGTCTTTATGCTATCTACTGAAAGACGAGGTCTTGATAATAATTTCTTAATCAATGTACGTTAGCATTGAGCATACGATATTGAGTATCTACTGCTTTGACTTACCAAAGGTGTGGGTTTTTCGTAACCCAACGATCTAGGTATATTGGGTAGTGGTGATCATTATCTAGTGGTGCTAGGATTGCTATTACGTTGAATCGAGCGCGAGGAGAGTTTCGTTTGATAGCATCCACAAGAGGAGCTTGAAACAAGGTTTTATTATTCGGAACCTAGCTAGTTGGAGTTTGATTACTCTATGAATAATAAATAAGAGTTTCTTCCTAAGTCCACTCTTGGAGATTAAATATGTTGATTAATTAAGTCCATAACAGACATTAATTAATTAATGGATGTTTCTATCTTAAGCGAGGGAAATGAATTGAACGCAAATAAAGGAAACCCGGAATACTTGTAATTTTGTATTTGGAAAGGCAGTGCAATATTACTTCTGTAGTGGCTGCTTGTAATATTCCAATATAAGCTTATATTAAATTGTGGGTTCAATTTAATTAGTAAAAAGCTAATTGGGTGAGGCCTGATCCAATTATTCCTTAGATCCTTGACTGGGCCCAATTTGTGACTTAATATAAATAGGAGAATAAAGTAGACAGAAAATACTTTTCTACATAAAAATTTCGTCCCCCTCTAGAGAGAGAGAGTTCGAAATTTGTGCCTCCTCCGTGAGCAGTTTCTGTCTTCCATTATTCGAGTTCTAGTACGTTGGTGAGATTTGCCCACATAAATATCAGCGTATAGTCCGGGACAGCAGTCAGAAGATCTGAGGTCTTGTATTGAAGATCTTCACGTGGAGACGGAGCAAGCCATCATTGATTCTTGATTGAATCAACGAGGTAAATTGGCTAATTCCGTAGTAAGCATGTTTTAGGGATTTTATATGCTAGAGCATGTTTTAATTCAAGTTATGAGCATGATACATATGATAATTGCGCGAATAGAATTTGTCTGAATAATCTACTAAATAGATCAAATTCATGTGATCGGATATTTCTGCAAGCTTCCGCTGCCAACCCCTTCAGAATTAGCCTTCCGTTGGATGTCCACAAGGAAATGTGGAAGAAGGTCTCGTCTAGAGACACGATGCCTTCTAGGTATCCTCACGAGCTCCCCCTTAGCCACATGTTCCAAGGGAGGTGGCCGTCCTACAGGAGACTCACCCTAGAGTTTCTTAGCACCCTCAAGGTGCATAAAAACTGTCGTTCCCGCATCCCCGAGACGATAGATTTCCACCTCGGCAACCGTAACCATTCCTTCTCCATGGAGGCTATATGCGAGGTGTTTCAATGCTACAACCTCAACCCCGGTGAGGAAGTGGAGTACGACTACTCCGATGTGTGGGGTGCCATGACTATCGAGGGGGAGGCTTCATCTCGGCTTATGCCAAGTCTTTCTCCATTCGCAACCCCGTCCTAAGGTACCTCCACCGGGAGATGACTTTATTGATGTTTGCCCGAACCGACGGTGGAAGCGTCTCTCAAACCGAATTAGAAGTGATGTGGAGTCTCCTCAACAAGAAGGGGATCAACTTTGGGATCCTCTTCACTATCTATGTCAACCGCATCTCGAAGAAGGACGGGAACACTATTTGTTGCGGGGGCTTAATCACGACGATTGCCGAACATCTTGGCATTCCGACCACGGACTTCACTCTGGATATGGGTGAGATGTTCATCACCTATGAAGTACTTTTTGCGGTAGGGCTTTTGAAGACCGGCTAAAATGGCCAAGCTTTCTTTCTCCAAGTGGAGCGGGATCACTTTCCCGTTCCAATCCCATATTTGAACAAGGTCGATACGTGGGACAACAGGGCCAATTGGAAGCTCAACATCGCCGCCAACCGGAGAGCCATTGAGGCTAACCCCATTCAAGGGGAGTTTAAGAAGAGGAACATGCCGTTGCGCACCCCCATCTTCGACCCGGAGGAGGACTCCGCATTCGACGCCATTGATCAATACCACGAGGGCGGAGAGCATTCGCATGCTCAAGGAAGTGGGGCGCTGCCGCAAGAAGAAGAAGAAGAAGAAGAAGAAGAAGAAGAAGAAGAAGAAGAAGAAGAAGAAGAAGAAGAGGTTGAAGGCCACTGCCGCTGCAATAGGAGGAACCGCCAACGAGGAAGGCCGGATCCCACCAAAGAGTTTCAAGCCGGCACTTCCGTCCAACTAGAAGAGATGTTCTCTTACATGCAAAACTTGTCCAACACTTGGGACAACTGTTGGGTGGAACAACAACAAGTCAACGCCTTCAATCAACAAGTTTGGGAGGCGCAAGGCGATTGGCGGGCGGCAGAGCAAGATTTTTGGGAGGCTTAAAGGCTCGCGGATGTGCAACAACGTCAACAAATCGCCGAGCTTCAAAAGATGACCGCCGAGGCCATGAGGGGCGACATCACGTATCTCATTGGCGCTTTTGAAGACCTCAATGCCCGTTTCCCTCATCCCCAAGAATGATGAAGTCAAGCTCATGACTTTAAATGAGCACATGTATCATTTGTTTTTGTTTTAAGACAATTTGGTTTTTATGTTTTGACAATTTTTACTTAAGTTTTTGGGTACTTTTGGTTTAATTATCGTTTTTGTGTTGATGAAAATTTTTGCAGGTTTCTGGACTATCGCCAGCGACCACTGCAGCGTCCGCAGCGGCCCACTGGCCACTCTCTGGAAAGGCTCTGACTCGTCGCAGCGACCGCTGCCCAAATGCAGTTTCCAGCGCGATTTTCGAATTTATCGAATTTCGCCCCGTCCAGCCACTACGCGAAATTTTTCAAGGTACGTTTTCTTTTTAGTAGTTTACTCACATCCCTACTGACTCTTCAAACTTATTTTACATTTTGTTGTAAATAAGTTTAAGGGAATGAAGTGGTGGACCGTGAGTCTAGGTTTTAGTTTTGGGGTTTTAGATTAAGTTTTTATTTTAAAATCCCAAAGGTGAATCCATGTCATGAACTTAGCATGAAGAACTTAGAAACACGCGTGATTAGGGACACATTAGACCGAGTTGCCGATGATATTTAATTCCATCCATGTTTAAGTATGGCTTGACGTCTTGATTTGATGGTTTGGTGAAAAGGTGTATAATTAGTGAATTGTTTGTTCGCCTTGAATCATGCTTATACCTTGTGAGATTTGAGCTTAATTTCTTTCATGTGTGATTTATGTGCATTCATGTATATGTTTCTAGAACTTGGTCCTGGTCTGCCTAAGTTTACATAGTGTTTAAGTTGATTTAGGAAGATCTTAGGCCATTTTTTTCTTAGCTACTTTTATACCTAAAATTTTCGACCCTCTCAAAAATTTTCCCTTTGAAGCCAACTTTTGAGCCTTTAAGCCTATTATTTGGAAGCCAAATAAATGGGGACAATTCCTTGGGTTAGTTTAGTTTTTGATTTCTTTTGTAAAGGAATTGGAGAGATAAGGAGGAAAGTATAAAAAGTAGTGTGCTTAATGTAGAAAAGTGCAAGTTGTGAAATAGAAAAAAAAATCAAAATGTGTGCTTGATCTTAGAAAGGACGCTTATAAAAAAAGAGAAGAAAGAAAAAGTGGAGTCATTTTAACTCTACTTGGGATATTTTTATTTTAAGTTACTTTTTAGCCAAATATTCCTCATCTATCAAAGAGTGACCTTTCAGACTTTTGGGTGTATAGAAAAGTGGAGTCATTTTAACTCTACTTGGGATATTTTTATTTTAAGTTACTTTTTAGCCAAATATTCCTCACCTACCAAAGAGTGACCTTTCGAACTTTTGATTCTTAATAATCAAGTAGAGGAGGGATTAGACTTTGAGCAAGCCTATGGTAAACTTTGCATGATGCATGATTTGAGTGATTATACACATTACCTTTATAGACTTTGAGAGTGAGAAATAAATCACTTCCCATCTTTGGAAGTTTGCCACATGTGAGTACATGAATTCAAGGTTTTCCACGAGTTAGTAATGAAAGTGCACTAATAAGCCTTGCTTGATTTGATTGCGTTAATACATGCTTGATCTATTTATTCCATACTTTGAGGCAAATATGACGTCTAGTCCTTGTGCATTTCTTGCGTCAATTTTATGTTTCTTTCTTGTTTTGTTTGAGGACAAACAAATATTCAAGTTTGGGGGTATGATACGCTCAGAGTTTGCACTATTTAAAGGACATTTTTTGGTCCGTTTTGAATGTCAAAGTTGCATTACATGTCAATTATTTGCATATTTTATCCATTTTGGTATTTTGACGTGTTTTGTGAGAAATGTGCAAAATAGAGCTGAAAAATGGCATAAAAACGTCAAATCTAGAAGCTAAAACTGAAGCGCAACCCAACGGCCCGCTGGACCCATGCCAGCGGTCGCTGCAATGAGTCCAGAGGGTTCTGGAGCTGTGTAGCTACCCACTGGGCCCGATCGTACACGACAACCTGTGTTCAAACTCAATTTTCCGGCGATTCTGAAGTCCGATTAGGACGTTCTACATGTCATTCTCTTTTTCTTCGAAATAGCTTCGCGGTGATATCTTGTTCATCTTAATCGGAGTTCTGTTGAGAAAGTTATGGATGTTTTACCAAAGTCACGTAAAGCTGTCAAGTGCAGAATTTTAGGCCAAAATTCAAAGAAGGAAAGAAGACATTACCTTGTGAAGCAAAATCTTTTCCTTAACCTACGGGGCACGAAAATTCCATATTTACTATTGCTTGGAGGAAACTTTTTATCAAATTTAAATCCTTTTCAAGCCTATATATACCCCATAACCTAATTCATAATATTCACCCTTCCATAGCTCCCAAAAGGGGAGCCTTCATAGCTCCTCCTCCAACCCTAATACTTCATCTAAATCTTCTTTTTGTCATATAATTCTAGAGCATAAAATTGAGAGAGTTTTTTCATTGTGCAAGAGGTTGAAGAAGGAAGCAAGATATCATCAAAGAGCTACAAGGATTCAACCATTGTGTTTTATTTGCTTTAGTACTTATGTTTTTTTTTGTTTTCCCTACAGTCTATGTTTTTAGGTTATTCTATCATGTGTAACTAAACTCATAGGATTCTAGGGATGTGTTAGTAACGACTTTGGTTATACAATTCCGTTTTCTATTTAATATCCGTTTTGTTTTTACTTCGTTTCTTCCCTAAGTTGTTCTATAATACTTCACGTTTGAGTGACACATTCGGTTATGATTTAATATAACTTGTTACAAAATCGTAAGAGGAGGTTGGCGAGTTAGATCCACTTAGTAGACACTACAATTAGTTTTCCTTAAAACGACACTGTTAATTGAGAGTGATGACTTTACAAGGGTCTTAGGAGCTTTTAGGAGTTACGAATCTAGGATTTACAACCCTAGTGTTAGTAATCTACGCTTATGTCGCATGGGCAAAACTTATGTGACTCATTCTATCGAAGTAATAACTGTGTTAGGATATTGTAGTAGGAATTTGTATAATCATAACTGTGAACGCACATCCTTGGAATTCCCTTATCTCTCATACTTTATCTTTGTGATTTAATTGCAATTAGTTGTTTACTTGTTTTATTTATTTGATTTATTTATTTTAAACCCAAAACTCTTGTTTCTCTAGATAGTATATGACGCTTAGTACATGATAGCCAGTTGCAATTATATTCCTCGTGTTCGATATCCCGGTACTGACCTTTAGCTATACTAGATCTACTCTGTATACTTGCAGGTATTTATAGTGCTAATAAAAAGTGCATCAGCCACCAGTGAAACGAAGCGGGCCTGGGCTGGGCTCATTAGTTGAGATGGGCTCCAATTGGTCTATTTTGTAAACCCAGGCCCGACCCAGTTCCAGGACCATTTAGAGCCCAGCCCATGCCCAAGACCGGCCCGGGCCCGGGCCCACCAGACGCCCACCTTCTATAATTAGTTTTTTTAATGTAATTAAGTGATTAATCACTAAAAATAGTATATTTCTCAATTTATTCATGTCATATTATGCACGAGACATGCTAATTTTGTCCATATCATTCCAAAGTTTTGGATGTCTTCGAAATGGACTTAAACAGTAATAGTTTAATATGAGTATAAGTTTCCAATCAAATCGTGAATGCAACATTCAATCTTGACTACATCTAATTTTTTTATTATATTTTTTAATCCAAGATGTAAAAAGATGGTTCTGAAGTTTAACTTTAAGAATATTACGTATTCAAACCTTAATATTTGATGAATAATTATAGAATTCTTTAAATTTGTTAGTTAGCTTATATACTGGTAGTTTTAAAAATACAACATCAACTCGTATGTCATCATCTACTAATAAAACTAATAATATTGGTTATTCCTTTAGTTATACACTTACTTTTAAATAGAATAAAGAGCATGAAAAATATTGTTAATACAAAGTCAATAAATGAACTTAAAGACATTATTTAAATTTAGATTTAGTTAATGAGATATAAATACTACAAGGAGCAAATTATTTTTTTGTTCTAGGGAACTTTAATCATTCCATAAAAGATGGAGTTTTTTTTAATTCCCACAAAGGGAGTGACCCATGTCCATGATACGTCTTTGTTATTGTAACGCATGTTCGCGATGTGTCTCTATAAGACGCATGTGACTTATGCATCACTTAAAAACACATTTTTTTAAAGACGCATGTAGCTCATGCGTTTTTATGATAGACGCATGTTCTCTATTGGGGGTGATTTATTTCGTTAAGAGACGAATGAGCTACATGCGTCTCTCATAAAAACGCATGAGACTCATGCATCTTTAAAAAAACGTGCTTTTTTAAGCAACACATAAGTCACATGCGTCTTATAGAGACGCATCACGGACATGCGTTACTCTCTTTGTGGGAATTAAAAAAAACTACCCCTTTTATGGAATGATTAAAGTTCCCTAGAACAAAAAAAGAATTTTCTCATACTACAAGTTATATGTTTTATTTTGCATATAATACATTTAGTATATCTTTAAAATACATAAACAAAGAAATTAAACAAAGCCCAACCCAGCCCGGGCCCACATGGCAAGTGGGACTGGGCCGAGCTGGGCCTCTACATACACACCACCAAGTACCTTTAACACCCCTCTAAAGATTAACGCCTAGCAACCATCTTACCACGGATAACTTCCGTAGGCAGTGGTGAACACACCTAACCAAGGTAATCACCTTGGTGCCCCTTAATTAAAACAACACGAAAGTGTTGGTGTTGTTGTACAAATACAAGGAGAACCTAATGATACTTCACATTACATAGTTGGGAAGATTACCCTTGTTGGCAAACGCGGTCTTCTCATGAACCAAGATGTCGTTGTACGATCTCGTGCGGGTAGATAGAATACAGAGTGGCATAAGTGATCTTCTTAACTTCAAACACAATATGCCTTGGCTCAAAGATTGTCCCATCGTGAACTAAGGCATTGCGAGCCTTCCAGGTCAGCCTCATAGTCGCCATCAGAGCCAGCCTCCTTGCCTTGTGCATTACAACTGCTTCGTGCCTCTCCTTGGTCATCCACTTAATTGCTATCGGGATGGAGCTCATCATGTGACATCTCTAACCCGAATCATATATTATTTTACATAATAACATATTTTATTGTGATTAACTATTAAATTATCATTTACATTATAAAATTAATAAATAAGTGTCAAAATGGTGTTTTAAAAAATTATGCGAAAGTAATATAGTTGTGTACATATATAAGTGTGTGTATGCGTGTGTAGAGTAAAGTGTAGCGTAATATTTTATTTTTATATATTATATGTATACATATGGGATGTCATTTTTATCTAGCTTTTGAAAGTAATCAAATTTTAGACTTTTAAAAGTATTTTATTTATGTTTTAAAATAATAAGTCTTTTGACGTGTTAGTAGGAAAAGAAATGCATGATCTTTGTGCTTGGGTGGATTACTCTAAAAGAAATTCTACATGATGGGGTGCGTACTAAACAAGCCCAACAGCAATGACGGCCCATCAGCCCAAAGACCAAAGCAGGAGTATGAGTTCGGCATTACCAAAGAGTTCGGCCTCAGCCTACAGCTCGGTAAAAGCCATCCAATCAAGCTCTGCTCTCAGGTCGGCATCAAGCTCTACTCTCAGATCGGCAACCAAAGCAGTTCGGTCTCAGTATTCGACCGAACAGGGAGTTAGTGGACCCATGCAGGATTTCCACAACTTCCAACACACCCACTACCACGTGGCGTCAACTCAGGCCACGATCTTAGGCCATGACCTACGCTACAGCCACGATCTTAGTCCAAGATATAAATAGAACTTAGATCTGATATGAGAAGGTGAAGCTCTCTAGAGATAAAACACCATATAGCAAATAGCAAGTTTGTATTTGTAAGCTGTAGAAAACAGATCAAGCAATACAATCTTGCCCTCCCTTTTTCCCGTGGACGTAGATTTACTTCAGTAAATCGAACCACGTAAATTCTTTGTGTCATAATCTTCATTCTCTACCAGCATTTGCTAACATCAAAAATTCGCGGATCCATCACTGGCGCCGTCTGTGGGAAGCAGAGAACAAAATTTGTGATAAAGCGAATTTTTGATCCATTTTTTTCCACCCAAAAAATGCATACCAGATCGCAGAGTACCCGTATTCCTGCCCGTGAGAACCAGGAGGAAGCCAATCCATCCCATAGGTCTGGAAAACAGCCTAGGGATAAATCCACCACCAGTTCTCATGGCGAAGGAACAGGCCGCTCCAAAAATCGTCCCACTGAGTCTTCCCAGCAGCCTGATTTGAATGAGGCTGTCAAGCTGTTCTTGGCTGAGAAGCAGGATGAGTTCTTAGCCTTCCTGCAAAAGAGCCAAGAGCCGAAGACGAAAACGGAGGATTCTCCTTCCTCATCCAGACATGAAAGTCACTACCGCAGTAGTGCCGTGTCTTCCAGGAAGAAGAATCCTCAACCCCGACATATTCCTGTTCTTCCTCGGTACCGGAATCACAGGAGAACTCAATCTCCTCCATACCGACGAGATATCGGATTCGCCGTGTACGGAGCACTGAAGACTCCGTTCTCGGACGACATCACCCGAACTCCCCTACCACAGAACTACCGAACTCCGTCGATGACTTACGACGGGCTCGTGGACCCTCACGATTTCTTGGGGCGCTATCAGTATAACATGGCGAACCAGGGTCTCAACGAGGTCCACATGTGCAAGCTGTTTCCCGAGCTGCTCATCGGGAACGCGAGAAGGTGGTTCGATAGCCTCCCCCAGGGCAGCATCAGATCTTACCGAGATCTAATGGATGCCTTCCACAGGAGGTTCTTTCAGAAAGCGGAAGCCCGAATCACTTCGGCTCAGCTGCTTTCCATTCGTCAAGGTCGCGACGAAAAAATCAGCGACCTTATGACAAGATTCCACAAGGAATGCCTGCAAGTAGACGATCTCAACGATCTGCTTGTCATCTCGGCATTCCAAAATGGAATCCTGCCCGGAGCTCTCTACAGGAAGCTCGTTGAGTGCGGTCCGCAGACAGCTCAGGAAATGTGGGACATTGCGGACCAGTACTCCCGGGCCGATGAGGCAGACCGTCGCAAACGGTCGTTAGACAGCTCATCGTCCCGAGGAGACAGGAGGAAGCCCGATCATAGCGATCAGGGACATCCTCGCCGGACTCCTTTTGGCGATCAGGGACATCCTCGCCGAACTCCTTTTGAAAGGATTCAAAGGACTCCGGTGCAAGACAGATTGGGACCCCGTCTCAATCCCGAGAAGCCGCCCGCTCAGTTCGTACCGCTGAACAAGCCGAGAGCGGAAATTTTCGAACTGCACTCTGACCTGTTTGAAAAGCCAAAGCGGATGACGAAATCAGCCGCGCGCCGACCCCAGGATAACTACTGCTCCTACCATCAAGACCACGGTCACGATACCGAGGAGTGCAGAAACTTGGCTGCAGGTATCGATGTTCTTGTGAGGGCAGGGACATTGAAAAAATACCAAAGCAAGCAGTCAAAGAAGAATAAGAAGCAGAGAGGGGCGAACTGCGCTCCTCAGGATCCGAAAAGGCAGCCGGATCCCGAAGACGATGACGAGCCGCAATATGATGGAGTAATCCTGACTATTGACGCTCTCCCTGCCGGGAAGACCAAGTCGTCCCTGAAGTCAGAGCGCAGGGGCTCCAATCGAGAGGAGCCAACGCATAAAAGGCTGAAGCAGGACGAAGTGATTACGTTCTCGGATGCTGATCCCGTCCCGGCCATCTCTCCTCACCAAGACGCCATTGTCATCCAAGCCGGAGTGGCAAACAAACTGATCCACAGGGTGTTTGTGGATACAGGAGCGTCAGTCAGCATTCTTTTTAAAGAGTGCTTCGACAAACTAGAAGTGGACCCAGCTCGGCTCAGCCCGGCTCCGCTTCCCCTGAAGAGCTTCGCCCAGGAGGACACCCGCCCTGAAGGTATTATCAGCCTTCCGATCACGGTGGGGAAAGCGCCTACTAGCTCCAGTACGATGATTGAGTTTTTCGTGGTGAAAGCTCGGTCCCCGTACAACGTCATCCTGGGAAGAGACTGGCTCAACACAGTTCGGGCCATTTGCTCCACTTATCACCTCACCATCAAGATCCCTACTAAAGGAGGGATAGCGGTCATCCGAGGTGACCAAAAGAGAGCAAAGGAATGTCTGCAAATTGCGCTTAGAAGTGCCGAGCATTCAGATCGGCACCACCAAGCATAGCAATCACAGCAGCCGGAGTCAGAGGCAATGACCGAAGTCATACCGGAGCCGAATTCGATGACAGTTCAGCTGTACGAAGACGATCCATCCAGAACGGTTAAGATCGGCTTCGCGGGAACGCCTCTACTTCGGGAAAAAACCATCCAGCTCCTCAAGGAGTACAAAGACGTCTTTGCATGGTCTCCGTTGGACATGACCGGAGTGCCCCCCGAGGTAATCACTCATCGTTTAAATATTGATCCTTCGGTCCGGCCGATAAAACAGAAGCAAAGACTCTTTGCGGCAGAACGAAGTCAAGTCATCCATGACGAAGTCCGTCAATTATTGAAGGCGGATGTGTTATTCGAAGTGAAGTATCCTTCGTGGGTGGCCAATCCTGTCATGATCAAGAAAAAGGAAGGAGGATGGCGGATGTGCATAGATTTCACCGATCTAAATAAGCACTGTCCCAAAGATTGCTATCCCCTTCCGAACATAGATAAAAAAGTAGAAGCTCTGATAGGCTTTGAAATTTTTTGTTTTCTTGATCTATACAAAGGATACCATCAGGTTTTAATGGATGAGATTGACGCTTCAAAAACGGCCTTCATTACTGACTTCGGCATTTTCGCTTATAAAAAGATGCCATTCGGTTTAAAGAATGCCGGAGCCACTTATCAAAGGATGGTAGACAAGCTTTTTCGGCACCTGATTGGAAAGGAGGTCGAAGTGTATGTTGACGATATAGTCGTCAAGAGCAAAAGCACCTCGGAGTACGAGCACAACCTCAAGTCCACTCTCAACGTGCTCAAGAAAGCCAACCTCAAACTTAATCCCCAAAAATGTACCTTTTTGGTAGATTCGGGAAAGTTTCTGGGTTGTTGGGTTTCAAAAGACGGACTCAAGGCAAACCCCTCAAAAGTTCAAGTCGTTCAGAACATGGCAATGCCGAAGTCCATACATGACGTGCAAAGGCTAACCGGATGTCTAGCCGCACTGAGTCGATTCCTTTCCCAAGCAGCCGAAAAGCAACTGCCGTTCTTCAAGGTGTTGAAAAAGGCACCAAAGTTCGAGTGGGGAGCCGAGCAGAAAAGGGCCTTTGACGAGCTCAAAAGTTATCTAGCCGAGCTTCCTATTCTCTCTGCTCCAGCCGAAGCCGAAGTACTATTCTTATACTTAGCGGCATCGGATCAAACCATCAGCGCGGTGCTTGTACGAGAAGAAGGCCTAAAGCAGCTTCCCATCTATTTTACAAGCCGAGCATTAAGAGGTCCAGAAACCAGGTATCAACCTCTGGAAAAGATTGCTCTAGCATTAGTAAATGCAGCAAGGAGACTGCGGCCATACTTCTATGCTCACAAGGTATGCGTCTTAACTGATCTGCCACTTCGGCAAGTGTTGACCAAACCAGAAGCATCAGGCAGAATCGCCAAGTGGGCTATAGAGTTGGGAGAGCACACAATTGAATATCTACCTCGGAAAGCCATCAAGGGACAAGCCTTGGCAGATTTTCTTGCAGAAGCAAAGTTCGATCAAGCAATTCCTGTTATTGCCGAACAGAAGAATTCTGCCAATGCCGAACTAGCACAGCCCTTGGAATCCGAAGTAGAGCCGCCGGACTGCTGGAGCGGATTCGTAGATGGAGCTTCAAACAAGATGGGAAGTGGAGCTGGTATTTTACTTGTCGCTCCCGACGGACACGAGGTAACCTACTCACTTCGTTTCCTATTCCCCACTACTAATAATGAAGCCGAGTACGAAGCCCTCCTGCCGGACTCCAGTTAGCGCAAAGTCTGCTCGTCAAATCTCTCAAAGTCCATTGTGATTCACAAGCACATAGAGACAAAACACATAGGGAAAAAATGAAAAAGACGAAAGAAAAAGACTTTAAACCTTTTATAAAACGACAAGTAAAAGGTGCAAGTAAGAAACAAACAAATAAAAACATATACCCCTATGACCGAACTAGACACGAGACGGACTGACCGGACTGTCTCTTACAAGTGGAACTTCTTGAGGTTGGAGATGTGCCAGGTTCGGGGTACTTGTTCTCCTGACATGTGAGTCAATTTATAAGACCCTTTGCCGAGGACTTCTGACACCCGATATGGACCCTCCCATGTGGGTTCGAGTTTGCCCAGCTTTTCTGCTCGGCTTACTTCGTTGTTTCTCAAGACGAGATCTCCCACTTGAAATTGAAGCTTTTTCACCCTTTGGTTATAATACCGGGCTACTTGCTCCTTATACTTGGCTGCTTTTATGCACGCCAATTCTCTTCTTTCTTCGGCGAGATCTAGTTCTGCTCTCAGTCCGTCGTCATTCATTTCTGAGGAGAAATTTAGAGTTCGGGGACTGGGTACGCCGATCTCCACCGGAATTACGGCTTCAGTGCCGTACACCAGACTATACGGAGTTTCACCGTTGGAGGTTTTGGGTGTAGTTCGGTAGGACCATAGGACTTGAGGGAGATTTTCTACCCATTGTCCTTTGGCTTGTTCTAACCGAGCTTTTAACCCTTTCACCAGAATCCGGTTCGTTACTTCCGTTTGTCCGTTTGCTTGGGGATGGGAGACCGAAGTGAACCGCTGTTGAATGTTCAGCTCTTGGCACCAAGTCTTGAACGTCTTGTCGGTGAACTGAGTCCCATTATCCGAGATGAGGATGTGGGGTATGCCAAATCGGCACACTATGTTCTTCCAGACGAAGTCCAATGCCTTTGAGCTCGTTATCGTAGCTAATGGTTCCGCCTCCACCCACTTCGTGAAGTAGTCCACGGCAACGATAAGGAATTTCATTTGCCGAGGAGCTTGAGGAAGTGGTCCCACTATGTCTATGCCCCATTGCATGAAAGGCCAAGGGCTTTGCATAGTGTACAGATCGGTCTGCGGCATTCTTGGGACATTTGCATGAATTTGGCACTTCGTACACTTCTTGACGAGCTGCACTGCCTCTTGTACCATGGTTGGCCAATAATATCCCCATCTCAGAACTTTTTTAGCTAAAGCTCTGGCTCCGATGTGGCTACCGCACGATCCTTCATGGACTTCTCTGAGGATGTAGTCCGTCTCTTCTGGTCCTACGCACCGCAATAACGGCTGGAGGTAAGACTTTCTAAAGAGGACTCCTTCATGAAGTTCGTACCGAAGTGCTCGGCACGTGATCTTCCGAGCTTCTCTCTTATCCTCGGGCAATTGTCCTTGATCCAGATACTGCAAGATCGGCGTCATCCAGTTCGGCGAGCTGGATACTGAATGTACCTCGGCTTCATCAATGCTTCGATGCATTAATTCTTCCGCCTTTGAGCTCGGATCGGAGGCCAACTTACTTAAGGCATCTGCTCGGCTATTTTCCGCTCTGGGAATGCGGATTATCCGCAAATAGGAGAAACTTCGGCTGATGCTTTGCGCTTTGTCCAAATACTTCTTCATTCTCTGGTACCAAGGTATATCGTTCTTTAAAGACTGATCCCCTTTTTAGATCGATTATTAAAGACTATTGTGAGTCCAAGCTTCAGGAGGATATAAGACCACAAGTCAGCTTAACAAGCAGTCCGTCTGAAACGAACTGCAATAAGCCAACGATTGTGAGTCCAAGCTTCCAAGGAGGATACAAGACCGCAATTCAGCTTAACAAGCACTTCGTCTGAAACGAACTGCAATAAGGGAAAGTCCGATCCACGCGATAAACCTCGCCGAATTAGGACGACCAAGTTCGGTCAAAGAAGTTTACCTCATAAGACCGGGGACGACCATGTCTGGTCAAAGAGGTTTACTGCATAAGACCACTTCGGTTAACTGGGAAAGTCCGATCCACGCGATAAAACTCGCCGAATTAGGACAAGGGAAAGTTCGATCCCGGCGACAAAAATCGCCAAATTAGAACACAAACCAAGTCTGGTCAAAGATGTTTATTTCATCAGACCAAAGACGAGTCCGGTCAAAGATGTTTATTTCATCAGACCAAAGACGAGTCCGGTCAAAGATGTTTATTTCATCGGACCAAAGACGAGTCCGGTCAAAGATGTTTATTTCATCAGACCAAAGACGAGTCCGGTCAAAGATGTTTATTTCATCGGACCAAAGACGAGTCCGGTCAAAGATGTTTATTTCATCAGACCAAAGACGAGTCCGGTCAAAGATGTCTATTTCATCAGACCAAAGACGAGTCCGGTCAAAGATGTTTATTTCATCAGACCAAAGACGAGTCCGGTCAAAGAAGTTTACTTCATAAGACCAAGGACCAAGTCCGGTCAAAGAAGTTTACTTCATAAGACCGAGGACAAGTACGATGAAATTTTTTCGCTAAGCTGTAAATACAGTGTTAGAAGCGAAAACAAAATTTCATTTTTCAAATCTTGTTCGGCATACAACTCAGCTACCCTACAAAATGGCGTTACGCTATTACAAAGGACTATTCTACTATCCAGGGTTGCTGAAGTTAAGCCACCTATCTGCAAAATCCTCTGGAAGCCGAGTTCGGTTGTTCCGAGCAGATGAAGAATAAGCAGGTCGACGAGATGCTATCCTCGACCCAACGCCTCTTCCCCGAGCCCGAGAAGTCCTAACACCTCGGCGATGAAGAGTCTCTGCAATAATCATCTGCTGATCTTGCTCGCTCATAGTCACAACTCCTCGGCGAATTTCAGTCCGTCCCTGTCTTGACGATTCCGGTTGCTCCTGAGCCCGTTCTCGTCTTGACGTTTCCGGCTGTTCCGGAGTTCGTTGTTGACTGGAAGTAGGATTTTGAACAAGGGAACCAGAGGCTTGATCTGGAGTGCGAGCATCTGTTGGCACGACATGCCGAAGGAATCTTTCTATGGAGGGGCGCCGAGAAAGAACAATGTCGTACCGAGAAGCCCAGCGCCGTAATGATTTCACAACTTGGTGGCAAGCCGAGCTCTCCAGCGCATTGTTCCTCCGGAGTACATGATATTCCTCCCACAGTTCGTCAACTCGACTCTGAACATCCGAGATGGTCAATCCCCCGCGCACACGGATGTAATCCTCGTACGCAGTCCTCTCAGCAACGGTCGTATTCAGCTCGGCCTCCAGATCTTTCTTATCGGACTCTAAGTCCTTGATATCGGCCTCCAGCTTCACTAAACGAGCCAGAAGCTCGTCATTCTTCGTCTGATCGGCTATAGCTCTTCTCTCAGCTTCGTCCAAAGCCGAAGAGTACAGCCGTTTCCAGTGAAGTATCTCCATCTCCTTGGGTACAAAGCAGCTATATTAGTTCGGCAGCTGTACCGAGCAGATAGTAAAATACAACAGGAATAAAGGCGAGTACGAAAAGCTATACGAAGACAAGTGTAGAAAATTTTTCATTCACAAGGAAAATTTTTTACACTAGGGCTTCAAGGCCATTTTACAAGGAAGAAACTAGACTAAGAGAAGGGAGACGAAATCATACTCCGCCAGCTTCGTCTCCGGCTCCTCGGTCTGGTACAGCTTCTTTCTCCTGGGCTACCTCAGCCTCAGCCTCGCCTCCTGCCGGCCTCGCCTCCGCCTCCTGATCGGCTTCCTTCTCCGGATGCCCGGCCCGCTCGACTTCGGCCTCCAGCTCCAGCGGCTCGGCCTCACCCTCTCCGTTGTAAGTCGAAGCGGGTGAAACGGGTCCCACGGAGGCAAAGATAGCCTCCAGGTTCTCGTCCCGATCAGCTCGACAACTCCGGACTCGGTCTGCAGAAAGCAGGACCGAGGATGAAGCGAGCTCCTCAAGGAGCGGCAGATTCTGAAGCCGAGCTGCTATCTCTCGGCTGTACAGAGGCAGCACGACGTCGGCCCCCTGCTCGCCCTTATCGGTAATTAGCCTTACCAGACTACCGACAAAAGCCGAGAACTGGCTGCTCAAAAAGAGTTTCTCCGTGTAAACACGGAGAGCCTCCCCCTGGGCAACCACGGCGGCAGCATCACTCCGTTTCGTCTGCTCTCGCTGGATGACGAGCTGGTTTTTGGCAAACTGAGCTTCATCCTGGGCCGAAATCCTAGCAGCTCTGGCTTTCTCAAAGTTTGCCTCGGCCTGCTCGGCCCGGTGACAAGCAGCCGCCAATTTCCTCTGCATCTCAGCATAGTCGTTGGACGCTTTGGAGAGTTCGACGGCGACGAGCTTGGAGAGCATATCGTTCCTCTGAAAATGGATAAGGAAAAAAGTCAACAGAGGGCACCAAAAATACAGGACAGAAGCCAAGCCAAAGAATCAAGAAGACAATTCACCTCGGCGAAGTCCGTGGGCCATAAAAATGGCTCACAGATATGCTCCGAAGGAGGCGCCAAGACCACGTCTTTCTCTGGCGCTCTCGGGGGCTTCTGGGTCTTCCCCTTCCTACTTGCCGAAGTCGACTCCGGCTTCTTTGGACCCGAAGAGGTCTTTTGCCTCTTCGGATTCTTCTCGGCATCAGGCGCCGAGCTGGTAGCCTTCTCTTTCTCCGGCTCCTCAAGCCCGGAGGACTTTCGGATAGCCTTATTCAGCATGTACACTGCCAAAAAGCAAGAAAGCAAGGTTAGTTTTCTTCGTTAAAGCAGTAGAACATAAAGGTAAAGAGAATTCCTCACCCTCGGCCTCTTCGTCCGAAGACGAGATGTCGAACACGACGTCGCCCTTGACGAGCTCAGACTCCGTGTAGTGTTTCCTAACTATGGGAATCTTGTTGAGCTCGCCATCGAGCTCGGCCAATGGTTCTAACCGAGGATGAGGAATCACGGACTTCGGCCCTCTCCAGGGGAAGCCCGGAGCCGCTGTCCTATTATAAAAAAAGAAGCGGTTTTGCCATTTCGGCCACTTGGTTTTGCAGAATGCCCTAAAAGGCTGTAAAGGGATCAAGTAAAACCAAGATCCCTTCCTTTTAAATTGGAAAAAATTAAGGATTGCCCGCAGAGACAGATCCTTATCTAACCTACGGAGTTCGGCAGCAAAAGCCGACAAGTGCCTCCAAGAATTCGGAGTCACCTGACCTAAAGGGAGTTGAAAAAAATCAAGAAGCTCTACAAAAGGTGGGGGAAGAGGGAAACGAAGCCCGCATTCTAAGCAGGCTTCGTAAACGGTGGCATAACCCTCCGGCGGGTCGTTAGCCCTATGATCATCGTCGGGAACCACCGCCTTCCCCCCAGGAAAAGAGTATTTTTCGTAAAGGGATATCACAGTATCCTTACTCAAGATACTGTGAAAATACTCTACGGTCTTCTCCCCGGATTCTTTCCGGCTAGAAGACCCCTTACCCCCTTTTCTACCGCTACCAGACTCAGACGAAGAAGAAGCAGACATGGTTCTTACTCTTTGAAAGTTTGAAGAAATCCTGAGGAAATTTTTGAAAGCGGAAGGAAATTTTTCACGCAAAAGATAGAGAGTGCAGAAGAAGCCAATAGCAAAGGTGTTCAAATGATGAAGAAAGGCGGTATTTATCAGATTTGGAAAAGATTTCAAATCATCGCACCGTTTCATATTCCACCTTTTCAGGATTCGACGGCCGGATTTTACTGTCGCATTTAATGCCGCATTTAATGCAGTCACGCGCAGGGCACGTCCCCTGACTTCAGCCTCCCCCGTACCCTTTTCCAGAATGCCGAAGTGACTCGCTTCGCCGAAGTGATTCACTTCGCTTTTCGGGGGGGGTAGTGATGGGGTGCGTACTAAACAAGCCCAACAGCAATGACGGCCCATCAGCCCAAAGACCAAAGCAGGAGTATGAGTTCGGCATTACCAAAGAGTTCGGCCTCAGCCTACAGCTCGGTAAAAGCCATCCAATCAAGCTCTGCTCTCAGGTCGGCATCAAGCTCTACTCTCAGATCGGCAACCAAAGCAGTTCGGTCTCAGTATTCGACCGAACAGGGAGTTAGTGGACCCATGCAGGATTTCCACAACTTCCAACACACCCACTACCACGTGGCGTCAACTCAGGCCACGATCTTAGGCCATGACCTACGCTACAGCCACGATCTTAGTCCAAGATATAAATAGAACTTAGATCTGATATGAGAAGGTGAAGCTCTCTAGAGATAAAACACCATATAGCAAATAGCAAGTTTGTATTTGTAAGCTGTAGAAAACAGATCAAGCAATACAATCTTGCCCTCCCTTTTTCCCGTGGACGTAGATTTACTTCAGTAAATCGAACCACGTAAATTCTTTGTGTCATAATCTTCATTCTCTACCAGCATTTGCTAACATCAAAAATTCGCGGATCCATCACTACACATAAGAAATTATAGTGGAAAAAAAAGAAGAAAAAAAAGAAGAAAAAAAAAGAAAGGGATGGAGAGATGAGTTATATTTAGTGCAAAGAGGAATAAATTCATGCTTTGAGCTTATGATCGAGAGGGTTGTAAATCAAGAGAAGGTTTGAGGGTTTGGTTTGACTACTTATCATAAGAAACTTTTAATTTTACATGTTTGAGGGTTTGGTTTGACTACTTATCATAAGAACTTTTAATTTTACATGTAGTATGTGCATTTTTGCTATGTGTTAGACTTGAAAACTTATCATAAGAAACTTTTAATTTTACATGTAGTACGTGGATTTTTGTTATGTGTTGACTTGAAAGTGAATATTTGGATTATATGATATGAACATGATACAGTTATGTCTTATTTGATATTAATTGTAAAATATAATATAGATATGTGATTGATGAAGATAATATATATGATTGGTGCAATAAATATGTTTTGTATATTGTAAAGGAAGTATTTGACGAAATATGATGGAAATATGTAAGTGATGCAATTGATATGTTTACATATGTATTTGAAACATTGGATTAAAGAGAATCTGTGACAAGTCTTGCTCTGAGTCCGATATCAATGACAATGGATCTATGGGTCATATATACAATGACAATGGACCTACGGGTCATATACAATGGCAATGGACCTTCGGGTCATATATATGATATACAATGGCAATGGAACCTTCGGGTATGATATTTAATGACTATGATTATGTGTGCTGATTTAGAATATTTTGTACATACGCTAATAAATGATGGATTTTGTAACTATAGCATTTGGATGTTGATGTAATTGATATATGATTTATTTACTTTAATTTATATTTATTTATTATAAGTATATACGTCAGAGGGGGTTGGGTTGTGACACATCATTCTTCGCATTCCCACCCATCCCTTGATTTCTCTCCATGCCTCCCTGATACGTTCAGATTTTGCATTGTTTTAAGACCATTATTTGGTCCGTTTTGAGTGCAAAGTTGCATTACATGTCCATTATTTGCATATTTGATCAATTTTGGTATTTTGGCACGGTTTGTGAGAAAATGTGCAAAATAGAGCTGAAAAATGACATAAAAATGGTCAAAATCTGGAAGATGAAGAAGAAGCACAACTCAACGGCCCGCTAGACCCAACCCAGCGGTCGCTGAAATGAATCCAGAGAGCTCTCAGTCTTTCCAGCGGCCCGCTGGGCCTGATCGCGCGCAGCAACCTTAGTTCAAACCAAATTTTCAGCGATTCTATAGTCTGATCAGCGCTTTATACATACAATTCTCTTCCTCATTGAAAGAGCTTCACGACGGTACCTTGAACATCTCAATCGGAATTCTATGGAGAGATTTATGACTATTCTACGAACATCACGCAATGTTGTCAAGTGTTGAATTTAGGTGGACATTCAAGGAAAGAAACTATTACCATGTGAAGCCAAATTTTTTCTTCTTTTCCTTAACCTATGGAGCACAAAATTTACATTTCTCCTATTACATGGAGGATATTTTTTTACCAAGTTTAAACCCTTTTCTAGCCTATATATATCTCATAACCTCATTCATAATAAAAAAAAACTCAATTCATAGCCTCCCTTTTGGGAGCCTCTAGGCACGCACACGGTTCAAAAACCACCGGTTCTGAACCGGAACCAGCGGTTCACGGTTCAAAAAAATCATGAACCTGAACCGGCCCGCCAAGGGTTTAGGCGGTTCCAGTTCCGGTTCAAAAAACCATCGGTTCGGGCAACGGTTCAAAACCGCCGGTTCGGCGGTTCAGTTTTTTTTTTTTTGCATTTTCTTCTTTATTTATCTATTGAATGTGCGTAAATAAAATTCAAAAAATCATGAAGAAAATTACTTTATTGATATAAATTTAAACGGGGCTACAAGTTACAACAATTACAAATCACAAAAGACTTGAAGTCTTAAACAATAAATTTAAATATTTGTTGCTTTTTTAATCGTCTATTTTTATCATTATTATACAAATTATATTAATTGTTGCTTTTTTGCACATTTTAATCAATACATTGAGAAAAATGAGTAACATACCTACATTTAAATCCAATTATTTGAACATGTCCACATTCTATAAATATACAAATTATGAGCAACATGCAATATTCAAATTTAATTAAGGTATTATAACTAAACTATTCTAGTTGATGCTATTATTAACTATAAATTTGTCTTAGAAAAGGAATTATGACAAAAATAAATATAAATATAGTAAATAATAAAATGTAAAAAATAAAGAAAGTTTTGTCTTCTACATTGGAAAGAGATTAATGAATGATCTAAACATATAGTTATAAAAGAAAATACTTCGACATATTTTGTCCTACATCGAAAGTGAAACATAAAATATTCAAGGATGTCTTTATAAAAGAGAAACAACCAAGAATGGTTTCTTAGAATTCAGAGGCCCACCAAATAAATATGGGATATTATGAAATTTTTTTATTTATTTTTTTGTGAAAATTAATTTTTATAAATAATAAATAATTTTTTTATTTTTATTTGAACCGCCGGTTCGAACCGTTGAACCGGCCGTTCGGAACCGGTGGTTCCGGTTTCTGAAAATTGTGAACCTGAATCGAACCGAACCGGCCGAACCGGCGAATCGTCCGGCGGTTAACCGCCGGTTCGGTTCGGTTTATGCATGCCTAGGAGCCTCGAAGGCTCCTCCCTCTCTACTCCATATTTTAATTATTCCATTATTCTTAGAGATTGAAGCAAGACAAGAGGAGCATGAAATCTTCAAGATTGAACCTTGGGTTTTGTTTATTTTATGTCTCGTACTTTAATTATTGTTTTAGTTCATATGTCTATAGATTGCTAAACGATAGAACTTTGAGAATTGATAGTAATTGACTTTTATGTAGTACTTTTTATGTTTAATGTTCAGAACTCGTTGCACTTGATTTTTCCTGAGCTTTTGTTTGACTAATTAGTCGTTATCTTGATTATTGTCAATCTCTGATCGGTGATAGCTTTGATTGGTTTATCTTATGTGTTCATACAATAATTGTGACATGAGTATGGATGAATGATAGGGAGAAATTGTGGTAAAACATAAATCGGGTGAACGTAGAACTAATTAGAATAACTAAAGTGTCAGTGAAATCAATATCCTTGAAATTCCTTTTTTTTCTAATTTATCTCATTTACTTTCTATGCTTTGTTTCTTTTACTTTATTTATTTTTTGTTTAGTTTCATAATTTTAACCCAAAACTACGTGTCTCTAAATAGTATATGACGTTTAGTATATGATAGCCAGTTGCAATTTATTCCCTGAGTTCGATATCTTGGTACTGGCCTTTAGCTATACTATTCATGCCTTGTATACTTGCAAGTAGTTGTAGTGCTAAAAAATAGTGCTTACTCCCTTGTTTTATGGCATTTGAAGAAGGGTGATATGTTGATTATACGTGCACCGAGCATAATGGGCTTTGTTGGTCGATATTCAGGTATCCGAGCCTGTCACATGTAGCTAGGCGGCCTTTGATGGCTTGCCAAGTCATGAAAGAATACTTCGGTGGCACGAAGTCCTTCCACACAAATCTGGGCCATAACTTGCGCTCACCTTTCGACCTGAACCAATCGTATGCTTCCGCCATTTGTTGCATACCACTTTTCCCAGATATTCACAACCTCACTTTGTGGAAGATTATTGAGCATCATGTCCTAAATTTCTAGAATTCTCTTGAACAAGGGTGAGTCTCGTGGCCTTGCTGTCCACTACCAGAGGGTCCTATTTCTAAGGAATTCACTGTGAATCCACCTGATCCATAGTGAATCCTTTTTGGTATGGATATTTCATAGATTTCGGCCAAGGAGGGCTTTGTTCCATGCTCCCAGATTTCTGAATCCTAGCCTTCATTCTCCCTTCGGTAGGCAAAGATCCTTCCATGCAACGGGATTGTATTTTGTCCCCCAAATGAACTGGCGGCAAATTGAGGTGATGCAATCAATCACATTTGACGGGAGTGGGAAGACCTGCAGCCGAGTGAATGAGTTCAGCTTTACCCGCGAATGAGAGATTTTTACCTGTCCACTTGTTTGTAGTGCATAATATTGAGTTTCTTGGACTCGAGGGAGACACCCAAGTATTTGACTGGAAGGTTACCAATTAGAAAGTCAAAGACCCCTTTCATCTCCTCCAGTTCTCGATTGATCTCCTGACTTGGACTCCTTGAAAACTCAAGCATTGTGTCCCTAAGAATCTCCTGGATAAAACATCGCGCTGCAGAAAAGCATAAGTTTGTCCTCAAACGCTATATGAGTGATTTTCTCTCTAGCACATTTTGCATGGAAGTTGAAGTTGATGTTGGTCGTGCGGGCCGCAAGCAAATGAGACAGATACTCCATGCAAAAGATGATATATTTGGCGACATGAGATCACCCTGTCAGATACCCCTCTTGTCGGCGAAGAACCCATGCGGACTACCGTTGATAGCAATTGAGAACCGAGGTGTAGTAATGCATTGCATCACCCAATAGATAAACTTATAGTGGAAGTTTAACACATTGAGAATCGCTCCGATGAACTCCCAATCCACCATGTCGTAGGCCTTGCGGAGATCGATTTTAATGGTGCATCTCGGGGAGTTCTTCTTATTTGCATATCCACGCATCAACTCTTCAGCCAAATGGATATTGTCCATGATGTTCCTCCCAGGTATGAATGTTGATTGTGCGACATTAATCAGCTTGCTCAACAGTGGTAGCATCATCGTTGATAAGATCTTCGTAATGACCTTGTAGATGACGCTGCAGCATGAAATAGGCCTAAAGTCCCCAACTGTTGGGTTGATTGTCGTCTTTGGTATCAGGCTCACCACTGCTATATTTAGATTCCCGAGTAGCCAGCCGGTGGTGAAAAATTCCTTAACTACACTAATGACTTCATAACCAATTCTACCTCATAGCTTCTTGAAGAAGGCTGACGATTAGCCATCAAGTCCAGGGGCCTTTTCGTTGCCAATATTGAAGAGGGCTTCCTTGATCTCTTCGTCCCTTCTTTAATCACTCCCTCATCAATGGGCTCGGATTCCTTCTTCGTTCCCAAGAGTAAAGTGTAGTAATCTACGAAGTCTCGGATGATCTCTGCTTGATCCCTAACAATCGAACCATCGTTCCTATAGAGGTAAGCAATGTAATTCCATGAGTTATTTCTCTTGACATGGGAGTGGAAGAAAGATATACCCCGACCACCAAGTAGTGAGAACTTGAGTTTTGTTTTTTGTTCGAAGTAGGCTCTTTCAGATTCGGCGTCAGGGCTGGAGACAGAAAAAAAATGGCTGTAGGGGCTGGGCTCCACTATATATTTTTCATAGTCAAATATAGATATATATAAAATTATATAATGCAAAAACAATAATTACAACAACCGTAAAAATGCATATATATTTAATACGAACTAGTGCAAAATATATATCTAATAAAAAGAACAAAAAAGACAATATCATAGCTGTGTTTTTTCATCTAAAGCGGTGACAACTGAAACTCCACGTGTTCTCATTGATTGAAAACATTGCAGGATTTGTTCATTATTAATCGTTGAAAACAGGTCCTTCTCAATATACACAATTAAATTGTCATTCATCCACTCATTTCTCATTCTATCTCACAAGTCAGTTTATACAATCACATATTTTTAATAAAAATTAGCTACTAGAATACGTAGATTTGACAAGAATTTCAAAGTTCAAACTACATAATTGAAAAAATAAAAACTTCAAAATAAATATTGTTGTAACTTTTTTACAACCTTGCCACTATTATCTCAAAATCTTAAAAAACAAAAAATAGAATACAAAATTAACAACTTTAATAAATTCCTTACCTCACAATTTGTGTAGAATTTGAATTTTAATTTCTCTAAAGTCTCAAAGACTCAAACCCTCTTTTCACCGTTTCTATATCTTGTTATTCTAAACCCTTCTGTCTCTCTCTTTTTTATTGTTCTAAATCTCAATAATGCAATATACAACTAAAATACTTAATTTTTAATAAGAAGACATTTTTTTATTTAATTATTTAAACAAAACGTGTACCCACTTATAAAATGTTAGCACTTTATAAGTTTGAAGTCTCTTTTCTCTAAGGTAAAAACGTGTCAAACCTATTAACAGGGGTCAGTTTGACTTATTTACTTTTTAAAAAAATTACTTATCTTCTTCTTCACACCCGTTGCACCATTGTTATACTTCTTCTCTACAATTTTTTACTTTTTCCTTCTTTAATTTCAGCCCCTTACAGTTATTCTCCCAAGATAATTTCTTTTACAATAGCATTATTTGGTAAGGGCTTAACATGATTTTTCAAAATTTTAAAAAATTTGAAAGTACGAATTTAAAAAAAAAATTGGGTAAGAGCCTAAGCCCTACCCTCTGCCCAAGTGTGTCCGCCCCTGTTCGACGTTTAAACTTTGAAGTGTTAATGTTTGCTCTTTTTTGTAGCTCTTCAAGCTTCTCTGTAGCTACTTTTGCCCTATCAGATAGGTCGTTGAACTCTTGGAAATTGAAAGCTTTGAGTTGTGATTTGAAAAGTTTGCACAGGTCAACTAGCTTGTATTGGGCCATTCCGTCAACATATGGTAGCCACTTGTCTTCCATGAGCTCGTTAAACTTTTCATGTTTGAACCAAAAGTTAAAGAACTTAAATGGCTTGAGGTAAGAGATGATGTTACCGAACAAAGTGGTGACCACTAGGGAATGGTCAATATACGCCCCTGCCGGTGGAATGGTCAATATATGCCCTTGCCGATGGAATGGTCAGTATACGTTGTTGTGGCCATGTAACCATTCGAATACCATGCTTCGTTAACCATTGCTCGACTAATTTTGCTCAAGATACCTCCTTCCGACCGTGTGAATAGCAGCATGTGGACATAACATCTTCAAGTCTGAGTAGTGCACATGTATCGACCATATTCTTAACTTCATACTCAGATGGGACAATGCCTCCAACTCTTTCATCGTCCACCACAACGTTGTTGAAGTCTCTACTCACAAGAGTTGGCTCATCCTGTGGGACAAACTCAATCAATGAATCCCAAAGGGGACGTCGATCAGGGATAGTATGATTACCATAAACCAAAGTAAAGTAAAAGGAATTATTGGACACCAAGCACCTGATTTTGGTATGGATTGTCTGCACATCCACATTAATCAGTTCCAGCTCCACTCAACTCGGGTTCCAAAGTAGTAACATCCTACTTCTGTCACTCTTATCAAAGTTGTCGATGTTCCTCCACTCCTTAAACTTGTTCTTCATTAAGTAAGAGTAATTCTTGGCTTTAAGTTTCATCTCCAGTAAACCAAAAACATCGATTTTGTGTCTCCTAACAAAATCGGCAATCGCAGCTTGGCAGTGGAGTTGTTGCATTCCCCATACATTCCATGTTGCGATTATCATTGATCAGGTCCCAGATCGTCTTCTAAACCATCCTTCTAGTGTCCGAGAATGGCCTCCTTCTTTGGACGTGACTTAGATCGGCTTTTTCCACTTGCCTTCCCCTTTCTTTGCAGACCGGCCTTGTCTCGCTGATGCTTCCGCATCTTCCCTAAAATAGTACTTTTTCATTTTCGTTCGTCCCATAAAAATATAGACATTTCTATTTATGAAAAATCATCTCAATTTATTACCCATATACATCAAATTATTTATCACTTGTACCGCCACTAAAGCACTAATATTACTGGTGTCTGATAGAGGGAAAAGATGAGACTATGACTCTGTGTATGTGTCAACTGGCCAGGAGGGTACCTAGACCTAGCTGTGTCGTTGGGTCTGTGTCTATCTTCCCTATCAACAAAAAATACCTCAACCCACTTCTACTGGCTAGTATAGTGGAGTAAGGGTCGAATCCCACAGAGATGGATGTAGGCGAGATACACTTGCGATGACATTCTGGGAGCGGTTGGTTAGCTACCACGCTTTTTTGGGGTTGAGTTTTATCTAGTCGAAAAATGAAATGGAACCTATACGCCTCCTGACCAGTAGGTCAGGGTGGGCTCTAAATGCTGCGTGCTAAAAGAAATTAAAGTGCGTGTGTAAATTGGGGTACGAGTGTGTATGTGAGAAGCTACTAGACGAAACTTACTAAAAATGGCTAGACAAAAGGTAAAGAGAATCAAAGGACATGCTGGTAGACTGTCTCCTGGGTGTGCAGAAAAGCTGAAAAAGTGCAAGTACAAAAGCAAAAAGTAACAAAAGCAACACAAGTGGTCCCATTCTTTGATTGTGACATTATCTTCTTCACCAAGCTAAACAAACAAGATCTAACAAACTCCATTGATGAATGATCAAGCTTGAAAATTCGTAAATGCAATATTTAACTTGAAATCGAGAACGAAAGCTAAGAAAACTAAGATCTACGCAAACTGGTTAGCGGGACAAGGTGACAGAAGCAAGCAGAAACGATTCCCATGCATTTTTTGAGGAACTTAACCCGATTAAAACTTGTAAACACTCCAAGAAAACCTAGATCTAACTAAGCAAAGCAGATTCAAGCACATAAACAATAGAAATCAACGTAAAACTACCAGATCTAGCTACTAGGCAGAAAGAAATAATAAGCAAGCTGAAACACAAAATAAAACCACAATAAACTTCATTGCTTTCAAGATTATCACCCAAAAGATGTTCCAACTAAGTAGCTACTGGAATCCAAGTCAAAGGCAAGCAAAAACAAGTACTTAAACTAAGAAATCTTAAAAACAAAGCAAGTAAAAGATTGTTTCGCTCATCGGAAACTGAAACTGGAGGAATTTCTGGAACTACGGCGGCTGGAATGAATCAGGCATGATGCTCCTCGCCGGCAGGTGGCCGGAATCTTCAAGTCAGGCTGCTGGATTTAGATGGAACTAAGAGCTAGTGGAGCTATTCTCCTCAAAAGTGATGTAGTAGTGATGATAAGTATGAAGAAACAAGCTAAATAAAAATAATGAGTTGAGTTCGCAAGCCTGGTTACCTCCCCTAACCGACCTAAGACTCTAAAACTTAAAAGACTCTTCAACACATAGATGACTCACAGAAAACAAAAAACAAGAAAACGGACAAAAGAAAAAAAAAACTCATAAACACATTATACAGGCTATATTTTCAATCAATCCTCCCCCTTGTGTTGAATTAATCCGGCTGTAAACAACTTCGAAATTCTGCCGCCCCCCTTTTCCTTCCCAGTCAGTATATCTGCTCGTCAAGATCACCCACACTCTCGGCCAAACACTAGATTCACTGTCGCTCATTCCTCACTAGGGATGTTAGGACTGTTTTCTCTCAAAATGCTGAACCACAGATGCTTCGGACTCAGATCTCACGTGCGGCTCCTAAAGGGTTTTAAGGCTTGTGACGGGGCTATTGGTTTGTAGTGTATGGGGTAGATGTTCCTAAGGCTCTAAGGTTCAAAAACTACTACTTTATTTCGATGTGGGGGAACTGTGTGCATTTGGGCTCTTGGCTATTGCTTCTCTTCGGCTGGACGTTTTCTGATATTGGACTCCAACTGGTCAGTAGCTTCTTTGTGGCTTCGGCACCCTTATTCCTTCTTCTTTCTTTTTGTGGTCAAGTGTTTTCGACCATTTTCTTCAACATTTCTTTATGTGGCTTCGCCACCCTTATTCCTTCTTATTTTTTTTGGACCTGGGATTTTTCCTGGTCGATTTTCTCCTTTCCTCTCGATTTCTTTCTCCAGTTGGTTTTTCTTGTATGTCCTCCTGGCCAGTCGCCTTCTTGCCTTATGCCTAGCACTCACACAGTCCCTGTGGTTATTGGGTTATATCTGGGTATAGATTTGGCTAGAAAAAGGGGTTCTAAGGGATGGTTTTTTTTAGGGGGGCTTCCTACTGCCTTCAGGATTTGCTACACGCGGTCACTTTACCCTAGGCATCATGTGGCAGCCACTCTTTTCTTTTCTAAATTGGTGGAAAGTGGTTCCACATAGGCTTATAACTCACCATTTAATAGGGCTTTTGTATCTGGCTCTAAGGATGGGTTTTTCTCTCATACTTGCATCATCCATACTGACTAGGAGATACTAAGAAAGGTGGTTTATACTCTTGGTGTGTTTTATTTCCATCGATCATCTCACCTTAAGATTGGATCAGTTGAGTTTTAAGCCCGTGTTTTAACACATGTCCTAAAAAACCAAAACTTAACCTAAACTGACTTACTGAGGACTGACTCGACACATGACAACACATATATACAATTATACTGGCCATTATCTCCTCCTCCCACTTCATCCTTACTTGCCTTCACGCAAGTTTAGTGAAGTGGAAAACAGGATGACCAATATCCAACACATAGAAGCACAAAAACCAGAAAACACATAACACATGGAAAACATATTATATATGAAACTTCTCACACTTAGACTATGCAATAGGCTAAGTGGGAGAAGAATAACGAACATAGAGAACACATAGACAATGTGGAACAAGAACTAATATGCAAAACATACTATTTCAACAAAAACTTCTCACACTTAGACTATGCAATAGGCTAAGTGGGAGAAGGTATAGGACTCACATAAAAAAACACAAGACAAAGACAACTTCTAACATCCTAAACACATATTACGTTGTAAACCTTCGTCTTCTCACACTTAGACTATGGAATAGGCTAAGTGTTATGAATGAGGGTATACGCATGCTAAAACATGTAAAAAAAATAGAAACAACACAACTAGAAAAAAAAAACTCAAGTTAACTGAAAATAAAAAGAAAGCTAACTGGTCAGTTGGTAGGGTCGGTCATCTTCTCCTCTGGATCCTCTTTGGTCAGGAGTCTTGTGCAGTTTCCTTCTCGGGTTCCTTTGTTGGTACACATCAGGGGTGTCACTTTTTTTCTTATGATTCTTGAAAGTCCCCTTGATTTTCCTCTTTTCCATGGGCCGCAGATGATGGTTGCTGGGAACCTTGCTCCCGATCAGTTTGGGCACTTGTCCCAGCTTCTTGATGATAATGGCCAGTAGGACCACCCTGGGCTTCTTGGTCTCCTTCTTTTGCTTTGCTGCCTCATTGTCTTTCCTCTTTCTTTCTTGGTTGCATTTTCCTTCTTTGTCTTGATTTTCCTGTAAGTCGGTTTCTGGTACTAGTGTCTCTTTCTGGGCAGCAGGGATGGCAAGTGGATTGTCGATGTTGGCCTCCTGTACTGGCTGGGCTAAAGTTGCAGTCGGGTTCTCCCCAGGTTTTGTAGGAGAACCCCTTCCTGGATAGTAAGGGTCTATGACTGATGTCCAGCAACAGCAGGGGTCTCAGACTTGGTTGTAGCATGTTTTGCGTCCTCCCCATGTTTTGTAGGAGGTCCACTATCTTCCTGGCCAGTATCAGTGTCCTTGCTCTTCTTTTTGTTGCAAGGAGTCTTGTCCTCCTCGCTTGATTTCTCTACAAGATCATGAACCTTGTTGGGCCCCTTCTTTTTCTCAATCCTACGCCTGATGATTCGCCTCGATGCGCGCTTTAGCCCTTGTTTTCTCTCTGCCTTCTTCTCGGCCAGTTGGTGAGCCCCATTGGCTCTAGCGAATTTGACTTCTGACAAATAGTCTCTTCAATATCCTCTTCATCAGGTTCTTTAGTGGTTTCCCTTAAATTCTCTTCCGGACCTTGATTGATTTGAGGTTCAGCAACTGGTTCAGTTTCATCAGGACCACTCCTCTTGGTCAGTATGTCTCATTTATCCTTTGTCTTGCTTGATTCCCCAAATGACTCCTTCCGTTCAGGCTCCTTGTAGGATGTTCCTGACCACAATGTCATCTTCCTCACATTAGCTTTGTCAGGTATGTGCACCGTAACTGGGAGCCTTTCCGCATTCCCACAAATCTCTTTCATCGAACTGGCCAAGTAGGACAGTTGCTTATTCAGCATGTCCATATTTTCCTTATGCTCTTTCTGGGCGTTTTGCATGCCTTGCACCACTTCATTATTTGACTGAAATTCGCTCCTCATGGTTTGTTGGTAAGCAAGCATCTCTCCCATCATCTCTTCCATAGATCTTCCTGACTTGTTTTGGTGTAGGAAATGGTTAGGATTGTGCTGATGGTGGGGATTATACTGGGTGTTAGGGTATGGGTGGTAGGTATAGTTTGGCTGATTTTGATGAGAGGGGTACTGGCCGAATTGGTTAGAGTTGTGGGGTTGACTGTGATTGGGATTCAGGTGGTGTAGGTAGGGATTTTGCTGGTGATGGGAGTTATACTGGCCGTTGGGATGCGACTGGTAGATGGGATGGTTTTGATTGTAAGGGTAGTTTGGCTGATTTTGGTATGAAGGGTACTGACTGAACTGGTTGGGGTGGTGATACTGGTTAGGGTTAGGGCATGGGTGATTTTGGCAATGTTGGGGTGAGTGGGATTGGTAATTCTGGTTTCCCATCTGATATTGTGGCACATAGGTGGTATTTCGATATGGATTTGGTGGGTGCGGATTATGCTGGTTTCTTCCTGACCAGTTCGGCTGTGAATCTTGGGCCGGGGGTCCATCGTATGCATTCTGAGGTGGGTTGGGCTGTTTAGAGTTTCCCTCTCCCCATCTAAAGTCCAGGTGTTATCTCCAAGGCGTGTCCTCCTGCTTTTCAGGATTCCAGTTCCTATTTGAATTCCAAAGCCCAGTCGTATTTGAATAGTGATCCTCTTGGGCAGTTACCATGGTGGCATTGACTGGAGGAACTTGCGGTTTACTCTTCTCAATTGCTGACAAAAGTTCCCTCTCGAGCTTGTCAATCTGACTCTCTAATTGATCATTATTTCCTACTGCTGCAGCATTTTCCATACCTCTTCTGGACGGGAGAGTACGTGGATTGTCATAGGCTCTTTTCGCGTAGAGAAGTCTTTTTATGATTCTCTTGGCCTCACTAACTCGTAGTTTGGAAAAACTTCCTCCACTTGATGAGTTCACTAAGTCCTTGCTCTCCGCATTCATCCTCTCATAGAAAATCGAGTAAATTTCTACTTCCAACATGTGGTGGTTTGGGCATGCATCCAATAGACCCATGTATCTTGACCAGTACTGACTCAGGGTCTCATCATAACCTTGTGTAACTCCTCGGATTTTATCTCTTAATGCACTTGTCCTGGCCGCTGGGAAGAACTGATCCAAGAACATCATCTTGAAGTCAGACCAGGTTCTGATACAATTTGGTGGCAGCCTCTTGAACCAAGTATTCGCCTCCCCTTTAAGGGCAAAGGGAAGGGCCTTCAGTCTGTAGTCGTCTTCGCTCGACCCCGCTGGCCGCTTTAGAGCCTTGCAGATTTTGCAAAATTCATGCAAGAACTCGTATGGGCTGTCACAACTCCTTCCCAAGAACACAGGCAAGATGGCCATAATGTGGGGTTCCACGTAGATTGCTTCTTGTCCTAAGGTCGTGACGATTGCTTGCGGTGGTTCGCCATCCAAGTGAGCGTACAACGAGCTTATCTCGGGATCATTTTCCTGGTCAGCCATGTTGGCTTTCTTCTCTTCAGTTGCGGATATTGATTCCGGTTCACTCTTGATGGCTGTGCTGCGATCCTCCTCACCGCTCGCATCCAAGTCAACAGGCAAGGCAGTGGTTAATTCTGAATGAGTGGTGACTGGATTTACCCCTTCTTCCCTTGGCCAGTTGGACTCAGTTTCATTTAACTGCGGAACACAAAAATTAAATAAAAGTTTATTTACAATATTCACACCAAAATTCTTAACAAAACTCCTCATAAACTAAGAAACAAAAGAAAAGAAAAACAATTAACTATATGTACACCAAAGTGTCATGTAACAGATGTATGCAAAAACGTCATCCATCCCCGGCAACGGTGCCATTTGATAGAGGGAAAAGATGAGACTATGACTCTGTGTATGTGTCAACTGGCCAGGAGGGTACCTAGACCTAGCTGTGTCGTTGGGTCTGTGTCTATCTTCCCTATCAACAAAAAAATACCTCAACCCACTTCTACTGGCTAGTATAGTGGAGTAAGGGTCGAATCCCACAGAGATGGATGTAGGCGAGATACACTTGCGATGACATTCTGGGAGCGGTTGGTTAGCTACCACGCTTTTTTGGGGTTGAGTTTTACCTAGTCAGAAAATGAAATGGAACCTATACCCCTCCTGACCAGTAGGTCAGGGTGGGCTCTAAATGCTGCGTGCTAAAAGAAATTAAAGTGCGTGTGTAAATTAGGGTGAGAAGCTACTAGACGAAACTTACTAAAAATGGCTAGACAAAAGGTAAAGAGAATCAAAGGACATGCTGGTAGACTGTCTCCTGGGTGTGCAGAAAAGCTGAAAAAGTGCAAGTACAAAAGCAAAACGCAACAAAAGCAACACAAGTGGTCTCATTCTTTGATTGTGACATTATCTTCTTCACCAAGCTAAACAAACAAGATCTAACAAACTCCATAGATGAATGATCAAGCTTGAAAATTCGTAAATGTAATATTTAACTTGAAATCGAGAACGAAATCTAAGAAAACTGAGATCTACGCAAACTGGTCAGCGGGACAAGGTGACAGAAGCAAGCAGAAACGATTCCCATGCATTTTTTGAGGAACTTAACCTGATTAAAACTTGTAAACACTCCAAGAAAACCTAGATCTAACTAAGCAAAGCAGATTCAAGCACATAAACAACAGAAGTCAACGTAAAACTACCAGATCTAGCTACTAGGCAGAAAGAAATAATAAGCAAGCTGAAACACAAAATAAAACCATAATAAACTTCATTGCTTTCAAGATTATCACCCAAAAGATGTTCCAACTAAGTAGCTACTGGAATCCAAGTCAAAGGCAAGCAAAAACAAGTACTTAAACTAAGAAATCTTAAAAACAAAGCAAGTAAAAGATTGTTTCGCTCATCGGAAACTGAAACTGGAGGAATTTCTGGAACTACGGCGGCTGGAATGAATCAGGCATGATGCTCCTCGCCGGCAGGTGGCCGGAATCTTCAAGTCAGGCTGCTGGATTTAGATGGAACTAAGAGCTAGTGGAGCTATTCTCCTCAAAAGTGATGTAGTAGTGATGATAAGTCCTAAGTGAAGTGGTGTCAAAATTCCTCCCTTTTCTTTATGTTCAGCTCCTATTTATAGGGTGGCTTGCCCTAATTTCTAGGGCTTTCTCTTCATGTGGAATGACAATTTTGCCCTTCTTTAGATAGGTGATTATTCCAAGCAAGTCCTTCCTTCTCGTGTCCAGTTTTGTAGCATCCATCCTGGTCAGTTTGCGTATTTTCTGCTCATACTAACCAGTTTGCCCACTTTTCGTAGCTTTTTCACTCGAATTCCTTCTGAACCTTTCCTCCTGATTTAGTACTTCAACCTGCACATTTTAACAACTATTTTGCAGATATTATCCAATAAAGCACCTTATATTGACCAGTAACCAAGGCCGAGAACGAGACTCATCAGTGTCTCACTAACCACTAACATTACCTTTAATTATTTTTTCCTTCTTTTTTACTTTACTAATTTTATCTTAATTCCCGTGTCAAATCATATACTTATATTTTTATGGAACGAAAATAGTATAGATTATTTTCATTGAATTTAGTATTGAAAATTTTCTATTAAAGTATTTTTAAGCGTTCACTCTTAAGTAATTGAAATAATGTATGCCTTATTTATTTTTGTGGATTGGATGGATAAAGGTGGGTCTGCAAAACTTATTGAATATCGTTGACCATTTTGGATCTATATATTCGTATGAGACATTTAATTATTTAAACGATTAAATCAAATCCATTTGCATTGAACCAAAATTCCTCAATCTAAATACAATATCATTATAGCATTCCTAGTGGGGCGTCATATAGCCCACCCTATAGGACATCATATACTAACTCTGCTACGTCAGCGTTTTATCTTCCGTCTCATCCATCTGCAGTAGTGCGCTCTATAACCCGCCCTATAATTTTAACTACTATTTTGTAGTTAATTTTTATTTTTTGTGTTTGCAAATATGTCAATTATTAGCAAAATAAATATAAAAACACCACAAATTAAAGGCAAACCCTACATTTACTTAATTGGGATATTGGTTTAAAAACCATGAACTTTGGTTAAATTTTGATATTTCCCTCGAACTTTAAAATTAGTCTAAAATATCACAAACTTTACATTTTGTTTGTTATTTCCCATCGTCCGGACCTATCCTCCGAACCCCTGTAATGGGGCGGAGGATAGGCCGGAGGATGCAAATAATGGGCCATCGTCCGCAGAGGATGCATAGAGCGTGGAGGATGGGGGAAGCATCCTCCGTCTACCTGCATTGGCGAAAGATAGAGCGAAGGATGCATTGGGCGGGCTATCATCCGCCTCATTGTAGATGCTATTATCAAGTTAGAATTCAAACTACAAAAAGTGGAAAAAGAAGAAGAAAAGGAATATCGTGTGTGTTTCCTATAGGAGTATTTTGTAAGTATAGAATTTAGCAGACTGTAACAACTATGCCTTATTACACTGTTGATAGTACTTAAACGCAACAAATAACAGAAAAACCGCCCAAATTCGAGCAACAACTGAAGATAAATTCCAGACAAGACTGAATATTCCAAACGCCACTGCTTTCTTGTGACTACATGATTCCCACGCATCTCCGAATCTTCCAATCCAGAATGTACCTTCATACCAATACTACCTTTTTCATTTACATAATTACAACACCTAATCTAGTACTAATGTGTTTCATTTAATTTTAACACAAATATTCTCTTTATGGATGTCCTTATCTACTGGACTTTAATGAGTGGTTGAGATGACTGGTAAACCGTAATCAATATTGAATTAATTATCTAATTGATTAATTAAAACTTGATCCCAGAGTTAGATAAATAAACAAGATTAATTCATTATAATTGTTCCAGTTAATCAGTAAATACCTCCTTGTCCTCAAAAATAGTTTTTTTTTTATTTGGTTTATCCCACAAAATTAGTGCACTTCTACTTATGAAAATTTGTCCATAACATTATACTATTAATGATAATATGAATCTGAAGACGTATTTCTTATTTATCTCTTTAAAAATTCCAATTTATCTATTAAATAAACAAAAAAAACTACTAATATGTTTATTTAATCTCCATTTTTATCCGTTGAAATTGGATTTTAATGTGATCTCAAATTTAATCTGAATTTTAATTTAGCAATACGACCCTAAAAGATTAAAAGATGAATTCAATAAATAATGGAAGAAAGCAACGGATTTGTTTGTTACCATATGCATTTAACTGTGAGGAGTAGGCAGAAGATAGTTTTGGCACCACGAAAACTCCAACGAATCCTGACACCAAAATAAAAAAAAATCCTATAGTTATAAAAATATATGCAAGTACTATAGTATTTATTTGATTTAAAATTAAAAAAAAAAGCAACCTAGTTTTGTCATTTTCCAGATGGTTATGGAGCCTCCACATCTTGCTAATACAAACAGCACAACAGCCAACTGCAACAGACAGTAGTTGACATTTTGCCCAATTCAAATCGAAAATACTATAGTCAAGAAAAATGAATTTGTTTTACCTTGATTGTGGTAGCTGGATCTCCAGAAAAGAGGCTTCTCAATTTGGAAAGGAAGCCATTTACATAGGGCAAAACCAACTTTATTAGCCAAACCGCTTCTTCCTCTCCTACAACATATTCTTCATCTTTGCTATCCAAATCAATATTTCCCCTAATAATTTCCACCACTAGTTTTTTTACTGATATGGTATGGTAAAAACAAAATGGGATAGTTGAGAAAATGATAATAAATAGATAAAATTGATAGAGAATAATATAAGAGAGAGAATAGTGTTAAAGTCGGCTCAACTAGACTAATCTCTCTCGATTTTAACTATTTATTCCTTGGGAAAGAGGGAGTATTATGTTTTACCTGGTTTTGAGGGATCTGAAAACAAAAGTTACAGCAAGATAGAGCAGAGCAAGGTAGGAAAGAAGAGAGATACAGCTGCGAAAAAAAACATACTAGTAGAATTAATTGAGGCAAATGTGTGTTGGATAAAGTTCATTTGTATTTATGTGTGACCTAATATTGAGGTGTTTGGTGTATGAAGTGGAAATGATGGCAAATGCTCCAACACCAAATACAAAGGCTGATCTTGCTGTATCTCTCCACATTATCAAATCAGCTGAAAATTAAAAAAAAAAAAAAGGCAATCAGAATTGAGAAGCAATGTTAATGCGTTTGGATTTGTATTGTAACTCACCGAAACTCTCAAGTCTGGTTGAAGCTCCATCCTCCTGAATCTGATTTGGTATCTCCTCTTCCTCTTCCACAACCACAACCTTCTTCTGCTCTTGCAAACTGATTTCGAGGCTTTTCTTTTCAATCTCGACTTCGATTTCCTTTTCTACTTCTACTTCCACTTCCTCTTCCTCTTCCTCTTTGAGGTCATGATCTGCATTGATTGTGATTGGCTCATCTGCTTCGAATGTAGATTCGATAATCCCGTGATCCTCGTGTTGATCGATCTTAGCAGAATCGGATTTGATTTTCCTCAGTTTGACCGAATTAATCTCATCTCTAAATCGCTTGATGCCGGGATCAGATCTCTGCGTTGCGATCTTGCTCTTGCCAATGTGAATCTTAGTACTATCATTTTTTAGCATCATTTTGGTCTCCCCTGCTTTTCTAGCCATCTTTGCTACTCAATAACTCTCTAGCTGCTTCTTCTCAAAGTCATGCAATCCAGCATTGGGATTCCTTTTTACTCTTTTGCTTTCCACTTTTCTTTTATGGACTTTTATTTTTTGGAAACATTACAATATTTCAGTTTCTAATTAAATGATTTTAATGGCTTCAAATAATGTTTTTGCGTGCGTAGACTTCCTAACCCGCACAGTACGTAGCACAAAAATAGAGGTGGATAAGGGTGGTGGGTGAAGAATGATTGGGTTGCAACAAAATTAGGGACCACCACCTTTAAAACTAGTATTACTCCCTTATTCCTACCCAATTTTAATTGAATATCAATTTTAATGCATAATTAGTAAAATTAGAAAGGAGAAAGAAAAAATAATTAAAATATTACTAGTGTAGAAATGGTTCCACTTCATTAGAGAGGAAAAAATATCCAAATTTGAAAAATGCATATTTTTATAGAACGAACTAAGACGAAAAGATTGCATAGGCATTAGAGCATCATTAACTCGCCAGGCCGGGCCGCCAAAAGCGAGTCCCGGCCCGGGCGCGGGGTTAGACGAGGCGGAGATGCGGCCTGGGCACGTCTCGGTGTCACGCCCGCCCACCCCAGGGGTGTTACAAATGAGACGATCGTGACCAAGGGACAAACATTAAGAATAGCATTTAAGGATAACAGTTCATAAGAAAGGCTCAATTAGCTTAAAAGAAATATATATATATATATATCAGAGTGTATGATACACAGAGTGCAAACTCGACTTTTAGCTCCAAACAAATGGGGAAAAGCTCGAATAAAATCAGAGTGTCTTTTCAACAATCAGCAACTCGAGATAAAATTATCTCAACAACACTTGGCGGAAGCATTCGAGAGTAGAATACTATTATGTATGAAGACATAATATATTCAGAAAGTTTTATTTACAATCTTCTTCACTTTCATGCTCAACACCCACCGCGCTCGTCACCGCTCAACCTGCACATAGAGAAAACATATGCAGGGCTGAGTACTTAGTGTACTCAGTGGACACGTGCCAAAATATATTTAAAAAAAATAGATTTTGTCAAGCCACTCTTTGAGTGAACTCGGGATTTTAGGAAAAGTCCGAGAACACTAAATATTTTTCTTTTCCTCGATCTATTTTGGAAAAGTCCGAGAACACTAAACATTTTTCTTTTCCTCGATCTATTTTCCTGGAACATATGCCGTATCTGACAAACCCGATTTCACTATCTCTTGTTCATTCATGAGTCCATTCATCATTCATCATTCCTTTCATCATTCATCATATCTTAACATTCAAGTGCCGGGGAAGTGGTTACCTCCCACGGTCTCCCATCAATCCATTCCATTCATCGTTGCAGTCAGATAGGCATAGTTCCAAAATAAAATATGGCTTGACATAATCTTTTCAACTTTATTTTCCTCAAAACGTTTTTGAAACATAAATCATTTTTTCTCCGTCAAGATCGAGCATCATCTCATATCACATCAACAAGTCGAGCAAATCACAAATCACTCGATAAATCAACACATATATCACATAACATCACTTTCACCTTAATTATTTCACTTTAAGCACATAATCACATCAACATCGAATAAAATTAATAATACTCGCAATCTCAGTTAAAAGAAATTTCGTCACATAAAATGATGCTCGAATCAAAATATTAAAACTAAAGCTCTTGAAAACACTTTAGTTCGAAAGCCCACGTAAAATACTTTTCGTAAAAACTGTAACTTTAACAGAAAGCCCACGAAAAACTTAGTTAGAAAGCCCTACCTCGTTCGTTTAAAGCCTTCACGCCGTGCTCCTCTCTTTCTCCTCTCGGTCGAAGGTAAGGCTGCACTTCCCTCGATCAAAACGCATCGCCGCCACCGCTGCGGGTCCGCCGTCGTCGCGGATCTGCCTCAGCCACCGTCGCCGAGGATCTCCCCCAGCCGCCGAAGCCGTTCCCGACAGGTAGGTGGTCGGAAATTCGTTCCTCCATCCCCTCTCTCTTCTCTCTCTCGGATTTCTCAATTCTTTGGTAGTGAAGTAAAGGATTTGAAGTGGAGGGAGGTTGTATTTATAGAAAAAAAAATTCATAAAAGACAAAAATTCACCTCTTTTCGTTTTGATGCGACGAGTAATTAATGCGGCCGTCGTTGGAAAACGTGCCTGATGCGACGTGGTTCTTATCTAACTTTTCGTCTTGATGTGCCGCGATTCTTATCTAACTTTTCGTCTTGATTTGTTGTCGAAAGTGTATTTGATACGTGGTCTATTCTTTCGTGTAGGTATCATTTTGGGCTCGTAACAATTGGGTTTCAAATTGGGCTAGGAAAGAATAATTGTTTAGCCCCAAAAGTGAAATACTTCTCTCGATAAAAGAAACAAGGTCGAAAAATTTTCAAGTGCACAAACGACGGTCCTTTCAAGAACAAAATAAAAAGGTAGAAAAAGTCGGGGTGTTACACCCGGGGCTGCAGTTGCGGCATGGGGACTGGGGACGCTCGTTAGAGGGTGTTGGGAAGGGCCGCAAACCCCCAAAATTTATTTTTTCTTTTTTTAAAATTTTTTTTGCCTATTTATACTCATTTCTTCAACATTCTTCCACCAATTTCTCCATTTCTATCCTCTAAATTATTTCAATATTTTTTGTAGGACTTGTAATTTTTTTAGGGCTTAATAATATTTTTTTTAGGATTTGTAAATTTTTTTTTCTAGGATTTGTAATTTTCTTTTTTCGATTGAACAATAAATTTTCCCTGTTTGAATTGTTCAACGTATTGCATTTACGTGTAAAATAGGTTGAAGTTGTGAATATTGTCATTTATTAGTTACGGCCCTGGTTGTGGCCTGTAGGATTAGAGCAGTTAGGGTCTGGGCCGTAACTGTAATGGAATGAAGACGTGGAGGGAATTTGGGGCCTAAATGGGGATGAGGTTAATGATGCCCTTAATTTACTTTTGACATGAAACCACATGCACATGCCTAATTTGTGAATGTGTACTTGATTTTACATAGTGTGTCTACTTAGCCTACAATACACTTCTAAAGAATAAATTAGCCTTGTTGGCTGTTGCAATGTGGTGGTAGGCCCCACAAACTGTTACAATTGACTTAGAGATCTGAAAACAATTTGGAACTACCTAGTCTCGAAATCAGTCGATCTAAGGCCATCCACAACGCTGTTCCTATACCGTTCCTAAACCGTTCCTTAAACCACTATTTGAGGGCCCCACTGTACTTTTTTACTCCATTCCTTAACTAAGGAACGGAACCTGCAACCCTCGTTCCTTAACCGTTCCTTAACCGTTCCTTAAATTACTATTCATTCAATTTCATTTTTTTTTAATTTCAACTCAATTCAATTAAAAAAACAAACACATTTTATTAAAAAACACACAACATTAAAACAAAGTTACAACTTAAACTTAAAAAAATAAAAAGCACACAATTAAAATCATAAAAAAATAAAAGTACACAATTTTAATAATTTCATCCGCCAAAGTTTGCCCAAATGTGCTCAATTAGATCATGTTGGAGTTGGGTGTGGGCGCTAGAGTCGCGTGTCCTTGCACGAATAGATAACCGTTCTTGTATAGACGGATGCGCTCCACTTCGAGGCGGACTACTTGCGGTTGAGCTTCCGGGGGATTCGGGGTCGAACCAATTTCCCGCCTCGGGTCCTTCGTCTTGGACAAACATGTTGTGCAAGATTATGCACGTATACATGATGTCGACCATGTTCTCCATGAACCACGTACGAGCCGGGGCTTTGATGATGTTGAAGCGCGCTTGGAGAACCCCGAACGCCCTCTCCACATCCTTGCGAGCAGCCTCCTGCTTCTGCGCAAAAAGAGCCTGCTTTGGGTTCGCAGACCCACTGCACGTCTTCACGAAGGTAGGCCACTTCGGGTAGATGCCATCGGCGAGATAGTACCCCATTTTATAAAGCCGATTGTTGGCGACGAAGTTGATGGCCGGCGCTTTACCATCCAAAACTTCGGTCAAGAGGTCGGACTGGTTGAGCACGTTTACGTCGTTGTTTGACCCGGGGACCCCGAAGTACGCGTGCCAGATCCAAAGGCGGTAGTCGGCAACGGCCTCGAGTATAACGGTTGGGTGGGTACCTTTGTGGCCGCTCGTGTAGGACCCCTTCCACGCCACCGGGCAATTCTTCCATTGCCAGTGCATGCAATCGACGCTGCCGAGCATCCCTGGGAATCCGTGCACTGTTTCGTGAAGGTCGAGAAGGAACTGACAATCGGCCGTGCTTGGCCTCCGGAGTATTTATAGAGTAAATAAATAAATAATAAAAAAAACCAAACGGCTATAAAATTAACGGTCTCATTACCGTTAATAAAAAAAAAATTTATTTTTTTTTTATTAAATTCGAAATTTTTTTAAAAAAAAATGAATTATTGCGTCATCGGGACGAAGCCCACTCGCGGGGCAGCGAGTGGGCTTCACGCGTCGAATGGGAGTCCGCCACGTCGCCTCGGCGCGTGGCGGAACGTTTCGTTCCGCGTTCCGGAGGAACGAAACGCGGCACGGCATGGGAACGGTGGCGGCACGGAATGGCGACGGAACGCACGCTGCAACGCGTGCCGCCGCGAAACCGTTCCTCCGGAACGGCATAGGAACGGCGACGGCACCGCGTTGCGGGTGCTCTAAATCCACTCTACAATTCGTATTCATTTTTTTATTAATATTTACTCACTATGTTTTCTTTCTTCTTCTTCTTTTACTTGGGAGTTTGGAAAAAAATTTATGGGATTCAAACTCTAATTATAGCTTGCTATAAAACAGGGGTGGGGCGGATCTAGTAAAGGCATTGGAGGAGCATCTGCTCCGCCTCATATTTTCTACTCCTTGTATATATTACTAATTTTAAAATTTATTTCTTTTAATTTCTTACTAAATGTCCTTCTCAAATTCTTAAATTTTCTTTATAGATAAATTTGCTCCCTTCACTATAAAATGTAAGGTAGTTTCAACAAATCAAAGGTAGATAATAACAAATATGTGATAGTGATATGTTCCCGATAATAATCGCAGTTAGTTCACCTATCGTATGTTTAGTTAAATTGATAAGATCTCTATTGGATATTTCAATATTGTAAAACAAAACTATATTGCCATATTTTAAGTCTCCCTTCGTCCCAAAGTTATTGCTAATTCGCTATACTTGACTCGGTTTCTTTTATTTATTATAAAAAGTGGAGTAACACATTTAATCTCTTCTACTTTATTTTTTTTTTATTTAATCACTTTCTTAAATTTATGTCTAAAACAACTCAAATAACGTGAAACAAGGGAAATATTAGATTAATAGAGTATACAATTATATGTCACGCCAACTTCATAATTAATCATTAATACTAATATCCCAAATTCCAATGTTATTCATTCAACAAAAATCATCTACACTATTGTGTGTACCAATCTCACTCATATACCTTCACAAACAAAAGCATAAATTCTTGTGAAAATTTAATATTATGTATAAATTGTGGAACAACGTCACACCAACTTAATAATTACTTCCTCTACGTTGAATAAACGTTATATTTCCAAATCAAATGTATGCTTAAACAAGTGCCTTATTTTCAAGTCTTTTATACATGAAAGAGTAAACTTCATTAAACATCCTTATACTACATGATTTACTCTAACCAAGTTACTCTTTCACTTTTCAGGAAGAATTATTAAAAATGTCAAGCCAACTTGATGTGGAGTAGTTTCCATTTAAAAGTGACTGCCACTTAACATTCATAGTTGACACACTTTACAGTAATGGTATTAATCAAACCACAAATGATATTACCCCATCGTTTTAATTAGTTGGTGTGTCACACATCACACATGTCTAAACCTATATTGAATGAATACATTACGTATTTTTAGAATAGATATGCAGATTGCCATCAGAAAGATGAGCTGAATTTGTCATTGAACTAAAATCTGATGCAACACCAATGTCTATGGCTTCGTGTCGAACGACTCTTATTGATTGGAAGAGTTAAATGACTCAACTACAAGAGTTACTCAACCGATGATTCATACGACCTTGCATATATATCACAATGGAGAGCACTAGTGTTATTTGTGAATAAGACTATAATGAGGCTATGCATACACTATATAAAGGCTTATTCTACACTATACAAGTTTGGACTTGGTCACTTGGAGAAATATCAAATAGAGCCATCAAAGTAGGAGAGATATAAGCAAAGGTTCTACCTTCTAGATTATATTTAACTTTTATTAGATTCTGTTGTAGTTTCTGTTATGGATAGATACATCTTTGAAACCCATTATAAAGTTTATTTTTTCAAATGACCAATTGGCTGCTGATAACATGAAATTTGACCGAATTTTGAATTTTACCACTAACTTAAAACTTGACCGCTAATATCATGAACTTTGGTCGAATTATGAATTTTCTCACGAACCAAAAACTTGGTCGTAGATATGAAGAATTTTGTTGTCGTTGCCAATTTTTCATGATCCCCAAAATCGAAACTAATTGTGGCTAAATTAAAGCTGAATGGACAATTTAAATATTGAGCAATTGGTCGCTAATATTACAAACTTTGATCGAGTTTTAGATTTTTCCATGAACTTAAAACTTAGTCATAAATATCATGAATTTTGTTGTTCTTGCCGATTTCTCACTACGCACATAATTGAAATTGACATCACTAAATTAAAACTTAAGTGTAAATTAAATATAATCAAAGTTCGTGATATTAGCGACCAATTGCTCAATATTTAAATTGTCAATTTAGCTTTAATTTAGCCATGTCAATCTCAATTTTGAGGATAGTGGGAAATCGGCAAACAACAAAGATCGTGGTATTTGCGATAAAGTTTTAAGTTCGTGGACAAAACCAAAATTCGATCAAAGTTTATGATAACTCTATATATATATGAGACTATACATAAGATAGAAATAATTCTTGCTTATATTATTTTGAGATTTTCGGAAATCGTTGTGGAGAGAAAATAAAAAATCTCCTCTTCCCTTCTAGTGGGAATCTTTCTTTTTACTAGTCAATAGTCTTTTCCTGTTTGATAAGTTTTTACTACACAAAGATCAAACTTTGAGTTTGGTAGACAACTAGAAGATTTGTTATTGAGTACAAAGATCATAGTATGCAAAAGTCGCAAGCAATCTTCGATTCTTTAGAGAATCAGTTTGATAACTTTTAAATCGTAAAATTCATGATAATATTTTGATTTTAATTATAAACTGTAGTTTTATGTAAATGTAAGTAAAAATAATAATTGATTTTAATTATAAACTGTAGTCACATTGTTTTATTCTACTCATTCTGCAGACATAGACCACTGAGGCAGTCGAAAGTCGGTGAAAACTGCGGGAATGGATCCCCTGCTGTGGCAAAATCACAGCAAGGGATGCTGTGGAATAAAACGCAGCTGCTTGAATGTTAAACGCAGGTAATCAGCTTCTTTCTCTTATTTTATTAAGCAATTTCATTATCATGTTTTGTTAATCATTATTTTCTTTGCGTTTTTTTTACATTTTAAATATTAGAAACCCATTTCAATTATTTCACTTTTGATTCAGTCCCTGTCTATATTGTTAACATTTTGATATTATCTTTTTTCTAGATTTTTCTTTTTGAATTATTAGAAAACATAAAAAATATTGTAATAAATAAGTGATAGAAAATAAAAGAAAGAAGCTGATTACCTGCGTTTAACATTCAAGCAGCTGCGTTTTATTCCACAGCATCCCCTGCTGTGATTTTGCCACAGCAGGGGATCCATTCCCGAAAACTGCACGCATGCGTGCCACCTGTTGTCAGATCACGTAAGAGTGCACAACCGCGCCCGAAGAATGCCGGTTCTGCAAAAAATAGTTTTAATTTATAAAAATAGATTTTTAAAAAAATAATAGTACTAAATTAGGTTCGTGAATTAGAAAAATAATGTACTGATAAAAATGATTCAGTGATTTTAATTATAAAATGTAGTTTTATGTAAATGTATGTAAAAAATAATTGATTTTAATTATAAACTGTAGTCACATTGTTTTATTCTACTTATTCTGAGGACATAGACCACGGACGCAGTCGAAAGTCGGTGAAAACTGCACGCATGCGTGCCACCTATTGTCAGATCACGTAGGAGAGTGCACAACACGCGCACGAAGAATGCCGATTCTGCAAAAAAATAGTTTTAATTTATAAAAATAGATTTTTAAAAAAATAATAGTGTACTAAATTAGGTTCGCGAATAAAAATAATGTACTGATAAAAATGATTCAGTGATTGTTTTGTGGACATTGTACTAATATTTTGACTTTTTATTAGTACAAATTTACAATGTTTTTCACTTTTATCTTTATAACTCATACAATAAGATGTCAATTGCCAATTTTCGATTTAACTTAAGAAAATAGTTTGTATATAGTGAGGATCTAAACTTTGTTTGATGATGTTTTCCAAAAACATAAACAATTATATGCATGTCTTACAAAAATGATATCAATATAAAATAATATTTTGTATGATTAAAAATTATATCAATAATATTATGCTTGCATAAAATAAGATTTTAGGAAAAATTATATATTTTGTCCATAAAATGATAAGTTATCACCCTAAATATGAGTTATCATTTTAATGCACCCCTTAGTTATATGTACATTTTGGCTAGTTATACGTTTGTTATGAATAAACAAAGACCTATGTGATATTATAACTTTTTTTTATAATAATCTATACAATATATAAGGGGAGTTTTGTAGAAATTTACAACATTGCCATTTAATTTTAAAAATTATATTAAATTAAATATATATAATTTAAAGACCATTAAACGTGTGATTAATTGGAGTGAGTAGGAGGTTTTACTATGTCATGTGTGATTAAGTGGAGTGAGTGGGAGGTTTGACTATGTCATTTAAATTTGGTTGAAACGTTTGATTTGAATTCCAAATAAAAATATTTTTTGTCCTTTCATCGAATGCATGTGGTGTGAATTGTTCGATTGTGTACTTTCATGGGTCTCATCTTATGCTTTGCTCTACGGATGATCGTTTTAATACATATTGATTATTAATTTTATGCATTGCAAATTGATATTGTTCCTTATTTTATGGTAGTTTTAGGTGAGGCGGATGTAGGGGTTGGCAGCGGAAGAGTGCAGCAAATCAATCACATAATATATTGATCTATTTAGCATATTATTTACACAAAATCTATTCACGTAATTCTTACATGTATCATGATCATAACTTGAATTTAATCACGCTTTAGTGTAATTGAAACCTAAAACATGCTTACTACGAAATTAGCCAATTTACCTCGTTGATTCTCCAAAGAATCGATGTTGGCTAGCGCTTTCTCCACGTGAAGATCTTGAGTACTAAACCACGGATCCTCTGACTGGTTCCCGGACTGTAAACTGATATCAGTGTGGGCTGATCTCACCAGAATACTAGGACTTGAATAAAGAAGACGAAAACTGCTCACGGAGGGAGCTGAAAATCGTCCCTCTTCTAGAAAGAGAGGGGGACAAAAATTATGATAATAATTAAGTCTGTTTTCTGTCTCCTCTATTCTCCTATTTATATTAAGTCACATATTGGGCCCAGTCAGAGATCTATGGAAAATTTTGGATATGGCCTCCCCTAATTAGCTTCTTACTAATTAATTTGAACCCACAATTTAATATAAGCTTATATTGGAATATTACGAGCAGCCAATACAGAAGTAATAATGCACTGTCCATCCAAATCCGAAATTACAAGTATTCTGGGTTTCCATTTGTTTGTCGTTCATTTCCCGTGCTTAAGATAGAAACGTCCATTAATTAATTAATGTATACTATGAACTTAATTAATTAACATATTATTAACTCCAAGAGTGAACTTAACAAGAAACGCTTATTTATTATTCATAGAGTAATCAAACTCCAACTAGCTAGGTTCCGAATAATAAAACCTTGTTTCGAGCTCCTCTTGTGGACATTATCACATGAGAATTACCTCGCGCACAATTCAATATAATAGCAATCCTAGCACTGCTAGATATTAATCACCACTACCCAATATACCAGGATTCTTGGGTTGCGAAAAACCTGCACCATTTGGTAAGTCAAAGTAGTGCATAATCAATACCGTATGCTCAATGCTAACGTACATTGATTAAGAAATTAATTATCAAGACCTCGTCTTTCAGTAGATAGCATAATGACTCGTCTTGCTGTTAGATCCAATTCAGTGCTATACCACACCAATGTCATCTTATTTCAGTAAGACTTAGAAATATGCGGACTGACATTGCAACCTTTCACGATATGTAGTCTAGGCCTATCTAGGTTGTGAAATTCTTATTTTTCTTTGTTCAGAACCGACCGTGTTACCTTAAAGTGGACGACGCCCACAACCGGTCTACTAAAACAAAGACTTAGACTTTGTTACATTGCTTATACATTTAAATATGCAATAAGCATTCATTAAATGTAAAACATAACAACATTATGACAAAAATAATCAGTTGCATCCATTGAAAAATAAAATATAGAGTTTTTCAGTATTCAATCACTCGAAAGGTGATTTCTAGTATATTAACTCTAACAATCTCCCACTTATACTCAAAACAACTTTCGAGTATACAAAATAAATGTGCACTACGTCTAATTCTCCCACTTATACTGAGAGCGAGTTGAGGTCTTGAATGAGTCGAACTCCCATCCCTTTAACATGGCATTCGAACGGTTTCACCGCCAATGCCTTTGTAAAAGGATCTGCTAGGTTGTTCTCTGACGCAATCTTGACCACTTGTATGTCTCCTCTCTGCACTATATCTCTAATGATATGATACTTCATCTCTATGTGTTTGCTCACTTTGTGAGCACATGGTTCTTTCGAGTTTGTCACAATACCAGAATTGTCACAATAAATGGTGATGCTCTTGGGCAGATTCGTAACCACACCTAAGTCCATAAGGAAGTTCTTGAACCATACAACCTCTTTTGCAGCCTCCGAAGCGGCCACATATTCGGCTTCCATGGTAGAGTCCGAGATGCATTTCTGATTCACACTCTTCCAAATTACGGCTCCACCTCCTAAGGTGAACACATATCCAGAAGTAGACTTTCTCGAGTCCTGATCAGCTTGAAAATCTGAGTCAGTATATCCCAAAGGACAGAGCTCGGCTGCATTGTAAACTAGAGCATAGTCCTTAGTCCGTTCAAGGTACTTGAGTATGTTCTTTACGGCAGTCTAATGTCCTTGGCCCGGATTCGACTGATATCTTTCCACCATGCCAACTGCAAAGCAAATATCAGGGCTTGTACAAAGCATAGCATACATGAGACTTCCAACTGCCGAAGCATATGGTATCTTTCACATCTCTTCTATCTCAGATGGCGTTTTGAGGCACATCTCTTGAGATAGATGGATGTCATGTCTAAAAGGTAAGAAACCTTTCTTGGCATCTTGCATGCTAAAGCGACTAAGTACAGTGTCGATGTGAGGTTCTTGAGATAAGCACAACGTCCTCTTCTCACGATTCCGAAGAACCTTAATTCCGAGGATGTGTCCTGCGTCTCCCATATCCTTCATCTCGAACTGGTTCGACAACCAAGTTCGTACTGATGACAACATCTTTTTATTATTTCCAATTAGAAGAATGTCATCTACATATAAAACTAAGAACACAACATTCTCATTTTCAACCTTCTTGTAAACACAACTTTCATTTGGGCACTTTTCAAATCCAAACTTATGAACAGTCTGATCGAAACACTGGTTCCATGATCTAGATGTTTGCTTGATGCCAAAAATGGTCTTCTTAAGCTTCCAAACCATGTGATACTTGCCCTTTACGGCATATCCTTCAGGTTGTTCCATGTAGATGGTCTCCTCAAGACTCCCGTTCAAGAACGCAGTCTTAACGTCCATCTGCCACACATCCCAATCCATGTAAGCTGCTATAGACAAAAATATCCAGATCGATTTGAACATGGCCACCGGGGAGAAGGTCTCGTCGTAATCGACTCCTTCCCTTTGGGTATACCCCTTGGCCACTAGTCTTGCTTTAAAGACTTTAACTCGTCCATCGGGTCCACGTTTACGCTTGTATATTCACTTGCTCCCAATGGCACAGCCTTTGGGTAGGACGGACAAATCGTAGACGTCTTTGTCTATCATAGATTGTAGTTCTGAATCCATTGCTTTCACCCATTCGCAATGATCGATATCCACCTGCGCCTCTGCAAAGTTCTAGTGATCTAATACATTTTTGTCCGATGAGTGATCCATAGATTCCCCCAAACCAACGTATCTATCGGGCTCATGAGAGACCCTCCCACTGCGGCGCGTCACTACAATAATTGGAGTAGAAGTTGAAATTTCGGGAAGTGTTTGTACACTATGTACGGGTTCTTGGTTAATGGAACTTGTGACAGAAGTTAGCTCGTCAAGAGCCACTTCACTGTTGGGTTTATGATTCATTACAAAGTCTTCCTCTAAGAATGTCGCGTGGGTACTCACAATGAATTTCTTGTCCCGGAGACTATAGAATTCATAAGCTTTCGATCCTCTAGGGTACCCTATAAACACACATACCTCCGTCCTTGATCCCAGCTTAGTTGGATCATTTTCCAATACATGAGCCGGGCAACCCCAAATCTTGAGATGTGCTAGATTGCACTTGTGCCCAGTCCACAACTCATAAGGAGTAGTAGGCACGGATTTTGACGGTAAGTTGTCTAAAATATGACTCGCAGAAAGCAAGGCATGTCCCCAAAACGAAATAGGTAGTCGTGCATAACTCATTATCGACCGGACCATGTTCAACAAGGTCATATTCCTTCTTTCGGCCACGCCGTTCTGCTGGGGTGTGCCCGGCGCGGTCAGTTGGGATTCAATTCCCGCCACCGATAAGTAGTCCAAAAACTCGGCACTGAGATACTCGCCTCCGCGATCAGATCGCAGGATTTTGATACTCTTTCCATGATACGTCTCCACATATGCCTTAAACTCTTTGAACTTGTCAAAAGATTCAGACTTGTGGCGCGTCAAATAGACATATCCAATTTTTGAGAAGTCATCAATAAAGGTGATGAAGTATTGAAAACAGCCTCTTGCCTCGGTTGACATTGGTCCACACACATCGGTATGAACGAGCTCAAGTACTTCCTTGGCCCTATTGCCCTTAGCCTTAAAAGGCCTCTTGGTCATCTTGCCTTCCAAGCAGGATTCGCACGTATGAAACGGCTCCTTCTCTAGACCTTTGATAAGGTCTTGGTCCACAAGAGAATGGATCCATCTTTCATTGGCATGACCAAGTCTAAGGTACCATAAGTACGTTTCGTTCATTGAACTTGAAGGTTCTTTTCTTTTCCTTGAAATTTTCGATGTTGTAATGAGTTCTGATGTGCGATTATAAACTGTGTAGATGTGATTGTGTACAGATTGTTTTCCATGATACCATGACCGATATAAGAACCATCTTTCTTAACAACGCAATTTTCATTAAAAGAAATCGAATATCCATCAAAAACCAATTTAGAAACTGAAATTAAATTTCTTCTAAAAGAATGTATCAACAAAACATTCTTCAAAATAAAAAATCTAGCACTACTAAAACGCAAATAAACGACTCCCACTGCAACAGCCGCCACTTTAGTAGCGTCGCCCAACTGGACCTCGATCTCACCATCATATATCCATCTTGTCACCTGCATTAAGTCAGGATCAAAACAAATATGATCAGTAGCTTCAGTGTCAATAACCCAAGTATGAGTAGATGTCGAAGCCAAACATGACTCGACCACTAGAGCTTGATGCATACCTGTAGCCTTGCCCTTTTTAGGACAGTCTAGCTTCCAATGCCCCTTCTCTCCACACTTGAAACACTTCCGTGAAGGCTTCTTATTAGCCTTCTTCTTCTTCTTCTTCTTCTTCTTCTTCTTCTTCTTTCCCTTAGCTTTCTTAGTCGCAACCGGGTTCGGTGCCCTCTTCTTTCCTACGCCAGGCTTAGAGCCAGAGGAATGATGCGCCAGACTCAGCATAGCTACCTTAGCTTGAACCATAAGGTCATCCGCCCACTGAAGTTCAGTCAACAACTCTGCCAAGGTGTAATTCCTTTTGTTCATCTCGAAGTTGAGTTTGAACTGCTGGAAGCTAGAGGGAAGACTCTGAAGGATAATAGTCACTTGGGACTCGAGATCGATTGTCCCTCCCAAAATCTCAATTTGGTTGAGGTGGCTCATTATCTCGAGGACATGGTCCCGGACAGACGTGCCTTCCTTCATTGTCTTCGTCATGATACTCCGAAAGGCTTGAGACTTAGCCGCTCGATTCTGAGTACCAAAAAGATTTGTGATATTTTGCATAATCTCGGCGGCAGTCGCCATGACAGAATGCTGATGCTTGAGCATTGAAGACATAGAAGCTAGCATATAGCACTTAGCCATCTCATTCGTCGTATGCCACCGTTTATGCGCATCTCTAACTCCTGCCGCGGCATTTGCCGCCGGCACTGGAGGCTGTGGACTAGTGAGCACAAACTTGTACTCTTCAGCTGTGAGAACAATGTCCAAATTTTGTTTCCGTTCTATGTAATTTTGGCCCTCGAGTTTGTTTTCTTTAAGAATTGCAGAAAGAGGATTGAAGGATATTTTGACGATTTGGTTTGCACTGCAAAACAGAAGATTTACTATTTGTCATAAACTTATGTAAGACATTTGAGTAGATTAACCATAAAACTTTTCAAAATCTTACAACTGTAGAATTAAAATTTTGTACCCTCCATAAGAGGTCAATACACATTAAAATTTTAGCATTTTACTGGTCACAACACCGACGAATAGTCCAGAGACCACATAATGACATGGCCGCCTAATGTTGCCTAAGCAAGACCACCAGATTTAGCATTACAGAATCTCATTTCTACAACACACTCCTATAACAATGTTCATGTACTGCTAATAAAATCAAGCTATCTCATAAATTCTGTGTGAACTCCTGAATCTCGCAGTTTCTTGGGATTATTGTCTCCACATAATGGGTGGCGATAACGTTAGAAACCACATTCTAGTTCATACTATTTATGTTTGAGAAGTCCGCCCTCATGAACTTACTATTTCTTAGGATTATTGTCCTCACATAATGAGTGTCGATAATATTAGAAACTAGCTTCACAAATTGCAGACCAATCGATGGAGACCATATACAAACATTAAGTTCATAATTAAAGCTTTGATATTTTGGTTATGGTTTTTCTTTAATTATCCTTAGCCTTAAGGCAGAAAAAGGCTTAATTAAATTCTGTTGGCATTAAATTGACTGGATAATTTAATCTTTTATTATCTTTTAGTATCTTACTTTAGGAAATTAATTATTCTATAATTTAATTCTTATTCACGTCTACTATAAGATATTTATAAAATAAATGAATTATTCAAATCTTAATTAGACATGAAAAATTAAATTCAAATTATTTCCATGTTCAAGATTAGGAAGAGAAATTATATTATTTAATGTATTCCTTCATATCTATCCTTATTAAGATTCTAGATATATAACTTTATTTAATGTAATTCTTACATGTATCATGCTCATAACTTGAATTTAATCATGTTTTAGCGTAATTGAAACCTAAAACATGCTTACTACGGAATTAGCCAATTGACCTCATTGATTCTCCAAAGAATCGAAGTTGTCTAGCGCCTTCTCCACGTGAAGATCTTGGGTACTAAACCACGGATCCTCTGACTGGTTCCCGGACTGTAAACTGATATCAGTGTGGGCTGATCTCACCAGAATACTAGGACTTTAATAAAGAAGACGGAAACTGCTCATGGAGGGAGCTGAAAATCGTCCCTCTTCCAGAAAGAGAGGGGGACGAAAATTATGATAATAATTATGGAAGAATTTGGATATGGCATCCCCTAATTAGCTTCTTACTAATTAAATTGAACCTACATTTTAATATAAGCTTATATTGGAATATTACGAGCAACCACTACAGAAATAATATTGCACTGCCCATCCAAATCCGAAATTACAAGTATTCTGGGTTTCCATTTGTTTGTCGTTCATTTCCCTTGCTTAAGATAGAAACGTCTATTAATTAATTAATTAATGTCTGCTATGAACTTAATTAATTAACATATTATTAACTCGAAGAGTGGACTTAGCAAGAAACGCTTATTTATTATTCATAGAGTAATCAATCTCCAACTAGCTAGGTTCCGAATAATAAAACTTTGTTTCGAGCTCCTCTTGTGGACGTTATCACACGAGACTCACCTCGCGCATGATTCAATATAATAGCAATTCTAGCACCGCTAGATATTAATCACCACTACCCAGTATACCAGGATTCTTGGGTTGCGAAAACCCGCATCATTTGGTAAGTCAAAGTAGTGCATAATCAATACCATATGCTCAATGCTAACGTACATTGATTAAGAAATTAATTATCAAGACCTCATCTTTCAGTAGATAGCATAAAGACTCGTCTTGCTGTTAGATCCAATTCAGTGCTATACTACATCAATATCATCTTATTTTAGTAAGGCTTAGAAATATGCGGACTTACATTGCAACCTTTCACGATAGGTAGTCCAGGCCTATCTAGGTTGTGAAATTCTTATTTTTCTTTGTTCAGAACTGACTGTGTTACCTTAAAGTGGACGACGCACACAACCGGTCTACTAAAACAGCGACTTAGACTTTGTTACGTTCCTTATACATTTAAATATGCAATAAACATTCATTAAATGTAAAACATAACAACATTATGACAAAAATAATTTGTTGTATCAATTGGAAAATAAAAATAGAGTTTTACAGTATTCAATCACTCTAAAGGTGATTTCTAGTATACTAACTCTAACAGCGGACGACTTTAAAGATGACAAACGAGTTATTATACCTCTGAGTTATGTTGAAGAGTGACGAATTGTGAAGAATTGAAGGTTTTAGTTTATAATGATGAGATTGATTTTAATTTTAAAGTTAATATAGTGTATAAGGAAGTTTTAAAAATGATGAGTAATTATCTATTGTGTTTAATTCTTTATTGTGATAGATTTTTATTTTCCTATTTCATGGTTTAATGTTTAAACATTATATTATGTTGATTTGTGTTTAAATTTATTATGCCTCAATGTTGAGTTATATAGATTTTTGATTTTTGTGCACGCCCAAGTAAAAATCAAAGTTCCCCCTTTCCCTTTAGCTTAACCATTTGCCCAAAACCCTAGTATTTCTCCTTGTGACCTAAGCGCGCGCGTTCATGGAGGACGACGACGAGTTCGGAGATCTCTACACAGATGTCCTCCGCCCCCTCCAACAATCTGCTGCAGGGAAGCCGCCGGCCCCGATCGATCTCCACATCGACAGCGACGATGAGGAGATTCTCTACGGAGCTTCGGATTCGACCACGGCGAAGCTCAATCTTAATTTGAATCCCGGTAGGAATTCGGACGCCTTGATTCTGGAAAAAACCATTCTTCAACCTAGGCAAATTGATTTGAATTCGGATTCGTGCCAAAGGATTGATGGATTAGTTGAAAAGGGGGGTGATAGTTCGGGGTTTGAGGCTAGGGTTTTGGAGAAGGGGCGTGGCAAGGCGTCGGATGGTGATGATGATGATATTGATATAATTGTGGAAGAAAGGGAGGATAAGGACGGGGATTTGATGGAGAATGATCCTAACTTAACGAACAATGATGTGAAGATGTATGCTACTGCAGTTGAAGAGGGAAATAGTATGAATTTGTTGAATGAAGCTGGTGAAATCGGTTCGCAGCAGATGATCCCAGGGCTTCTTTTGGGAGGGTTACAGAATCCCGGGGCTACGAATGTTGAGGATGAGTGGGACAGTGAAGAGAGTGATGATGATCTGCAGATAGTGCTCAACGACACCCACCACGTGCCAATGGGGATGGAAAGGATACCGGGAGTGATTGACGAGGATGATGAAGATGGAGAGCCCTTGGTGATTGTCGCGGATAATGGGGACCCTCATCACCAGGCACCGAGGACTGTGGACGAGCAAGAGTGGGGCGGTGAGGAAGGAGGATCTGGAGCCGACAGGGAGAAGGATTTAGGAGACGCCACAAAGGCAAGTGGAGGAGGAGGTGGGGCTGCTCCCGCAGCTGCACAGCCAAAGGTTGCGTACAGCAATCATGCATACCATCACCCATTCTCTTCACAGTTCAAGGTCAGCATCTTGTTTGATGAGCGCATACAATGTAATTTGCATTCTAGTTGGAACCGTAGTACTTTTGTAGTGAATCTATACATATTAATGATGCTGAAGATGATCAGCAATATTGTGGATGAGCTCTTGTCTCATAGTGATGGGATACTAAACAACACTGATCTTAAACTTTCTCTTATTAATGAAGTTACATATTTTCTTCATATATCTTTTTCTTTTTTGAATTTTATCTCATTTATGATGCTGTTGGGACTCTGATTTCTGCTGTTAATTGAGACGTACACATGTCAGTTGTTGAGACTTGAGACTATATTATTTGGTTGCTCTTTTCGACTGCATCCACATATTGATGGAGATGTTAATGGAGGACAATACCTCTTGGACACTTCTCTTTCTGGGTGAATCTATCAGTAGATGAGCGCATTTCTCCTTCCAAATAGACTTGTAAGATGAAATGAAAAAAAGTGTTACCATGCAAAATGCAGGGACGTGATGTTTATATACCTATATATATATACAGGGTTGCGTTAAGGATAACTAGCCAGTCTATTTTGGCATTTCATGCCACCATGGTGCTTGCTCTTCCAGAACCTGTCTTCTTAACCAATAAAGATCTACACAACTCAATTGCAAGCATTCTTTATTTTCTGACTTATTTGTATAAGAAACAAAGAAGCCTTTATTAATTAACAAGGGAATTTAGTATGAATGGATGATGAATCATAAGTTAGATCAGTATTGAATTAAAATGATACTATTCCAGAGTCTGTTAATATTAGATACAAAGAAACCCTTGAAGTCTCTATGGTCTAGAATCCTATGCAACCATAGATTTTACCCTATCTCACACTTCATTTCTTCTATACACCTGTCCTGAGAATACTGGAAATTCTCATTTTCTGTTCTATCCAAAGAGGCCAACACAAAGTTGGGACTGTGACCCATAAGATTATGCCTCTTTTACTCATGAATCCAAGTCCAGCAAAGCACGCGATAGAAAAGAAAAAAAGGCAGTCTGTTTCGACCGACACAATGCCTAATTCCTTCATACTTATTGAATAATAATATTATAACATCTGGCTACTAGAGCATGCTGGGTCCATGTCTCTGCACAAAACTGTACTTTATTTCAAGTTCGAGCTGTTTAACCATGTGATGTGCAAAAGGTTGAGTAAAGAAGTAGTTATTTCATGATTGCGTAGTTATTTATCTACTGAGAGATTGCACATTTGCACCTCAAATTGGATTTTCTTTTTGATTGCTGTCAAGCTTCTGTGGTAGACAAGCAAGCTACTGTGGCATCTTGTTCATCCTCATCTTAGCTTCAACGAATTCAAATCTCAGCTTGATGAATGTATAGCAATTAAAATATCTATATCTAACTATCTTTCTATCTATATGCTCCCTTCGTCCCATGCTACTTGCTCCATATTCGATTTTGGCCCCTCCCAACTACTTGCTCCACATCTTTTTTTTGCAAAAACTAGATTCTCTCCTCTACTTTAGGCTCTCTTTCCGTCTCCTACTTTATTTTCTTTCATAATTTATTCTCTCTCCACTTAACCTTTAAATATCAATTTCTTAAATCTCGTGCCCAGAAGAAATGCCTCAAGTAGCATGGGACGAAGGGAGTATATAATTTATATTTATATTATAACATATCAATGAACCTTGTAACTCAAAGCTTGTTAGAGGTTCTACAATGGAAAACAATTCTAGCAATTATTCTCTGCTCATATAGAAATTCACTTAGCAAATTAAAGTAGCTCGCTCCTAGGTGTATGCAATATAATTGCCTAGTTTACTTAGGAAATACTGCCTTTCATGTTGGCATAGAAACATGAATGAGTTGGGCATAATGCATTTATTAAATTGTGTTTTTTTATATCAATATTTCTGTTGCTCTTCCTATTGTAATTCTTGTCATTTCTGGAATCTTGGATTATTAACCATTAACCATTTTACATGTCTTTCTCTCTATGGGAACTGCTTAGTATGTGAGACCTGGTGCAGCACCATTCCCTCCAGCAGCTCCTGGAGGAATCCCAGGTCAAGTTCGTCCACCCATCAGCATGGGGCCTCCAGCGGGACGTGGAAGAGGTGATTGGAGACCGGCAGGAATGAAAGGGACCTTGCCTCAGAAGGGGTTCCATCCTCCAGCTTGGGGAGTTAATTCAGCAGGTCGTGGTTATGGAAGTGGATTGGATTTCACTCTTCCTTCACACAAGTAAGTTTATAGTCTTGGAAGCTTTCTGTCAATAGCGCTATTAGACTTCCAGTCTATAAATATACTCCCCCTGTCCCCAAAAAATTTCTTCTTTTGCAGTCCGTCTCACAAAATTAGTCCACTTTCTATTTTAGAAACATTTTCACCACACATTACACTATTAATGAGTGGGTCCCACTATTCACAAACATTACTTCAACTACTTTTCTCATTCTCTCTCATACTTTACCAATTTTGCATAAAACCCGTGCCGTCACCAAAGTCCCTAATTTTAGGGCGTAGGGGGAGTATTACTGGATGCTGATCATGCAATAATCTCGGATCAGGGATAGGGAAAAACAGGGAAGATAATGTGATAATCCTAATTTTAGTTACATCATTTGAAAGCGACAATTCTATCATAGCTGTAAAAGGTGCAGTCCTTGGCTGTTGCAAGGTGTGAAACATAGAAGACGCACAAAGTGCGAAAATGCCTTTGGTGAAATTCAACCTAATCTTAAATAGCAGTAACAAGGAACTGAATGATTTATTAGGTCCTCTTTAGATGGATAATATTAGTACCAATCTCCTGTTGATTCATACTGGATATGTAATAATGATGCCTCCGGAATATCTTCATATTCTCAGGACAATTTTTGAAGTTGATATTGATAGTTTTGAAGAAAAGCCATGGAAACTTCCTGGTGTAGATGTGTCTGACTTTTTCAACTTTGGTTTGAATGAGGATGGTTGGAGAGAGTACTGCAAACAACTGGTAATTAGCTTCTCAAGTTTGTTGGTTATTTTAAGATAGTTGCAACTAAAGTGAATTTGATATCTGTAGGAACAACTCAGGCTTGAGATGACTATGCAAAGCAAAATTCGTGTTTATGAAAGTGGAAGGGCAGAACAGGTAACAGTGTAATGTTTTCATTTTGAAGTAGTTTTTTTGTATGATACAGGTGTGTATAGTAAAATTTTGGTTATTGTTCAAAATAATGTTGTGGATTCTGTGATGTTATATGTTCTTGAGTGTATCTGTAACAAGTCCTGTTCGGTGTTCAAATCTAGGATTATGATCCAGATCTTCCGCCAGAGCTTGCAGCTGCAGTTGGTATCCAAGATAATACATCATCTCTAAAAGCAAGTCATGGAAAGGTTGATGATGGTCCGACTGACTTAGCAAGAGCAGCTGCACGTGAACGGCCTTCTCTTGTATGTGGTTTTTGCTTTATACTCCCTCCGTCTCACTCTAAGTTACACATTTTCCCTTTTGGGATGTCCCACTCTAAATGACACATTTCTAAATATGTAAACATCACTCTCTCTACTTTTTCCCTGTCTCTTACTTTATTCTCTCTACTTTACTCACAAAACAACACTACATAAAATCTCATGCCGAATTAGAAATGCTCCACTTAGAGTGGGACGGAGGGAGTAGTTTATACTAGCAATAGAACCTTGATCTTTCTTGTTATTTTTGTAATTGGATCCTTATATTTGTTCGGTGGTTCTATTGGTTCCTTTATTTATTGTGTTCTCAAACTACCATTTTGTTTAATTGGTTTGGGTCCTTAACTTTGTGGTATATCATCATTAAATCCAACTACAGATACACATCTCATTAGCTTTCTTTCTTAATCAGCCTGTTGGCAGACCTATTCCAGTAGAAACTGGTTCTGGTGATCGTCTTCCATCAATTGATACAAGGCGCCCAAGAATACATGATATTGATACTATTATTGAGGTTAGCAGTTGTTATCCTCTACACATAGCTGTCAATTATCTTGCTACTACTGTGTTTGTGCAACACCATAAGTCAACAGTGCCACAGAACTGATTAAGCTCCTGTAAAACAGATTGCCTGCCAGAGTCCCATGGATGGTGATGATACATCAGAGCAGCTGGATAGTGGTGATACTGCAAGAAAGGATCATGTTCGAGGAGGTGATGAAGCTGATAGTCTTCAACAAGATGATGCAGACCATATGGATAGCTATTCACCTGCATTTACTGATAATAAAAGAGAATTTGCATCAAGAAGACCACAGCCGAAGAACACTGTCAATAATGATGATATTGCAAAAGAGGATGTTTCACATCTTCCTTCAGAAAATTCGCATTCTGATCGGGAAAATATCGTCCTGCGAGAGGAGAGGTACATAAATATTTCTATAACCAATTTCAGATAGATTTGTAATTTGTGTTGCTTTTCATAATTCTGGCTGATTATGGTTCTTGTATTAAGCTTGCCTGAAATTGATTTAGTATGAAGAGTACGTGATATTGTTAGTACTAGTATTCACTGGTTGCTTTATTTTAGGAGGATACTGAAAAATTGTTTTGCATACAATAAGACTTATTGTGGCTACTCTTATCTGGGTTTCATTTACAAAAAAACAAATAGTTAGACCTGCCAGATTGACCATCGCAAAAAAGTTAAATTATGACTCCCGGATTGTTGTGTAGACTACAGCTTATCCAAAAAGAATGAGCCTGAGAAAGTGCATGTACGATGCCATTGCCAGATTCTAATTCAAATGACTTACACCAGTGTGTCTGTATACTTTATCCATAAATTATAATTATTTCAGGGATAATGATGCTTCAGTGGTGGATGATAGAAGCTTTAATATGGAGAGAGAGGAAATGGCTTCAGATGCATCAGAGAGGGGTAAACGTGAAGAAGGAATTTTAAATTCCACAAAGAAACAAAAGCTAAGTTTACCCGTAGGACAACCTCCACATGAGTATGATGATGGGAAAGACTCAAAGGCTGCAAGGAGTAATGACAGCAAACTAAGATCAGGAAGCAGTGAACATCTTCATAGTTCAGATGGTGTTGATGATGATGCCCACCCTCTTCGAGCAGGTAACATCAGGAGGGAAGTAGGAGACGAGAACTATGCTCATAGGAAAGATCACTATGATAGAGACGAAGCTGGAAGGCAGAACATGGTGGGTAAAGGGAGAGAAGATTCTTTTTCACGCAGAGGTGGGGATGCTAACTCATCACTTCATCGGCATGCAAAAGCTGACAGTGCTGACTGGGGGAAGGGTAGTGATATATCTGAAGGAACCTGGAATCGGAGAGATGAGGATCATCGTGGCAGAAGAACAAGACTTGAAGACCAGAGAAAGAGGGACCATGGTCGTGAAATCAGCTCCAGAGATCGAGATAAGCTTAGAGAAAAAGATAAGACTGAGCAAGACGAACATCACTTACCAAGAAATCGGCTGGATAATGGCAGTTGGAGGGGGACTAATCATGAATTGGATTCCATTGGATCTAGAGAAAGAGACAGGGATGGTCATCTTAAAGGTCGGAGTGAAAGAGTAGATGACTATGACCTTCATAGCACCAGAAGAAAAGAAGAGTCACATGTCAGACAGACGAATGCTGAAAAAGATGATATTTCTCAAAATCACAGAAGAAGTAGTATGCGGAGGAAAAGAGAGAGAGATGATGTCTCTGATCTGCTCAAAAGAGATGAGCAAGGTAGATCAAAGGATGATGAGGCGCATTTTGCTCGTCAAAAAGAAGGGGTATCGTCTCAAAGGGAGAGAAGTGAAAGGCCAAAAGAGCGTGATGAATGGCATAGAACTAAGCAGGATGACCTTTTGTCCAAGAGAGAAAAAGAAGAAACACGGCCACTGAAAAGGAGTGGGAGGGCTGCTGAAGATAAAACATGGCCAAGTCATTCAAGAGGGAATGATGACCATAAAGTATCCAGCAGAGATTACCATCCTAAGGATGTAGGTCGGCATAGTGATCAACTCAAGCAGAGGGATCGAATTGAAAATGAGAGTTTTTCACTGCGTAGGAGTCACGACGATGTTTATGCTCGTGGAAATCAACTCAGCGTTGATGAGAAAAGAACAAGGTACGACAAGACTAGCAATCGGGATGATCGTGCTGCCTATGGTTCTGATACTTCTAGGGCACATGAATACAAAAGGAAAGAAGCTACTCGAAAGAGTAGAGAATTAGTCAGTGGAGATCAAAGCTCCTTGATACCTTCCAAGAGGAATCAGGATGAAGATGGCGGCAGGATAAATGAGAAGGTATGTGTTTCATTGAGCCAACCACTTCAAAATTTATTGAAATATCATATGATCATAAGTCAATTTATACCAAGATTTTATGTTGACTGTTTTCATCTGATCACCATGACTGGTGGAAAAGGAAAGTTAAAATGTTTCGTAATTAGTGACTTGGTTTACTATTGCTGGTGTCCGTTTGCAAAACTCTGTAATTTTGTTTGTATTTCATATATAACTTTCTAGTACTATTTAGAGAAACTGATTGTTTGACAACTTCTGTGTCAATTACTAAGAACCTCTGTAAATTGTGTAAAGATCACCCTTTCTCAGGGACTAGATCAACTTTCTTGAATAAAGGCTAGAGTGTCCATCCACCCTAGCCGAGGCCACAAAAAGAAGTTCTGAATGGGCTACTATCAAGCTGATATATTTTCTGGAAGAACTCTTTTTGGAATCTCAGTTAGAGAACAGTTTACCATCCTCCTAGATATTAGATATCGCATAGTATGCTTATGACACCATCCTTTCTTCTGCTCTTGCTTTCTTCTGATATCCCATCTAATAAGGATTTATGAACCTAGACTCGTTGCTGGTCTTTACTTGGCATCGTCCTTTACCATTGTTAAGCAGGAAACTCATAATCGGTGCTTGATTCATGCTAACTGATGAAATCAGCTAGCAATGGCCTGGTTTTGATTGTTAAAATTGTTATGGCCGGCAGTGGCAAGGCTTATTACCAATATTGGAATCGATATATATGCACCAACATGTCTGACATTGCACTACTGTTTATGCAATTGGTTCATGCGTGCAGGCAGCAAACTTGAGAGGCAGAGCTGAGCAGCAAAGTGGCCATGGTCCTGCAAACCACCAATCATCTCGAAAGCAGAAAGAAGAGGCTTCAACCGACGAAGAACAACCTGACTCAAAGAGGGGTCGATCCAAATTGGAACGGTGGACTAGCCATAAGGAGAGGGATTTTGGCATAACCCCTACTGCATCTTCTTTGAAGAAAAGAGATCGAGACACACACAACAGTAGTGTGGCTCCTGAAGACCCTCCCGGAAAGATAGAAGACAAACCACTGCTGCCTGCTGTGGAGAACAAAGAAGGTGGTCCAGAAATGGATAAAGCAGGGACCGTCGAGGACAAACACTTGGATACCGTCGCCAAGTTGAAGAAACGAAGTGAGCGTTTCAAGCTTCCCATGCCTATTGATAAAGACGCGGTTGCAGCGAAGGAGATGGAGAGTGGGCCTCGGAGCCAAGCTGAGATACGGGCCGATTCAGAGATCAAATCGGAGCGGCCAGCACGAAAGAGAAGGTGGACCAGCAATTAGTAGTGAAGGATACTTTGGTTTTGTGGTTGAAGAACCCTATATAATTATGTTGTCGGATATTCGAGGCATCTTGCATTCTATATTTAAACTGCGGCGGCCATAAACTGTTGTAGTTTTTGTAGCACTTGAGATTACTTTGTATATATGTAGCATCAGACGGGCTGTAACAGTTTTCAACATTATTTTTCTTTTTAACGCACCACCATATATACAATGTATTACCATTATTATTTCATAATGAGGATTTTGGTTAGTCGGCACAAGGGTTTTTCCACCTGTATTTGAAAGCAAGCTCTAGGCAGCCAGAACCAGTCTTCTCAAAATGATTAATATGATACGGTGCTACTCTAAGCATGCGTTACTAAACCATAAATTCATATCTCTTGACTGATCATCACTTGTTTAGTAGTCAGTCATTTTAAGTTTTTTATCTACTCAAAGATGGTGAAGAGTATCAAATTGCACTCTATATCTGTATAAACGCATTCAAATCTTAGTTTGGAGATTGTGGAGCTAATTTATTTTTATTCATCAACATATCAACTAAATATTGTATGTACTTTTTTTTGGCAATGTACATGTTTGAAAATATGGAGCTAATTTATTTTTATTCTCCATCCCATAAAAATATGGATATTTTTCCTTTTCCGTCCACTCATAAAAATAGCTCATTTCCATTTATGGAAAGTTCTCCCTAACTCTTTACCCATACACATCAATTTATATACCCCTCCGTCCCAGTTCAAGTGATTGATTTCTTTTTCGCCGTTGTTTTGAGAAGACGATAATATATAGTTAAAAGTGGAGAGAAAATAAAGTAAAAGAGAGAATAATATAGAAGAGAGTCGTATCTACATTATTCTCTTACTTACTTTACTTTCTTTCCACTTTAACTATTTATTATCATTTTCCCCAAACAAGTGCCGAAAAGCAGTCAATCCCTTGAGATGGGATAGAGGGAGTATAACTTATACCATTAGACTCCACCTTTAAATACTAATAACAGTGTGAGTCTCACTATCCACTAACACTATTTTAACTATCATTTCACTGTTCTTTCTTACTTTTTCAAAATTATGAATTACTCCCCCTGTCTGCGAAATGTTGTCAATATTTGACTCGGCACGAGTTTTAAGAAATGTGAAGAAAAGTGAGTGGAAAAAATTAGTGGAATGTGGATCCCACATTTATATATTAGTTTAATAATAGAATGTGAGTGTAATGAGTTAGTGGAAAGTGGGGCCCATTTACCAAAAATGGAAAAAATCAAAGTGGACAACATTTCACGGACGGACCGAAATGACAAAACTGGACAACATTTCACGGGCGGAGAGAGTAATTCTTATGCCGTCCCGAATGCCCTATTTTTATGGGACGGAGGGAGTATATAAAAAGTAACTATATGCAACGTGATTTATTATCATTTTTCCAAAAACGAGTGCGAGAAAGAAATGTGCCAACATTAATGGAACATATGTGAATCGGGAATGTGGTTACAGTTCATGACTGGCACTGGACCGGCCAACTCAAAGTATGGCGCCCGATCACCTATGTGTATACACTAGTCCGAGTAGGGACTCGAGCAACACGGGATCTCTAAGTAGCATTGAAGTTGTTCGGCAGTGGCGTTTGATGCTGCTACTAAAGATGTGGCACAATGGGAGCTCACGGGACATGGAAACTTCTCTCCATCCAATCGCATCCCAGTTGACATGATGCTACAATGGAGGAATATTTCTTAGGGCTCGAAGTGTCGATGCTGCAACAACCTATTTACAAGTTGGTGCAACTTTGGGAGATGGTTCCCGGGAGGCCCACAGTCCAACGATCAAATCGGTACATGACATAGGTTTTGGTTGACTGGTTTTCCACATACACCCAATACAGATATCAGCTTCCTCTTCCCCTGCTTGATCATGTGGGTACATGTGGTGCAGTTACGCAACCTTGTCTTGTCAGGTACCATAACGTCGGATCACTGAAGAGGACTATTAGCTGTGCAATAGGGGAGGGGATCCCCTGCTGTGCACAGCAGGGTGCTGCCCCTCACTATTCACTTTTTTATTAATTATGAACAGTGCAGCTACAGTGAGGGGCAGCACCCTGCTGTGCACAGCAGGGGATCCCCCTCCGTGCAATAGCTCAGGAAGAAATCAAGTGAAGAGTAGGTTGGAGTTACAGGGACTGTTGGATTGGATTTAAGTTGTAAGATATAATCTCGGTGGTGCGATCAAAATAGCCATTGGTTCTTGAGTGTTTAAATAGCAAAGTGTGTGTTAGCTTTCAATTGGATCTTCCCCGATGATAGAGTTCTCATTTTCGATTTAAGTTCCTATTACATTCTTGGTTCATTTCGCGATCCTAACTTTACACCCACTACTTAGTTTCATAGCAACAAATCCATCAAACGGTCATGGAAGTGGAATATTTTTTCCAATTTTTTGGAAAAAAACAAATGTACATGGATACAAAAACCCCGCTATGGTGTGCCGACGTGGTGTTGAGTTCAGACTTCAAACTCAGCTTTGAAATCACTGCTGTCATATTTTCGTAGATAAAATTATTTATATCTTGAAAACGGAAAATAAGTGGTCTAAATTTAAACAAATGAATCCTTTGCTCTGTTTTCTCTTTTAAAGAGCAAAATAAGAGAAAACAATAGAGGAATGATGATACAAAAACAAAACAAAAAATTAAACGAGAAAAATTTGCAAATGTTGAGACTCAGATTCGCCTTTTATCAGACAAGGGCAAAACCCGGCATGGCTGCGAAAACCAGTCGCCTAATGAGAATCAATCTCACAGACACACCGATCCCGCCTCGCCAAGAAACGAGCTCGCTTGGAATCTGATTTTTATATTAAAGAATCATCACAGCCTCTTTTTGAGTTCCAGCAACATCATCATCATCATCATAATCATCAGGAAAGGGTTGTTTGACCTAGAATTAAAAAATATAGATGGATTCGACTTCATCGGCTGATAATCCGCACAGAAAGGGGCAACCACCCTTAAGAATCCCAACCTCTCTGCGCGAATTCGGCAGCCTCGGACTTAAACTAATGAGATTTTAGGGTTTCTACTCACCTCTCCCGCTTATTTATACTCCAAATTTTCCTCTTTTTCTCCAGTTAAAGCGTGCTTTTTTATTTTTTTTTCTCCTTTTATATTGAAAAATAGTACTCTCTCCGTCGCATAATATATATCACATTTTTCTTTTTAGTTTGTCTAACAAAAGATGTCACATTTCATTTTTTGGAAAAAGTTCTCATTCATTAATATAAATATATTATTTTCTCTTTCCATTTAACACACAAAACAACACCTCCTAAAATTCCGTGTTATTCTTCAAGTGTGCCATCTACTATGGGACGGGGGGAGTACTAAATAGTCCATAAATCTATACTACTACTTAAAAGTGGCGGTTGGTTGAAATTATTTTAATACCCTTTTTGGAGGGAATTCTGAAGCTGACACTGTATTTTTTAAATTTTTTTTATTATTGTTGCAATTTCTTTGTCACTAATATATTAAAGTAATTTAGAAAACAAGTTTTCTCCAAATCTGATACTGTGAAAATGAGACAATCAAGAAGAAATCCATTTTCCCAATGCTCGAGTGGAGTGCATTTTCTATAATATTTCATTAGTCCATGTGTGCAAGGAAATATAATCACAGTTTTAGTATTATAATTTTGTAACTAAGATAATGATGATGAATCTATTTAATTATTTATATTGATATCTTTATTTCATATATCTTATCTCATGCACTTGAAATCCTTATTGAACTAATATCACCATTTTAGGAAAAATTTAAAAGCAAAGGGAGAGGGAAGAGCATAGATCACAAATTAAAAAATGAAAAATAGGACAGAGAGAGAGAAATCGAGATAGACACATTTATGGGGTGAGAGATGGAGAGACGGGGAGAAAGAGAGGGAGAGTGAGAGTGAGAGAGAGTGAACGAGATGGTGATAGAGATACAGACACAGATTGGGAAAGAGAGAGAGAGGAGACAGCCGAATAAATACATAAATCTTTCTTGCTAAGCAATTTTCTAAAGTAATAAATCTGTTTCCAATGCAATTTATTCCTAAAAGGTAAATAATATGTTAGAGCATCCACATCCGTGCTCGTTGGCAAGAGCACGGATGTGGGCCCGGACCCACTTTTACTCCCTGCTCTTAGGCAAGAGCACAACACCCACATCCGTGCTTAACTCAAGGGTCCCACTATTCTATTATTCAATTTAAATAAAAACATTTCCACAATATTAAAATTCATTAAAAATAACCGAAATAATATTACAAATTACAAAAAAATTAAAAATTACATAATTAGAATCCTAAAAAATAAAATTACATAATTAAAATCCTAAAATTTAAAAAGTACATAATTAAAATCCTAAAAATTAAAAATTACATAATTAAATTCATAATTAAAAAAAACCCACTACTCGTGGCCGAATTTCGCCCAAATGTGTTTGATTAGGTCTTCTTGTAGCTCAACGTGGGTTCGGGTATCGCGCATTGTGTGTCTTGTTTCGATCCTCTCACCCACCGTCGTATGCACACCTCGGCGTGGGGGAGACCTCACGGTTGAGCTTTCGGCTTCATCCTCGTCGTAAAAGCTAGCCGCCCTCGGTCATTTGTCGGCTATAATCATGTTGTGCAAGATAATTCACGTGTACATGATGTCGGTGATATTTTTCACGTACCACAGCCGAGACGGGGCCTTCACAATGTTGAATCGGGCTTGAAGGACCCCAAAAGCTCTTTCGACGTCTTTCCGAGCGGACTCTTGACGCTGCTCAAAAAGAACCCATCTCGGGTCTTGCGGGTTGCTGAGCGTCTTCACGAAAGTCGACCACCTTGGGTAGATACCATCGGCGAGATAGTAACCCATGTGGTATGCATTTCCGTTGACGGTGAAGTCGACCGCCGGTGATACACCATTCAACACATCATTGAAGAGTAGTGAAGAATAGAGCACGTTCAAGTCGTTGTTGGATCCGGCAACACCAAAATATACATGCCAAATCCATAGGCGGTAGTCGGCGACCGCTTCAAGGATAAGTGTTAGGCCGCCGCCTTTGTGGCCGCTTAAGTGTTGCCCCCTCCAAGCAGTCGGGTAATTTTTCCACCTCCAATGCATGCAGTCAATGCTGCCAAGCATACCGGGAAAACTATGGACTGTTTCGTGAAGACGAAGCAACCGTTGGCAATCATCGGTGGTGGGTGCCCGAAGGAAGTCATCCCCGAAAGCTGAACGAACGCCCTCGCAAAAATTTTTAGGGCAAAGGATTCCAGTGGACTCACCGACATGCAAATACTCGTCGAAGAGGTCAGCCATTTGCCCAGTAGCAAGTTGTCGAATGGCACGCGTACACTTCTGCAACGCCGAGAGACTTTGCCGACCGGCTGCGTCTGTACTTGTTTGAAAGTATTCAACACGGGCGGACAATGTGTTGACAATACGTATAAACAAGCGTTTTGACATGCAAAAAAGGCGCCGAAAGTAATCTTCGGGAAACCGCGACTGGTCGGAAAAATAGTCGGCAACGAGCCTTTCGTTGGCTCCCTCCTGGTCACGATGGATGTAGCGGCGAGTTGATCTAGTTGGTTGAGAAGGAAGGGCGGGGGTATTCGCTGCGACATAGGCTTCATAGGCGGTACGATGTTGTTCATAGTATTCTTGTTCTTCGCGCTCCGCTTCCGCAATGAGATGGGTGAAATCCATTTGAGGGTTTGAGTGAGAGATGAAGGTATAGATAAGTTGTATGAAACAATATGAATGAGAGATGATTAGATGTGAAAAATGGATGATGAATGTGTGTATTTATAGATGATTTTGGGGATAAAAAAATAAAAAAATACAGAAAAACGGTAAAAAAGGCCATTTTTTTGGGATTGTGAATTTTCTTTTTAATTTTTTGGTATTATTTTCGATTAAAAAAAAAAATTTCCAACGGAAATGCCGTTGGCCAATAAGAACGTGCCACGTCGGCTGCTCGCTGGCACCGACGTGCTCGAGCAGCGCCGCGGCAGCTGCAAGAGCGCAGCGGCGGACAGCGGTGACGTGCCGCTGGTACGGACGGACGGACAACATTGTGCTCTTCTCTGTGGATGCTCTTAGTATTCATGTATATATATTTTTAAGAAATTGGGGTATGTAAATATAGGGAAAAACAGTTCAATAAATAATTGAATTTATACATTAAGAGCATCCACAACCGTGCTCTTGCCAGCGGCACGGTTGTGGGCCCGGCCCCACTTTTTCTGCATGCTCTCTGGCAAGAGCACAACACCCACAGTTGTGCTCTTCCGCAGGGACGAGCACAATTAATTTAAAATTCAATTAAACAATAACATTTCCATAATAATAAAATTCATTAAAAAAACCTAAATAAAATTACAAATGACAAATAAAATAAAAACGACATAATTAAAATCCTAAAAATTAAAAATTACACAATTAAAATACTAAAAATTAAAAAAACACTACTCGTTGCCGAATTTCGCCCACATGTGGTTGATTAGGTCTTCTTGTAACTGAATGTGGGTTCGGGTATCACGCATTGTGTGCCTTGTCTCGATCCTCTGGCCAACCGTCGTATGCTCACCTCGGCGTGGGGGAGACCTCGCTGTTGAGCTTCCGGCTTCATCATCGTCGTAGAAGCTAGCCGCCCTCGTCGGCTATAATCATGTTGTGTAAGATAATACACGTGAACATGATGTCGGCGATATTATTCACGTACCACAGCCGAGCCGGGGCCTTCACTATGTTGAATCGGGCTTGAAGGACCCCGAAGGCTCTTTCGACGTCTTTCTGTGCGGACTCTTGACGCTGCGCAAAAAGAACCCGTCTCGGGTCGTGCGGGTTGTGGAGCGTCTTCACGAACGTCGACCACCTTGGGTAGATACCATCGGCGAGATAGTAACCCATGTGGTATGTATTTCCGTTGATGGTGAAGTCGATCGCCGGTGCTACACCATTCATCACATCATTGAAGAGTGGTGAAGAATAGAGCACGTTCAAGTCGTTGTTGGCTCCGGCAACGCCAAAATATGCATGCCAAATCCATAGGCGGTAGTCGGCGACCGCCTCAAGGATAAGTGTTGGGCCGCCGCCTTTGTGACCGCTTAAGTGTTGCCCCCTCCAAGCATTCGGGCAATTCTTCCACCTCCAATGCATGCAGTCAATGCTGCCAAGCATTCCGGGGAAGCCATGGATTGATTCGTGAAGACGAAGCAACCGTTGGCAATCATCGGTGCTGGGTTCCCGAAGGAATTCATCCCCGAAAGCTGAACGAACGCCCTCGCAAAAATTCTTTAAACAAAGGATTCCAGTGGACTCACCGATATGCAAATACTCGTCGAAGATGTCGGCCGTTTGCCCAGTAGCGAGTTGTCGGATGGCACACGTACACTTCTGCAATGGCGTGATACTTTGCCGGCCGGCTGCGTCTGGACCTGTTTGGAAGAATTCAACACGTGCGGACAATGTGTTGACAATTCGCATGAACAAGCGCTTTGACATGCGAAAACGGCGCCTAAAGTAATCTGCCGGAAACCGCGGCTGGTCGGCAAAGTAGTCGGCAACGAGCCTTTCGTGGGCTCCCTCCCGGTCACGATGGATGTAGCGGCGATTTGATCTAGTTCGTTGAGGAGGAGGAGGAGCGGGGGTATTCGCCCCGACATATGCTTCGTAAGCGGCACGATGTTGTTCGTAGTATTCTTGTTCTTCGCGCTCCGCTTCCGCCATAATATGGGTGAAATCCATTTGAGGTTTTGAGTGAGGGATGAATGTGTTGATATTATGAATGAGAGATGAATGAGAGATGATTTGATGTGATAAATGGATGATGAATGTGTGTATTTATAGATGATTTTGGGGAAATAAAAAATAAAAAAATTCAAAAAAATTCAGAAAAAACGGGAAAAAACGGCCATATTTTTTGGATTTGGAAAATATATTTTTTTATCATTATTTACAATTAAATACCGATTTTTAAGTAAAAAAAAATTGAAGGCAATGGCTATGTCGTTGCCCAATCCCGTGCCGCCACGTCAGCTGCTCGCTGGCGCGGCGCGAGCGCAGCGGTGGCGGTTCTTCGCCTTGCCAGCGGCGCGGACGGCGGTGGCGACCGTCGCCACCGATGCGGATGCTCTAAGGGTGCAACATACCATATCTGCAAATAAGTTTTGATTATGTTTCTAAGATATGGTTTGAAAGCAACATACCATATCTGCAACATACCATACAATTTCAGAATAACTAAATAAAAGAAGCTTGTTTGATTTATGGTTTGAAAGCAATATGGATAGAAGATATGTATCTTATCACGTATAGGAAATAATGGCACCATGTTGACAACTAACCCCCACTGTACATTTTTTTGTAGAGAGTAGTGAAATAATTATCATGGAAATTTATGTAATTACATGAAAAGTTTGTCTGCCTTGAATCTCCTTATAATCTTTGTTGATTTATGCTTTATGTATCAATTGTTTCTCTTCCTTAAATGAATTCATAACATGTGCATAAAAATGGGGTTATTAGTTTTTCAACTATGTATAACTGAAATTCGTTAATTGTGTAGTGCACACTTTGTAATATGCAATGATTTAAATTGGTGTCCTTCTCCTATTATAGATGTTGTTTATCTGTAATGGTTAAAACTACAATCTTTATACTGACCTATTTATCTTATAATCACATACAAAAAGTGTATGGAGATAGTTAGAACTATTGTGGTGTAAAGTTTATTGGAAAACACATTAATCAGATTCAGAAAGGGAATCTGATAGTGATATTAGAACTAAACTGAATAATTGGTAATTTGATATAGAAAGGGTATTAAGATATTGAAAGCCTTCGGATAGTTCTGTTCTTTTATGTCTAATTCACGCAAATTTGAAATATCAATATGAGTGTAGATTGATCAAGAGACCCTGACCAACAGATCAAAACAACTCCTAGACAACTTGTCGTTGGGTGCGCTAACTAGAACAAGAACCACTTTCAAGACCTTAACCCACAGTACTATTAATTAGTAAATGGATGTAAAGGTCGAATCCCACAGGGATGAAGTGTTTTCACAGTTGTTGTTGACATTTGAGGAATGACTGCTGCCACGCTTCAAAAGTGGGTTAAGTTTGATCTACCAAATTGAACGACTTGAAACTGACTCCTATCTAACTATCAACTTAAACTAGACTGCATCTTAAACTGACTGACTACAATTAGCTCCGAACTGATCAACCTAGAATTTAACTGAATTAAACTGAGAGACTCATGCTAGACTTTCCCAGAATAGCTAAACAAAAGGTAAAGTGGAGTGGGGACCTTTTCCTTTAACTAACAACATCAGAAAAGCTGTTAAAAGGTAAAGTGGTTGTAAAGCTATGAATCTGGATCTGAACACTAACTACTTCGTCTTCTACATCAAATCTGCTAACAACAGGTCGTAATATGAAACTTAAACATTTAGAGCAAATAAACATCTGAAAATTTGATCTAAAGATGTAAACTCAACTATTACCACATCTAAACTGCTTGATCAACTTAAAACATAACATGAACAGCGGAAACCATAATTCATGCAAACTCAAACACAAAGCTCCAGATCTACGTAATCTAACAGAGATCCCCAAGATCCAACAGCATATCTAAGAATTTCAATGCAACAACCAGATTTCATCCTCCTACACTACCAATTGCAAAAAGCATCCAATCAGATTTCAACAAAGCTGTTCGAAAAGTAAACCAACTGAGTTCAGCGAAAACATTCATGACTTAAACTTAATGACTTCCAACGGATTTAGCTCAAAACAGAAATTGCACGCATAGAACGAACGTAGCAGTAGAGTACTTCAAAACATCAGATGCGAATTAACAGATTCAGAATAGGTTTCACCAACACGAAGTTCTAAACTAGGAAATACTTCAAAATGAAAATGTATCCAACAGAAATTTAAATCAATTGTTTCTTTGCCCTTATCAAACGGTGGGACACAGACACGATGAATTTGAAACAAACACCACCACAGCCAGACACGAAACCCCTCTGCCAAGTGTGTAGAACGAGATTTGGAGGAATGGTGAGTAAATTTGAGCTTCCGAGACTCAGCTCAGGAGAGAGCCGATGATAAGTGCTACCTCAATCTTTCTTCCCCTCCCTATTTTTAGGGAGGCTTGAGGCTCAGATCCCGAGGGCAATCTCCTTCCAAAAGGTCAATTCTGCCCTTCCAGTGAGGATATTTAAAATATGCTATATCTCCTTTCGCTGCTTCCGATCTTGCTCGCTTGATCAGTTCGCAGAACAGTGTAAAATTGCTCCATTTTCCTCCTTTATCCGTTGTCCGCTCGATTCCTTTATGTGGTTTTTGTTCCGGCGGATTTTCTACACACCTGGCTCAAAATCGCACGTTAGTTTCCCAAAAATTGCAGAATTTCACCATAGAACCAATGAATGAAACGAGCCTTATCAGATACTTATTGGACTTGATCTAAACTAATATTATTTATGAAATGTATTACCTTTTAGTATGCACCGTTTTGGATTTCGTCTACTCTTTATAGACTTGAAGAGTTTGTTATGAAAGAATCTCTTCCCAGAACTTTCGCAGTCTCTATGAAACTTTTTGTCTCTCTTTTTCTTTTGAAGAGGGTGGCTGGCGGCTCCTTTTTAGGGTTATAATACATCCCTTTTACATTTCTGTGAAATTGGATTAGTTTAAATAGAGAAATATCAATCGGCAAGCTCATTTATTGGGCATGGCAAATGGACCATTCAATTAATAGCTTTTATTGTTTCATTCATTTTCCAAGACACAACTGTCACTCATATATATTCCTTATTATTAATTCGGCTAATTTAAAACCTAATATTGGTAATGCATTCTTAACACTCTTTTATTGTTTTTATACTTATTTAATACTTACTAAAATATTATTTGCTATATATTTTAAAGGAGATATGTGAAAGGTTCTAATAATCATTCTGTTTTTTTGGGAATATGTTTTTGTGTACATGTGTGCAATGCATGCTGGTTTCCCTCCTCTATAAATACGTTTAATAACCCAATTTACAAATCAGTTAGCTACACTCTCTTAAAAACTTACATCCAACTCCAACTCACAGTGATTAGATCGATTTTTGGTAGTTCTATCTTTCTTTCATTCTTATAAAATCAGTAGTCTAAATATTTAATCTTTGAATGTCTTACCATTTTGCTTAAAGATCTTCTTGGCCTCCCTTTCCTTTGACCGATGAGTAGATAAGGAATAAAGTAAAACATACTATAACGTAGAAATAATTATGTTTTCATTTTAGTAAATATGTTAATTAGAATAAGACATATCTCATTTATATACTAACACTTTATTAAAATCCATATTTATTTTTGAAAAAATATTAGTTATTTCTGACATAGGTGTAATGATTTAATAATATTTACAATAAAAATTGCGATAAGTAAACATTTTAGCATATGTTTATTATTTGTAGCTTTCAGTTTATACATAAAATAAAAACTAATAAAATAATTACTTTTGTTATAAAAAAAATTATCATTGAAATATTCAAGTATGATATACATTAATGTATTAAAAACTAATTGCAAATTGTACATTCTATACTTGTGAGCCATAAAATGATATAAAAATCAAAAATCAAAAAATATTTTCCCAAATGATTTTTTCTATTTTATTACTGCAAATAAAATATTTTTATAGATGAAATAAATTTGATATTTAAATTGAGATAGTTAATCGTGTAAAAGTAATACTTTATGTGGACTAAAATGTATTTTTGTAGACTTAATTTTAATTAATAGTACTCGTATTGTTTAATCAAAATTTAGTGTAGTATTAGAAATGATAAGTACTTCATGAAATCATATAATTTCATTCAAGTGGTGTGGATCAATATATATTCATATTAAATTTATACACTACAAATTTTTCCAGTACATAAGTAAATTGGCTTTCGTTATTTGGGCTTTCTTAGAAAAACCAACCAGCCCATAACCGTGGCAAGTATATATACAAAGTTTATTTCTTTCTAGGGTTATGAGGAAAAAGCGCCTCCCAAATCCTCTCCAAAGCCGTATACACACACACTCATCGTCATATAATTTGTATATTCAATCGTTCCATTCTATTTCAGTTTTATATATAAGTTCTTATCAATTTTTACACATTTTTGGTTAAATTTTGCATTCGTCTTTTGTAAAACGAATTTGTAACCCTTCAAACTCTACGTCCAAAGTATATAATTTGGCGTATTACAATACCCACAAACATAGATCTAAAAATAAATTACTTACTTTTTATATATTGAATTGTTTTTCGTTTAATTAGGATATTATTTTTCATTTCATTGTATTTCATCTATTTGGTATTCTACTGTATTTATATATTTGGAATCAATATCTACAAAAGAAAGTGCATTTTTATGGAACTTGGCAACTAATGCCGATTAAAAGTAGATCTATAGAGCCATCTTGATCATAAAATTAATTTTTAAATATACAATTTGATATGTATATCTATTGATTTTGTTTCATTCAACTCAAATCTTTTATTAATTGGAGTTTCGATCAAGCCCTGCACGATAAATTGTGTTGTAATTTGCAGGAATTAGACCCGAATTTTTTTTTTTTCATATTTCTCTTGATTTTCATAGTCTTTTTGATAATTTTTATGTTTCTACGGTTTTTTTATCAACAATATATTTGTGCATGTCACTAAACTGTATATACCAAGATTTACTCTTCATTCGCAGTGGGCAAACAAATCTTGTCATTCTCAATAGCTCTGCCCTTTGTTCAAAGTTAAGTTTTTTATTTTATATTGTCATTTAATTTTCATTCAGATATACATTAGTATAGTTTTTCAATTTGAAAAATTCTTGTTTCATCCTTGTTGAAAAAGTCTTGTTTCATCCTTGTTCTCTTCCAAATAATCTTTTATTCTTGTGGGGTTATTGGTTTTTGAACCTACCTTGCATGATGGATGATTTTATTCTAAAACCTATCATGGTGGTAATTGTTTTAGCCATTCTTCCCGTTGGTAATGAATTTCTTTTCATAGAATTGTAGTGGAAATGAGATTATTATAAATATATAATTTCAATTCTATTTCTTTGACCTCTTCCGCAAAGATTTTTTACAGTTACCTCTTCCACATCTGAAAATTTTCATCTCTCCTTTTGATCACTTCTTCATCTTCCTCTTCTTCTTGTTCTCCTTAAATCTGTAAATCTTCTTCTAATTATTTACCTCATTTACATTTACATCAGTGCAAATAAACATCATTGAAAGAAAAAATAACTAAAACAGGTTCATGATTTTCTAAAATACGAACCATTAATTTTTTAGAGCAAATTGAGAGAAAAGAAGTTGATTTTTTGTTTCGAAAATATGCACACCCTCGTTTATGAGAGCTGGTATTTATAGGCAAAGTTTTAGTAAGCTTTCAATAAATTTTAGTAATAAATTCATTTCAGCCTTCAATAAATTTTTGATAGGCTTATTTCATACGCAAGCCCCTGAAGTGAAATTGTTCAGGTTGATTGACAGTATATTGATTCAAAGCACATGGCTGAAGATTGAAACTAAATGTTTCTGTAATACTATTATCTCTATTACTCAATATGTAAAATTGGCGGCTTTGTAATTAATGTATTATTATCCAATGTGTTTAGACAATTACTTTGTATCGATTTGACATATATTTTAAATGACAACTCCAAAAGAATGTATTATAATATTTTAGGTATGCTTAAAATTCTAAAATAAGATTTGGGTATCATTTTATTAAGTCTGGCGACAAAAATTGAATAGCCTAAATTGTGGATTTATATATTTATAGATTAACCAATAATATACTCCTCCGTCCGTTATTATGAGTCTCATTTATGGGCGGCTTGCCGGGTTTTAAGAAATGTTTTAAAAAATGGGTGGAAACAAGTTAGTGGAATAAATGTTTCATTTGTATATATTAGTTTTAAATGAAATGGGAGTGGAATGAGTTAGTAGAATGTGAAACTCCTATTCACGGACGGACTAAAATGGAAAAATGAGACTCCTATTCACGGTTAGAGGGAGTAGTTAACATAATTAAATATTACATATTTTATATCCATAAAAGAAAAAAAATACATAAGGGTATTTTTGTCCTTACAATTTGTATCTACAAAAACTATTTTATGTATCAACCAACATTTTAAAAAGACTATCTTGACACTATCTTAATTTCGTCACGAAAATCCTATCTATAAATAATTTTCTTGCTCTATCCTATCTGCACAGTCAAACGAGCCCTTAAAATCACCTTCTCCATTAATTTAGTAATATTAGGTAATGATTTTCTGTTAGATAGTATTGTCAATTCGTAATTTAAACATAAATACAAATTAATATATCAAACAAGAAATTAAGTTATTTGCATACAATATACCAAAATATTGACTAATGATAATTTATCAATTTAAAACTGGATAATTTAATACTTCCTCCGTTCCATAAAAGATGTTTTATGTCTCACTTTCCTTTTTAGTTTGTCCCATTAAAGATATCACATTTACATTTTTAGAAAAAATTCCCTCTCACAATAATATAAATATTACTATATTTTCCTTTTCCACCTAATACATAAAATAAAACCTCCTAAAATCTCATGCCGTTCCACAAGTGTGACATCTTTTATGCATGGAGGGAGTATGATTTTTAACTTTAGATAATCTCAACCTAAATACCAAACATGCCCTAGAGTATTTGTTTGATACATACTAGGTATTGTGTTGGATACAATGTTATTGTTTATATATGAGTGAATCAACAAAGCTATAGATTCATAATTTAATTGGCGTGACCGATTAGACTTTGTTGTCTGCCACATTTTTGTATTACTATATATTATACACAATAAACATAAAATTTTAATGACTAAAAAGATATTCTAAGATAAAAATCTTAAATTTATTATCATTCAACGCCAACAGTTATATGATTTTTATAAATAATTTCAAATATCGAATAACAACACATTTTCACAAAAAACATTTCAAATATAACAATAAATTTTTTAAATTAGTACAGTATATTAAATAATGTAGCTAATGATGAAATACTTCAGATACACGTGAAATGAAAAGATTAAAGTCAATATATTATACGTAAATTATTAAATGTATAATAATGCATAAATTTTGATGAATGAAACTAAATGAATATAAATTATTAAATCAATGTAATGAAGCACTGTTAGATTATATCTGTGTGTCCGAGAGAGAGAGAGAGAATAGATCGGGACGTTGGTTGAGGTGTTGCTTGGTGATTTTTGCTGTGGTTTCAGCTCTCTGCGTATCTGCCCCAGCTTTGTATTTCAAGTTTTAAAAAGTTTTGAAATTGAAAGGGCTTTCGGATTCTTGCTCTCCCTTCCCTGCACCTGCAATTATTCACTGTAACTTTTTTTTGTAGAAAAAGTCAAAGAAAGATTCAGATCCAACAAAGATATTGAGGAGAAAGAGAATTTTATTGATAATACTCAATCGTCTTGGGTCCGCTCTGATATCATATTAGAAATGAGTCATTCATCCCTTAAAAGACCTTTTTAAGGGGATGGTTATCCACACTTATATAAAGAAGCTAGGATTATCACCAAATCGATGTGACACAATATTTGAGTTTTAACATTTTTTCAACACTAAAAAATGCTAGTTACTTTTAGTTTTAGGCTTTTCTCCAATTCTTGTCAAAACTTGCTTTGTTTTAGCTCAATTATGTTGAAATAGTTTGCTATCATTTTTTCCTTCTGTTTTTTACTACTATAATGGAATTAAGTTTGCAAGTCCTTATGCTGATTGGTATGAAGCTCATTTCGAAACATTGATCTTAATAGGTTACTTTGTCTGGCATTGGATTCGATTTTGATCCATCCTTGTATAAAAGTCTCAAAATTGATTTTGCAAAACATGCTCTTGAGTAAATAGCCAAAAAAATCATAAAGTTTGGTCAAATTTTGGTTCATCCCGCAACTTTTAAAAATAGCCAATTACTTATATCATAACTTTGACATTTTTCTTAATTGTCCCATAGTATATGATTTAGGGGAAATTATGTATGCTTTTTGGCAAACGAAAAATATCTTATCTGACTATTTAAATGACGTCATTAATACATTTAGTAAATTATATTGTTAATTTTTACATATGTACGCATTATGTTGATAAATTAAAAAACGTGGCATGAAGAAATTTTTTGATATTAGACAATTGAGAAAATTGTGAAAGTTATGATATAATTGGCTAATTTTAAAAGTTGCGAGATAAACTTGATGGGTTTTTTGGCCGTTTACCCTTATCTTTTTATAACCTCAAAAAGGTTAATGTAGTAGTATTTTGGTGACTAGAAGAGCGATGATATGCTTCTCGTTCTGTAATAAACTGAGCTGCTACCTTGTTTTCCACCTGTTAAATTAATTATGCATTCTGGATGATCTTCTATCATTAAATCCTTATAAACCAATGAAGTAGACAAATAATTCTAGAGACCAGAGCTCAACAGTTTTTGGTGATGCAAACACAGAAGTTGGATTAGTTATGTTTTCTTAGACTGTACAATATGCGGAACAATATCTTTTCTTTCTGTCTATCTGTTAGTATTATTGATTAATTTTAGCAGATCAGGAATGACATTTCTGAAAGGGAACACCATTTCTGGATGTGCATGTGCAATACTGTATATTCTTTATTGGATAGATTGTGGGAAAGATGATCCTTTTACCTCAAGGAAGAGATGGAGAAATGTCAATAAGTTATTAGGATTTGAATCAACTATAATACTACATGAAATGGTAACATCAATTAGATCTGCCTTTATTTTGCTATTTTTGTCTGTTCAAGGGAGATCTAAGTTAAGAATTGATTTTGATACATTTAATTTTTTCAAGAAAATTTCAATGTATGAATACAGACATTTTCATTTTCATAACTCAGAGAAAATTATTTATATGCTAACAAAATTAAGTTATGACCACACTTTATCATTTGTATATACTATAGATAGCAAATAAAATTAAGGCATACCCTAAAATCCATTACAACAACTACAATTTGATGTGAAAGGCAGAAATGGTGATTTATGTGTAGGGAATGGGTTATTATAATGTGTGTATAATTGTATATATAGCAGACCCAAAAAATCTGGGGGATGTAAATACATTTAGATTCACACTTATTAGTTTTTGCCATTTATAGCTGAACGTGAGTCCTCTTCTTTTTCTTTTATAATCCACATATATGTTTTGAATCTTTGATCATGGTTAAGAATAGCCCAAAAAGAGAGAATATTTTTTAATAGGAGAAACTATAAGTAAAAATGGCAAGAAAACAAGATAAGAATTTTTCTCTTTTGGATTAATGAGACATAATAGACCTCTTCTTGAAATATGCATAATACCTTATTGAACAGTCTGTAATCTCTATGCATGAAAAAGAGGAAAAATAACAAGCTATAAATAATTGACCTCAAAAATGGATAAATATCCTTATTAAGGAGTCTAATGCTGAGTTAGTCTGAGCATGTATCACTGACATACAGTCGCCTCTTCTTCTTCTTCTTCTCCCTATTGACAGAAGGTTTGGTGATGGACCCCCTTAGCGCGGCCACTAGTTGGTCACGTCTTTCCCTTGGCATTAAAAATGAGCGTGGCCGCTTCCTCTCATCATCCATATCCTCCTCCAATCGTCTTTTGCCTGAGAGACAGTCTGCATTCCTCAGAGGCTGCAAGAAAAGCTGAAACCTGCATATCAGACGAAATATCAGCATCTGCCATCAATGTTTATACTTGAATGAGTAAACCAAAATTACATACCAGTTGAGTCTTTTGTGTATATCTCAGGACTTGGAGATCTCAAAATTGCTTCAATATCAATTGGACTCTTTTGGGGAACACTAACCTCCTTCTTATAGTTAGCCTTTTCAAACATAACTGGAGACTGTTTTTGGTGTGGTGCTATGCATACTATCCCCTTGGTTTCATTCCTCACACCAATATCTTTGATGCGGCCTCTTCCCGTATTCCAACTTACGCTAAACCTGTTGTCCAAATAGGGAGACATTGAGTTGTCTAACACGGATACAGGCGATGTGTGCCACGTAGTTGAATATAAATATTCTTTTTGTGTTTCAATGAAACTTGAAAACCAGGGAGTGCTTTTTTTTGCATAGAAGAGGAGATAAGCCTCTTGTGATAGCACATATTCTTCATCGACCAGCTCAACCTACGCAATGGGAAAATGCGATTTATATATATAGACAAGTAGAAGCAGCAGCAGCAGCAGCAGCAAATGGTGTGATACATTTACCTTTGAATCATCAAAACAAAACCATATGCCAGCAGATAAGCGTATATAGCAGTAGTAGTGGCCTGATGTAGGACTTAATCCGACGTGCACCACAACAGCATAGAGCACATATTCAAGATCTTCACTCACATGATTATGATTGGCGCGGCGAGTGAAAGGCTGCAAGTCCAAATCTAAGGGAAACACGACATGTTTATCGATCTTTTGAACAAAACTGCCATAATTTATGAACCTCTTCAAATGAAGTAGTGCTACTTGAGGAGGCTGGTCGAACGAAAGTTTCTTGTCAACGTACACTCGCTCTTTACACTTTTGACATGTAAACTTAGTCTGCAGATCTCCTATCCTTTCAACCTTTGTGAAAGAGTAGAGAGCAGTAAACAAATTGTCCGCGTCATCAATCTCCAAACTCAGGTCGATTGATGGTTCATAAGTGTCGGAGCAGTGACCACAGTTACAGCACATTAACTGCAATTATAAATACAGAATAGTGAAATAAACGGAAACTTAATCATGCATCAATAACTAAAAGATGAGGAATCTAATACTAATAAAGCTCATACATTGCTGACAAGGCGACCGCCAAATACTCGTTGCACTATGCTGCCCCATTCATGACATGAACCGAGCCTATCCAAAAAGCACTGAAAGAATTCATGAGCATCTTCCTGCTGCGATCTTTTGAAGTTCGATGATATATCTAGTTTTACATAGTCAAATAAACAAAACCAAACCAAACCAAACATTCGAGAGAAACAACAATAGTGATACACATCAGAACTGCTAGAGAGGATACAAGTCAAATTGTTGACAAGATCAACAGGTGAGACAGTGGCATTCGAAACAAGACATTGAAAAATCAAATCCCGCAATGCACTTAGCAAACAAAACTGCTTCTTATTACCTGTACACATAATTAAGAATCCAAATCAAAAATCAAGAAAAAAAAAAAAAGTCAATCAGCTTGAACTGACTTACAATTATTGGCAGATTGAGTTGAGAGAATTGGCTGAAGAAGTGGAACAGTGTGAATAATGCACTGCAAAACTGAATTCATAAAGCAAGTGTTGCCTAAATTTTCGAGGCCAACTCCCTACACCGGAAAGCCAAAGTTAGTAAGTAAAAACCAAGAAAACAACTTCATAGTAAAAGTTTTTAAGAGATGTTACTAAGATAGCATGATTAGACAAGTCGTGTGCAGATTTGTCCGGTGGCTTATGCGAAGAAAAGGCACGAGTATCGTTCTCATCATCCGGCATGTAGTACACGTATAAATCGTCGTCGGCCATTGGTGCATGAGGTTTTGGATTGAAGCATCCCACAAAATGAAGGAGGTATTTGACATGGGAATTGGGTGTTGATCATGGAAAGTTTATTGGATTTTTCAAATAATAAAAAAAAGTGGAGGGAAATTTTTACATCAAGGTTGGAGGGAAAGTAAAACTCCACGTGACTCGCCTCTATATCTGCTGATTTATGTTACTACTACTCAATACTCAATATTTCATTTTACTCAATCAACTCACTTTCCCCTTAAATTACATGTTTCTCTCCTTTATTGTAGGAATAATATATTCTCTGTCCATAAATAAATTTCTCAATTTTATTTCTCATAAATTTTACTGCTATAAAATATAAAAAAAATGTATGGAAAAAATTGATAGAATATGAATTCTATTTTTGTTACTATTATTATTAATTTTAAAAAATATATAAATTGATGAGTTCGTATGCTCATTTATCAAAACTTGAAAAAAATGAAATAAAATATCTGATGAGAGATCTAAAAATGACAATATGAGATGTTTATTGGTATATAAAAAGTGTATCTTTTATTAACTACCACAATAATTTTTACAAATTTTATTTAAATTATAGAGGTAAAAAAGAAAAATTGCGCCTAGATATTTTCGATGTTGCCGAGATTACATTTACATGATTTGAATTGAATATTGCTTTATTGCATGACAAAAGCAATTGTAATAAATATAGACTCAATTTCGCATTCTATAATCTACTACTAGGAGTAATAAATATACAATCAATTGCGTAATGACATTTTCTTGTTCACTCTTAATTAGCTCCTGCCCCCCTATATGATCATCACAAACACAAGAAGTGATAACATAAATTTGCATTTGGAAGAGGCAATTTTATAAAACAAACAAAATTAGTTTCAGTCTAGTCAGTTAGATTGAATTCCTCTGGTTTTTGTTCTAAAACAACTGAAAATTAGTCTCAAATTTGAGACTAGTTATACTTTCATGACATGTTTATTGAGCTCAACATTTATATTTGTGTTTAAAGTTTGAACGATTTTTCACAAGTACAGTGTCGTTCAATTTTCAAACAATTTTTCACTAGTGTCGTTTCAGTGTGTGGGGCTTCAACTTGGAAAAGAGAGAAACAAAACATTGGATGTCTTGTTTAACCACATTAACCCAAAATAGCATTTAGCATTGTCGAAGCCAGCTTTTCAAAATTATGCTCTCTTTACATTTTAACTAGATACTCCATTATATTGAACAAACTCATTTTCATGTACACCAATACATTGTACTCTATCAGAGGACCCTGTCTTGCAGATCTGTTAGTAACGATGATGCGAGGGAGCTTATCTTCTTCCCGGTTTCTCCTGCAATATTCCTTAGAGAGGAGATATCTTGTTGTGCCTGATGACAACACAAACAACCAATCATTCAAGGCCAAATACAGAGCAGAGCAACACACTCCCAAGATCAGTAATGTTACCTGGAAAGACAGCTTATTAATAAGCTCACTCGCAGTAACGTCAACAGAAGAGCCTGACTCCTGACCAAACAGATCAGCACTAGAAATTGACGATGACCCCTGGCACACAATGGAATCAAAGATATGAATAAATTTGAAACTATGCATCTAAGAAGGCTAGGAAAGTAGGATGAAGATAAATTTAGAATGATGGTCCATGCCCTCTGTTTTAACAATCAGACAAAATAAATAGAGCAGACGCCTGTGAAAGTAGGACAAACAAAATTTAGGAACAAGAGTCTGATCCCTATGTTTTACGGATTTGACAAAATAAATAGAGCAGAAACGAAAAGATACATATAGGTATATGACATACTGAGAATTTCTCCAATGTAGCTGATGCCTCCAAATCATTAGCCTTGGTTTGATTACCAAAGTACTGGGCAGATGATATAGATTTTGCATTAGAAAATTTCTTTCTCGCTTCGTCGGTCTCCTCAACCTGAAGATGCCAGATAATAGATGGATTATGCTCAAGTTATTCATGGAGTAGCTACTACATCTCTTTCTAACAAATGTAACCTTTAATTCCCTCCGTCCCAAGTTAGTTAAGTTAGCTAAGTCGTATTCCATTTCAGGCTGTCCCAAGTTAGTTGAGTCATTCCCTTTTATTGCAAAAAACAAAACATTTAATCACCCATCTTTATTCTCTAGCATATTTCTATTTTATCTTCATTTAACCCACTAAACACAATTTTTCTACTCTCCGTGCCCAAAAGAAATGTCCCAACTCAGTATAGCACTCAACACATGACTAGAAAGAGCAGGAGACAAAACAAGCTAAAGGAATAAACCAGCAGATAATGAGATACGAAGTTAAGTGAAGAAAAAATTTTCCAACTAAAACCATTTAGAAAAATAAAAGATCCAAAATAGTTCAGTTCCAAACTCTCTTAAAAGAGAATATGCTTCAACTTTTCGGAGGGGCAAAAGTTGTAGATTCGACAATCAAAGACACTGAAAAGAAGTACTCCCTCCGTCCCAACTAAGTTGAGTCATATTCCTTTTCAGGATGTCCCAACTAACTTGAGTCATTTCCTTTTTTGACAAATAACAAAACATCCTATCACTCTTACTTTATTCCATCACCTACTTTACTCTCTCTTTATCTTTCCTACTTTATTCCTCTCTACTATTTTTCAACACAATTTCTTAATCTCCGTGCCCAAAAGTTGTCACGCCCGCATTTTCTAAGGATAGAAAACACGGTTGATCGCGACTAGGGGAGGATTAAAGAAGCGGGGAAGAAAGGGGAAAACAACACAAACCGACCATAGCTCGAAACAAATGGGAATAGCTCGAAATAAAATCAGAGTTTTGAACAAAATAGACTTGAGTCTTTTAAGATGCACAACAGAAGCAAATGAACGCGGTTTCATGTATGAAGACATGAACCTCCGAGAGTCAAAATCTGACTGAATTAAATGTCTCGTCTCAATAGCACTTCCTCCACCACTTCGCTGCTCAACCTGCACATTTAGAAATATATGCAGGGCTGAGTACAAAAAGTACTCAGTGAACACATTGCCGAGAATACAAATATACTTTTGAAAATATTGTCAAGCCATCATCACAGTAACACCCAGGGGTTTTATTTAAAAGACCTGAGCTTACTAAAAATCTTTATTCGACTGCGCAGTCTAAGTTCTTTGCATTCTTTGCCATATCTGATCACATTGTGCCGTGGAGATGGTGTTCTCCCACGGTCACCTTGCATTCATGTGCCGGGAAGGTGGCCACCTTCCTCGGTCACCTGCTCTGACCAACATGTCAGAGGGAGCTTGTGTACACTAGTCCGAGCGGGGACACCACCCTCACTGGGACCCGAATTCGTCTTATATCATCATTCATAATTCACTTGGCCGTAGCCAACAGATAGGCATCATACACAAAACATTTATGGCAAGACAACATCACTTGAAACAGCAACGAACATAGGTTCGAGTTTTCATAACACATCACCTCAAAATAATTTGCATTTTTATCCACATTAGTATGTAGGATAAGAAAGTTCACCTTGATCGTTTAGTTCCCTTAACTTGAATCTTTCGTTCCGACTTTACTTGCGAACGAAACCTTTTTGAAAACTTCATGATATAATAATACACTAATTAGAATCAAAGACAAATCTACTTAAATTAGAATGCATGCCTCATAATAATTCTCATTTTCTTACTTCACTTATCTTTAAGAAATTTCTTAAACTCATATATTATTTGATGCGTCTTCATTCACTATTCGGGCTTCGATTAAATTGGATCTATGTATCTTTTTACTTTGAAAATTTTACTCTTAACCAAAACTCTAAAATAAATTGAAAGATCAATTATTTTCGCTAGTTATATTAATGGAAGAAATCATAAAAAAATTAATTAAAGATTTAATTAATGAAATCTTATTTTAAAACTTAGGCTAAAAGTTAATATAAATTTTTGCTTTCAAAAGATATCATTCTCTATTTCTTTTAGCCCAAAAATAGTTAAATTTCGAAATAGGCTTAATATTTCCTATGCATTGCAGCCCCAAAATAATTTGAGGTAGTTGGGCTCTCATTTGTAGTTGGGCTCAATTAATTGTATAACCCATTTAATAAATTCATGAGCCCAAATTTAGAAAACTCACATTCAAAATACCCTACTATTGTCTTCCTCTATCATTTCATCAATTACGCAGCAGCCTCTCCTCTCTCACTTGGACTCCGCCGCCACCAGCCTCTCCGCCGCCGCTCGCCAGCGCCAGCCTCAGCACCACCGCCCGCCGCCGTCTCCTCTCTCTTCTCCCCCCTTTCTCTCTTTCACTCTTCTCTCCCTCTCACCGCCGGCATGCAGAGGCAGCGGCTTCGCCGCCCTCCTCCGGCAGTCCGGCCGTCTCCGGACAACAGAACGGTGCTCCCTTCCTCCTCGTCTCTCTCTCTCTTCGCCGTACTGTCGCCACCACCGCTGCGGATCCGCCTCAGCTGCCGTCGCCGAGAGCTTCCCCAGCCGCCGTCCACTTCCTCCAGTTGATAAGAAATTCATCCTAGTTTCTCTAAATTCTTACTTTGTTAATTTATACATATATAAGGATCTTGGTGTTTGAAACATGTAGATGGGTGAAAGTTACGATTTTGGTGGTCGATTTGGGGTTATGGAACTGTTTTTATCGACGACGGAGTGCCGAAGCTTGCTGCCGGAAGTCCGGCAGATTCATCTTCTAAGATAAGTATTACTAGCTGTCCTTTGTTAGTTCTATTGTTCAACAGTTTGGGGAAAAACTTGGTTTTAGCTTGCTACTTGTAAGTTTTGGTGAAATTTGGAGCATTTGTTGTGTTATTGAGAGTCTTAGATGTAATATGTGGTATGGTGGTGCCTAGCATGTGTGTTTCCATTTTCATTCCTACTGTAAATGGATGTATATGCATAAAGAAAATGAAAGGAGGCTTGTGGTTACCTTTTTGATGTGGGGACGAAGAAGTGTTGTTGGATTGGGGAACTTGATCCTACAATTATCTGCAACTCTCCTTCCTCTATTCTATGTGGAAACTTTGGAAAGCTTGATTGTGATGTGGGTGGTGAAAGTGATTGTGAAAAAGAGCTGCCGAATTTGCTTCCTCCTCTTGCTTCAGCTTTGTTGGGAGATTGATGTGGAGTAAAATGTTTGTGTGGGGGGTTTTGTGAAGGGAAAAATTATGACATCCGATGGTGATGTCTTATGGTGAAAGAAAGTGATTTGCATAAATGTATCTATACATAAAAGATTGCAAGTGGCGTATGTTGCAAATATTTTGTCAATTTCTACTGCAAATCCATTAATGCACATTAAATGTTGTATATGATAAGGTTCACATTTAATATTGTATATGATAAGGTTCATTAATGCACATTTAATGTATCCGATAAGGTTGATCCTCTAGGATCCGCCCTCTCCCTTTTAATTTTATTTTATTTGCTTATTAATTTAATTATTTGAGTACTTGTTTACTTATTCATTTAATTTGGTGTAGGAAAACAAATAACATTCATAGTCTTCCCTGATGATGTACCGGACTTTCTTGGAGTACGAGCACGACCGTTGAACGGGCTGCGTGAACTTTTCCCTAATTGTAATAGATAGGGATTTTATAAATTTGTATAATAGTGCCAGACATTATAAATTTTTATTTGGTGTTATATATATATTTTTTTTCTCTCTCTCTTTTTTTAGTTGTATTTGAAATATTCGTTTGAGAACGAAGCAACGATTATTTATAATTTATCTTTTGGCTAATAATAATAATAAGGTACGAAAGTTCGGGTTGTTACATTCTACCCCTCTTAAAAGAAATTTCGTCCCGAAATTTAGAAAGTATCTAGGCAAAAACTCGAGATATTTTTCCTCCGTTTTCTCTTCTAGCTCCCATGTTGCTTCTTCTTGTCCGTGGTTTTTCCACAAAACCTTCACTGTAGTAATCGACTTATTCCGAAGCTGCTGCGCCTTTCGATCTAGTATTTTTACCGGCTTTTCTTCGTAACTCAGGTCAGGTTCTAGAGCGATTCCTTCGTGACGAATCACATGTTTTTGGTCGAACACGTACCTTCGAAGTTGGGAGACGTGGAATTCATTGTGTACGTTTCCAAAGTTGGGTGGTAATGCCAAGCGATATGCTACTGGGCCCACTTCCTCTAGAAATTCATAGGGTCTCCCGCGAGGAAATATAGAGTTGATCTAACCGTTTTAACTTCGATAGGAACTGAATTTGGGATTCCAAGAGAAATATTCGAATCGTTCTTGTTTGTGTAGGCTCCAGGGTAGCCATGAAAATAAAACGATTATAATTATTTCAGTTACGTGAGTGTTTGGTTCACCACAAACTCTCACCAGTAGCTTGCAACAAAATTTTCATGAAGTGCAAAGACTAGGCTCAATTGGGCTCATTATGCTCACTCCCAGAAGAGAAAAGATACAACTTCAAAGGGCTTGAGCTATACCCATAGAACTTGAGAATTTCATTGTGGGCAGAGCTTGCCAGATGGAATAAATTTCGAAAGTGATGGTATGATGAATAGAATGTAGATGTCAATAATAGGTTGCCAATAATATTCAAAATGAACAATCAAGTAGAAAAGTTTCAAGTATCCCCAGGTGGTAACAGGAAAACCTGAGATGGTTGGTTACAAATGGATTTGAAAAGAATAAGAAAGACAAACAATTGCAATTTGCTCAACAACACTGTGATAGAAGATCATATCAACGAAATTTTTAGAGTTTATAAGCAGTTCAGGGAAACTGACTAATAAAGAGGGCAACAAGAGGAAACTAGCCAATAGAGAAGTATTGTGCCAGCTTTAACATGAAGCTTGCAGAAAAGCTCAAATCAAGAGACAACAGTCATATTTGAATTCAGAAGATGAGAGTACTCATGTAAAACAAAGAGCTTGTCAATAAGTATGTCTGAAAACTCAAAGGGTCAAATTAAAAGGTTTAAGGTCTCACCAGATGACTGCTCTAATATAGTAAAACTGAAATTGATTGGGATCAAGTGGATTTGAGAAAGAAGAATAACAAGGACTACCCTTTTGGGTCAACAACATCGTGATACAATATCACGTTAATGAATTCACAAAGTTTATAACCAGATCACGGAAATTAGCTAGTAGAGAAGACAATCAGAGCAAACTAGTTTGGGAAGAGAGCAAATTACTCTAAACTTGGAGTTGCTAAAGAGTTCAAAGCATGATGGAATAATTATAGTGGGATTAAAAAGAGGTGACTATTCCTTATAAATTAATGAGGGTCAACAAGCACATTTGAAGACACTGAAGATCTACTAATGATCTTTGAAGAATATATTATCATTGAAGAGACAATAGTTTAGGGAAACATGGTCATTCTGAAGGCTATAAATAAAGCAGCTCTGAGTATAGGAGTTTGGTGGCAAGAATTCAGAGAGTCAAAGTATTGCTTTTATACAGATTGAGTAAAGAAGGACCTTAGTCACTGGAGGTTATCAGAAAACATGAGGGAGCAAGCTCAAAACTGAAAGTGATTCACAACCTTGACATAGAAGAGGGAAAATAATGACACATTACCTTGCAAAAGAAGTCATTTAAGATCTTAATTCAACAAAAGTATTTTGATCAGGGGGATTTGAGAAAATGGAATTCATGGGAATCCAAGTAAGCGTTGCTGATGAATCTTCTTGGTTAACTACAATGGTGGTACTCCCTTGTTTAATTCTTTATAGAGAATGGTAAATGAGTTATGGGAAACTTTGGTCACAAGCTACTTGCACCTTACGATCACGTCAGATGACCATATGTGGCGATTACGACTCTCTGGTACTCTTGGTTCGTCATAACGCTCATCCTCGTAACACGTCGTTTCTGTTTACTTATATTGTAAAGCTAGGTTCTTTGTTTACATTGTAATCATATTCTCTTGCTATGTATGTGTACATCGCTTAGTTGGATCAAAGGTATGATTCTTTGGAGTGATTGGATTGTCCAGAAAGACAATGGTTAACCCAGACTATTCATGTCATTGGGACGTAGAAACATCGTTTTGTTCTATGTTGGATTACTATTCTCGTGACGAAGTTTCTTTCTTATCGCGCCCTTTTCTTTTCGTCGCTCGGGAAAGCGAGAAATGTTCATACTGTACTTCTAAGTTCGAGTTCATATTGTGTTCTAGAAGGAACGCATAACTAAGTATTCTAAGTTCTTGGAAATTTCGATTTCCCCATACTAGCAATATGATTCAATGACCAACTCAAAAAGAGATGTCATTTCACCAATTGGTGCCAGACTCGTATACTTTATACTTTCATATTTCAGTACCTTTTTCCATTTAGGAAAGATACTTCTTTTATTCATACATTCACAGTCTTTAGCCAAGAAAAGACATACTAACTCTTTCTTTAAGCACGCTACCAAATCAAGAAACATCAACTCTTTCTTTAGACTTAGTATTTTCATCTGTTCACTCAAAATAACTGCATGAGTTATTTCTCTATTTCAAACTTTTAAACATCTTGACTTCTTTTGAAAAAGAACAAGTTACCTTTTTCCTTGTTGAGTGCGATTGGTGGGAGTGCTAAGAGCATTTTCATTGATTAGACAGTCTAGTGGAACAAGGCTAGACCAAGAATATCAAAGAAGACTCTCGGGTTCAGAGCGAGAAAGAAAGCTCTGATACCACTCTGTCACGCCCGCATTTTCTAAGGATAGAAAACACGGTTGATCGCGACTAGGGGAGGATTAAAGAAGCGGGGAAGAAAGGGGAAAACAACACAAACCGACCATAGCTCGAAACAAATGGGAATAGCTCGAAATAAAATCAGAGTTTTGAACAAAATAGACTTGAGTCTTTTAAGATGCACAACAGAAGCAAATGAACGCGGTTTCATGTATGAAGACATGAACCTCCGAGAGTCAAAATCTGACTGAATTAAATGTCTCGTCTCAATAGCACTTCCTCCACCACTTCGCTGCTCAACCTGCACATTTAGAAATATATGCAGGGCTGAGTACAAAAAGTACTCAGTGAACACATTGCCGAGAATACAAATATACTTTTGAAAATATTGTCAAGCCATCATCACAGTAACACCCAGGGGTTTTATTTAAAAGACCTGAGCTTACTAAAAATCTTTATTCGACTGCGCAGTCTAAGTTCTTTGCATTCTTTGCCATATCTGATCACATTGTGCCGTGGAGATGGTGTTCTCCCACGGTCACCTTGCATTCATGTGCCGGGAAGGTGGCCACCTTCCTCGGTCACCTGCTCTGCCCAACATGACAGAGGTAGCTTGTGCCGGGAAGGTGGCCACCTTCCTCGGTCACCTGCTCTGACCAACATGTCAGAGGGAGCTTGTGTACACTAGTCCGAGCGGGGACACCACCCTCACTGGGACCCGAATTCGTCTTATATCATCATTCATAATTCACTTGGCCGTAGCCAACAGATAGGCATCATACACAAAACATTTATGGCAAGACAACATCACTTGAAACAGCAACGAACATAGGTTCGAGTTTTCATAACACATCACCTCAAAATAATTTGCATTTTTATCCACATTAGTATGTAGGATAAGAAAGTTCACCTTGATCGTTTAGTTCCCTTAACTTGAATCTTTCGTTCCGACTTTACTTGCGAACGAAACCTTTTTGAAAACTTCATGATATAATAATACACTAATTAGAATCAAAGACAAATCTACTTAAATTAGAATGCATGCCTCATAATAATTCTCATTTTCTTACTTCACTTATCTTTAAGAAATTTCTTAAACTCATATATTATTTGATGCGTCTTCATTCACTATTCGGGCTTCGATTAAATTGGATCTATGTATCTTTTTACTTTGAAAATTTTACTCTTAACCAAAACTCTAAAATAAATTGAAAGATCAATTATTTTCGCTAGTTATATTAATGGAAGAAATCATAAAAAAATTAATTAAAGATTTAATTAATGAAATCTTATTTTAAAACTTAGGCTAAAAGTTAATATAAATTTTTGCTTTCAAAAGATATCATTCTCTATTTCTTTTAGCCCAAAAATAGTTAAATTTCGAAATAGGCTTAATATTTCCTATGCATTGCAGCCCCAAAATAATTTGAGGTAGTTGGGCTCTCATTTGTAGTTGGGCTCAATTAATTGTATAACCCATTTAATAAATTCATGAGCCCAAATTTAGAAAACTCACATTCAAAATACCCTACTATTGTCTTCCTCTATCATTTCATCAATTACGCAGCAGCCTCTCCTCTCTCACTTGGACTCCGCCGCCACCAGCCTCTCCGCCGCCGCTCGCCAGCGCCAGCCTCAGCACCACCGCCCGCCGCCGTCTCCTCTCTCTTCTCCCCCCTTTCTCTCTTTCACTCTTCTCTCCCTCTCACCGCCGGCATGCAGAGGCAGCGGCTTCGCCGCCCTCCTCCGGCAGTCCGGCCGTCTCCGGACAACAGAACGGTGCTCCCTTCCTCCTCGTCTCTCTCTCTCTTCGCCGTACTGTCGCCACCACCGCTGCGGATCCGCCTCAGCTGCCGTCGCCGAGAGCTTCCCCAGCCGCCGTCCACTTCCTCCAGTTGATAAGAAATTCATCCTAGTTTCTCTAAATTCTTACTTTGTTAATTTATACATATATAAGGATCTTGGTGTTTGAAACATGTAGATGGGTGAAAGTTACGATTTTGGTGGTCGATTTGGGGTTATGGAACTGTTTTTATCGACGACGGAGTGCCGAAGCTTGCTGCCGGAAGTCCGGCAGATTCATCTTCTAAGATAAGTATTACTAGCTGTCCTTTGTTAGTTCTATTGTTCAACAGTTTGGGGAAAAACTTGGTTTTAGCTTGCTACTTGTAAGTTTTGGTGAAATTTGGAGCATTTGTTGTGTTATTGAGAGTCTTAGATGTAATATGTGGTATGGTGGTGCCTAGCATGTGTGTTTCCATTTTCATTCCTACTGTAAATGGATGTATATGCATAAAGAAAATGAAAGGAGGCTTGTGGTTACCTTTTTGATGTGGGGACGAAGAAGTGTTGTTGGATTGGGGAACTTGATCCTACAATTATCTGCAACTCTCCTTCCTCTATTCTATGTGGAAACTTTGGAAAGCTTGATTGTGATGTGGGTGGTGAAAGTGATTGTGAAAAAGAGCTGCCGAATTTGCTTCCTCCTCTTGCTTCAGCTTTGTTGGGAGATTGATGTGGAGTAAAATGTTTGTGTGGGGGGTTTTGTGAAGGGAAAAATTATGACATCCGATGGTGATGTCTTATGGTGAAAGAAAGTGATTTGCATAAATGTATCTATACATAAAAGATTGCAAGTGGCGTATGTTGCAAATATTTTGTCAATTTCTACTGCAAATCCATTAATGCACATTAAATGTTGTATATGATAAGGTTCACATTTAATATTGTATATGATAAGGTTCATTAATGCACATTTAATGTATCCGATAAGGTTGATCCTCTAGGATCCGCCCTCTCCCTTTTAATTTTATTTTATTTGCTTATTAATTTAATTATTTGAGTACTTGTTTACTTATTCATTTAATTTGGTGTAGGAAAACAAATAACATTCATAGTCTTCCCTGATGATGTACCGGACTTTCTTGGAGTACGAGCACGACCGTTGAACGGGCTGCGTGAACTTTTCCCTAATTGTAATAGATAGGGATTTTATAAATTTGTATAATAGTGCCAGACATTATAAATTTTTATTTGGTGTTATATATATATATTTTTTCTCTCTCTCTTTTTTTAGTTGTATTTGAAATATTCGTTTGAGAACGAAGCAACGATTATTTATAATTTATCTTTTGGCTAATAATAATAATAAGGTACGAAAGTTCGGGTTGTTACAAAAGTTTTGACTCAACTTAGTTAGGACGGAGGGAGTACAAAATATTGTAACAGTTTACAGTTCTAAACTTCCAAACCACCAGTGAGAAGTAAAATATGCTTTAGACCGCAAAGGAATTTGACAACAACTGAAAGAGAATAAACTATGTGAATGAATCTACTAAGCCCTTTGTCCAGATAAGGAGATTGGCGATGTCCATTATACCAAAAGTGATAGTAGGGAAACGATTAACCAGTTGCCCCAGTGTCCACAAAAAATTAGCAAGTTTATATTCTACTTTTAAGTTGGTGAATTAGATTTCTCTTACTTGGACTTTTAATGAATTTGAACTACTTTTCTTAGGGAAGCCGTTGTCCATGCCGTATTCAGCAAAGAAATTGGATGACTTTGGGGCTGATACATGGTTAATAATACGAGTGTCTCCAGAACTCAGCTCAGTAGGTTGGCTATTTTCAGTATACTCAAATCGAGATGTAAATGATGCACCAACTGCAGGAGTGCTGCTGGTTGAAGATTTGGCAGAAGAAACTTGTACAGGAGGTTCTTCAGGCTTCTGACTGTAAAGGCTTTCACTAGGCTGCATTATGAAAACAATAGAATTGCCTAAATATAAAAGCACCTCAATGATACATTGCAAGAAGTTTAGTAAAGAAGGCTCATATAAACCTTGCTAGTGAGTTTCTTCGCCCCTAGTCCACCAGTCTTCCCAGTTTTCTTTGCACCAAGAGTCTTCTTGACATAAATTGTTGCAACTGCTTGAGAGGCCCTGGGTGAAGAAGAAGAAGACTCCGGTGTTCCATTTTTTAGAGATTGGCTTTCTTTGAATGTGTCATTTGAAGAATTCCATTGGACTCTTCAGCGACTTTTACATCAGAAAATCCATTAGAAGGTTGGGATGACTGGGAAGCAACAGGCGAGGAAGGTAAGCCTGACTCTTCTGCATTGTTTTTTGCAACTTATTTAGCAAGTAATTGCTTGTATAACTCAGCAGCTCTTGAGGTATATTTGGCCTCAATCTTGCCTCCATCACTCCATCCATGCTGCTTGAAAAAAACTTGAGCACGATTATTTCCGCCAAATAACATCATCTTCAACTGCTCAGGTGTCCAAGAATCCATATTTGTTGACCTGCAATCGAGTATTTGCATGAAACTACAAAATCTAAAGAAAACAAGATAAAACAGAGATCAGTTGCCTCAACTAAATATCCATGACCCTAGCCAATAAATGATGCTGTTCTTTTCAATTTTGCTAGACCATTCCTCCCTCAGAAACAAATGTGATAGAAGTACCCATGGAACAGGAACACATACACGCCTGCAAGATGGGTCTGAAAGTACTTGGCCATTCCACAGAAAATTCTAATTTAGCTACTTGATGTATCTTTTAGACTGGAATCCATTAAGTCAAGCAAAATCAGAATGGAAGAAAGATATTCAAAGACATTCAGTTCATCCTCAATCAGAATTGCTGTTTCATTTCCACTTTCCCATTAACTTAATCTGTTGGTCATATTCTGAAAATTGAATATATTTACGTGATTTTGAATTGAGCATTGCTATACTGCATGGAAAAAACAACAATAAATATACAACCTCAGTTTCATCAATAAGTAAATATATACCTAATTATTAGTATTATGATACTATCCAATCTATTGTATCTCTTCCAATTAGCTTTCCCATCCCAAAGAAGAGTATAGAAATAGTTGATGCAATCTCAGGGAGGGACTCTTAACAATGAAAAAAGAATCAAATTCAAATTAATGATTTATAAATTGATAGCATTGATTTGACGCAAACAAAAACTTAGGAAATACTAATAGTTTTTCATATTAAAAGGCTATCAATGAATTTACGGTGTGATGAAATAAAACAGACGGTCAATTGCAAATTACTTTAAGATACTTCAAAATCAAAATATGATTCAATCAGCAATCTAAAAGCAAGCCTCAGCGCGAGAAACAGAAACAAGATAAATTCAGCCGGAGATAGGAATTACCTTACGAAGCTGATGTGCACGCCAAGGCTTCGATGAACCCCCGAACAATCAATGCACAGGAAGATCCCATACGTAACCGACGCCCAAGTCGGATTCTTCGCGTTGCAATCGAAACACATCTGAAATTCGAATTTAGATATCCAAATTATAGCTCAAATGACAAATAACAATCTCTGTAAAAAATAAAAAAGAGGAGATTAGATCTGAATCAGATCTCAAACCAAAAATTGCATAGGAAACAAAAATGAACCTTATTATCGGACTTGGCTCTGAGCTTGCGGAAAATGGCGTTTCTGTTGGTGAAGGTGTCGGTAGCCATGGCGCTATAGCTTAACGGGATCCGGTATCAACAAAGATGTATACGCGAATATAGCAAATACTGTTATTTGTATTTTTTTATTTGAATTTTTATTTTTGAGAGAGAAAGGCGTTTCTCTATCTCTCTCTGGTTTCTGTATCTCCCATCCCTCACCCTTTTCAATGCGAAAATGAGAACACGGAGAAATGCAATCTGATTCGGGCGTCCGCAGTGGTGCGGATGTCCCGTCGAACATCTCCGCGCACTTCTCAAAAACACCTTCTGCCACGTCATAAGGACTTCCCACTGCACTGCCACGTCATAGGACATCCCACTACACAGTGACGGGCATCCCAAAGATATTCCGACGGAATTCCCAAAATAATAAAAATTCACAAATTCACCAAATTAAACAATTTACGGAATTAAACAATTTACGGAATTACAATTTCGACACAAATACGGAGAAATTGCAACCACTTTATTTAAAAAAAGCATACATAGTACAAAAAACATACATACTTATTATAAAAAATTACATAGTTAAAAAAACCGTCGTCTAACTCCTCGCATTCCCCGCCGCCAGTACCGTCGTCGTCCCCGCCGGTAGTCCCCTCGTCGCCACTCTCCGCCATGTCTCCCAACCCCAAATCACGCCGCATACTGTTGATGATATCCTTCAGCGACGTGTAATGGCGATCGATCGATGTCTACCATTCAACCATTGCACGTAACAGGGTTTCATGTTGCGCAACGCGGGCGAGTGAGGGGAGCTCGGGATCGTTTTGGGTAGGAGCTGCCGATTGGGCCTCGGCGGATCAGCTGGCGCTTCCACTCGCCATTCGCGCCGCGGACTTTTGCCCCACCGGGCGACGGCGGCGGGCCGACGATGAAGATGTCGGGAACTCTGCCTCGGCGGGGGGAATTCATGGGAACCAGCACTGCTACTGTACTTCCCGGAGGCGCTGATCTTCGTCCGCTTCGGCCATCCAGATTCAACACCCGCAGTAAACTTGGCCGAAGTCTGCACCACAAGATACACGTCCCAATATTTGAATTCCCCGAAGCTCGCCGCAGCATCTTTGAACTGATGGTGAGACAGAAGCTTCACATCCTCGGCAGACATGCCGCTGGTTGCCGAGCAGAGGTTGTTTGTGTAAATGCCGGCGAATCGGCTCAGCTGCCTCTTCAGTCGCTCTCACTGTTTTCGGCATTGCTCTCTGTTGTGAGGCTTTGGCTAATGCGTCACTACATCCTGTCGATATTTGAATTGGAGGTAGCTTTGGCTAATGCGCCACTACATCCTGTCGATAGTCTGGTTTAGCCCCGATATATGGATCCTCCACTATACTGATCCACGCCTTCGCAAGCGCGTTGCACTCCTTTGTGCTCCAGACGGTCCTCTTTTTCCCGCTGGATCCTTCCCCCCCAGCGGCCCCACCTCACCATCGTACCCCGCGCAGGCAAGGTAGTGCCCCGTCCCTTGCCCCTCCCTCTCCCTGTCCTCCCCCTCCTCCCTGTCGCCGTTGGTGCGTCTATGGAGAATCCCGGATCGGAGATAGCCCCAACTCCTCCATCGAGAACGTCTCGATGCCAGTGAACTGAGTCCCGAGAGGAGTACTCGGGGGGTTGTCCGTCGACAGTAAATCCATATAGGGGCGATAGACATTGTCCACCGGTGATTGGGGGACCCCCTGCATAATCCCCCCTGCAACAACAGACAAGCCCTGCATCATCCTCGGCATCATCATCCCGGGCATCTGGGGCGGCATCATCCCCGGCATTAGGGTCATTCCGGCACTCACCCCGGGCATTTGAGGGATTTGGGGCATCATCCCATACCAAGGCGGGCACATGTTTTAGTACCCGGGCATCATCCCCGCTGTCATTTGGGGTTGGGGCATCATCCCCGCCATTCCAGACATCGTGGCGGACATTGGGGCACTTCCGCGAACGGGAAAGATCGATCCATGTGACTCGCTCGTGACGGGGGAATCACTATCGTAGTGCTCCATTTATCTTCGAAAGACAAGTATTTAGAGAGAGATACTCGTTAATACAAGTGGGACGAAAGAAATGAAATTCAACGAGCCGTATTTAAAGAATTTTCAAAAAAAATAATAAAATAATCGGGACGTCCGTGTGGTCAACGCAATGGCGGACGCCCCGCGCGGACGTCCGGCACGCCGGTCGGACGTCCGCCGGGACGGGCTTCATTGCGGATGCTCTGAGCCCCCCAGATCAGGGTTGACGAAAATACCCTTAAACGTAACTTCTTATTTTCAACTGACATCAGTGAACTATAAACCCGCAAAAACACCGTCCATCCTCATTTTTCTATTGCTACATTAGCATTTAATATTTCAGTCCTATCACTTGCAATAGTGTCCACTATAAAAATCCATCCATCCTCATTTTTCTATTTCTACGTTATCATTTAATCTTCTAGCCACATCACTTGCAATAACGTCCTATAAATTCACCCGATCAATTGACATCAATGTTTGCTGAGAAACTATAAACATGCTATAAGAGCATCGACAATAGGACTGGTCTAGCCACATCTTAGCAATAGCTCAGCCTAAATCTCATTTTACCTCATCATCATGTCCTTTCCACATCCTAGTCAATGCCCTAGCCCAGCAACAGCCCAGCCTAGCCTTCCCATTTAAATGAATTTGACAAAAAAACATCAAAAACAACAATAAAATGAATTGAGTGAAAAAACACATAGTTTAACTAATTCGAAAAACTTCATTGGATTACAATTTTAGGAAAAAATACAACGATTAAACAACCATTCATATAAAATACAAACGATGTCAACGTGCAATCATATGCGCCCATAACTCTTCAGTTATATTGTCCTGGAGTCGAAAAATGAAAAATGAGATAACAATGTATTTTATAGAAAAATTAAAAAAATAATAATAATAAATTCGGCTAGTTGATCGGCTAGCCGAGCTCGTCCACGCTCAACCTCTAGGGCATTTTATTTTCGTCCTCCTTGTAGCCGCTTGCAATAGTGGACTAGCCGAGTGCCCTAGCCAAACGTCGGAGGGTAGGGCGCCGGCTAGTCCACTATTGTGGATGCTCTATAAATCCGTCCATCTTCATTTTCCTATAGCTATGTTAGCATTTAATCTTCCAGCCCCATCACTTACAATAATGTTCTGTATATTCGCCTTATGAATCCGCGTGAGATTTCGGAAAAAATGATTAAATTTGCTGACCTTTCGAAATTTGAGACTAAATTCGTTGACCTTTCAGAATATGAGATCGAGACATACGAAATGTTTAGAATAGTGAATTTTTTTATTGTCTTTATTCTTTTTTTTCTTATTATTTCCCTAACAATGTTTATAAATTAATTAAACTACCCCTAAACAATATTTGTTTAGGTTATAATTTTTTCTTTATGGCATCTATTTTTTAAGGTTATAAACGAGTTTCTTTTTAATTTTTTTGAAATAATGGGAGGAGCGAGAATGAGATGGGTTCAAATTTATTTTGGAGAAGCGCTTTAGGTGGAAAAGTAGTGTTTCCGGCTTGCAGGAGGTGAAGACCTTCCAGATGAAGGAATTGAGGTCTTCGTTGTTATAAAGGGTGGAGAGTGGAGCTTGTCTTGTTTATCAGTGTTATTGCCGTTCTCCGCCACCAGAACTACTTTCCAGTGGGTGGTGATGGTATTCATGGTTTTTCATCGAAAGTAACCGCTAATGTGATGGGGCCGTTAACTCGGAGAAGATTCAGAGCGACCATGCATTTGCTGAGTCCGAGGAGGTTTTTGCCTGAGGAGAAGGGCAAGAGAATATTGCTGGTGTGAGTTTGGAAGTGTTGACATTGTTGCCAAATTTGCAGGAAAGAGAGCCATCATGACTTTGGGGATAGGAGAGTGTTGGTACAGTGACTGAAATTACAGGAGATAAACAAAAATCGGGCGTAATACAACCCAAGAAAGAAGAACAGAAACTGAAAATACAACGAAACGATACTAGAAAATTAACTTAGCCGAGTCAAGGAGACCTCTTTCCGCAAGACGAGATACGCCCCGGTAGTGCTCTCGGTTTGGCGTGTCGTCCCTAAAGATAAAACGGCTACGTCTCAGGTGAAGCAGCACCGCAATAACAGAGCTCCGGCGAACTGGATGGAGGAGAGGGCAGAGCTTCGATAGAAAGACAATGCAGATAGGGAGAGTGCTTATGATGCAAATGCTTGTGAATGTTGTGTGATAGAGGGAAAAGATGAGACTATGACTCTGTGTGTGCGTGTCAACTGGCCAGGAGGGTACCTAGACCTAGCTGTGTCGTTGGGTCTGTGTCTATCTTCCCTATCAACAAAAAAATACCTCAACCCACTTCTACTGGCTAGTATAGTGGAGTAAGGGTCGAATCTCACAGAGATGGATGTAGGCGAGATACACTTGCGATGACATTCTGGGAGCGGTTGGTTAGCTACCACGCTTTTTTTGGGGGTTGAGTTTTACCTAGTCGGAAAATGAAATGGAACCTATACCCCTCCTGACCAGTAGGTCAGGGTGGGCTCTAAATGCTGCATGCTAAAAGAAATTAAAATGCGTGTGTAAACTAGGGTGCGAGTGTGCATGTGAGAAGCTACTAGACGAAACTTACTAAAAATGGCTAGACAAAAGGTAAAGGGAATCAAAGGACATGCTGGCAGACTGTCTGCTGGGTGTGAAGAAAAGCAGAAAAAGTGCAAGTACAAAAGCATAAAGCAACAAAAGCAATACAAGTGGTCCCATTCTTTGATTGTGACATTTTCTTCTTCACCAAGCTAAACTAACAAGATCTAACAAACTCCATTGATGAATGATCAAGCTTGAAAATTCGTAAATGCAATATTTAACTTGAAATCGAGAACGAAAGCTAAGAAAACTGAGATCTACGCAAACTGGTCAGCGGGACAAGGTAACAGAAGCAAGCAGAAACGATTCCCATGTATTTTTGAGGAACTTAACCTGATTAAAACTTGTAAACACTCCAAGAAAACCTAGATCTAACTAAGCAAAGCAGATTCAAGCACTTAAACAACAAAAATAAACTTAAAACTACCAGATCTAGCTACTAGGCAGAAAGAAATAGTAAGCAAGCTGAAACACAAAATAAAACCACAATAAACTTCATTGCATTCAAGATTATCACCCAAAAGATGTTCCAACTAAGTAGCTACTGGAATCCAAGTCAAAGGCAAGCAAAAACAAGTACTTAAACTAAGAAATCTTAAAAACAAAGCAAGTAAAAGATTGTTTGGCTCATCGGAAACTGAAACTGGAGGAATTTCTGGAACTACGGCGGCTGGAATGAATCAGGCATGATGCTCCTGGCCGGCAGGTGGCCGGAATCTTCAAGTCAGGCTGCCGGATTTAGATGGAACTAAGAGCTAATGGAGCTATTCTCCTCAAAAGTGATGTAGTAGTGATGATAAGTCCTAAGTGAAGTGGTGTAAAAATTTCCCCCCTTTTCTTTATGTTCAGCTCCTATTTATAGGGTGGCTTGCCCTAATTTCTAGGGCTTTCTCTTCATGTGGAATGACAATTTTACCCTTCTTTAGATAGGTGATTATTCCAAGCAAGTCCTTCATTCTAGTGTCCAGTTCTGTAGCATCCATCCTGACCAGTTTGCGTATTTTCTGCTCATACTAACCTGTTTGCACACTTTTCACAGCTTTTTCACTCGAATTCCTTCTGAACCTTTTCTCTTGATTTAGTACTTCAACCTGCACACTTTAACAACTATTTTGCAGATATTATCCAATAAAGCACCTTATACTGACCAGTAACCAAGGCCGAGAACGAGACTCATCAAACTGCTCACACTTAACACATACTTGTCCTCAAGTATGAAGAAACAAGCTAAATAAAAATAGTGAGTTGAGTTCGCAAGCCTGGTTACCTCCCTTCACCGACCTAAGACTCTAAAACTTAAAAGACTCTTCAACACATAGATGACTCACAGAAAACAAAAAACAAGAAAACAGACAAAAGAAAAAATAACTCATAAACACATTACACATGCTATATTTTCAATCAGTCCTCCCCCTTGGGTTGAATTAATCCGGCTGTAAACAACTTCGAAATTCTGCCGCTCCCCTTTTCCTTCCCAGTCAGTATATCTGCTCGTCAAGATCACCCAGACTCTCGGCCAAACACCAGATTCACTGTCGCTCATTCCTCACTAGGGATGTTAGGACTGTTTTCTCTCAAAATGCTGAACCACAGATGCTTCGGACTCAGATCTCACGTGCGGCTCCTGAAGGGTTTTAAGGCTTGTAACGGGGCTATTGGTCTGTAGTGTATGGGGTAGATGTTCCTAAGGCTCTAAGGTTCAAAAACTACTACTTTATTTTGATATGGGGGAACTGTGTGCATTTGGGCTCTTGGCTGTTGCTTCTCTTCGGCTGGACGTTTTCTGATATTGGACTCCAACTGGTCATTGGCTTCTTTGAGGCTTCACCACCCTTATTCATTCTTCTTTCTTTTTGTGGTCAAGTGTTTTCGACCATTTTCTTCAACATTTCTTTATGTGGCTTCACCACCCTTATTCCTTCTTATTTTTTTGAACCTGGGATTTTTCCTGGTCGATTTTCTCCTTTCCTCTCGATTTCTTTCTCCAGTTGGTTTTTCTTGTATGTCCTCCTGGCCAGTCGCCTTCTTGCCTTATGCCTCGCACTCACACAGTCCCTGTGGTTATTGGGTTATATCTGGGTATAGATTTGGCTAGAAAAAAGGGTTCTAAGGGATGTTTTTTTAGGGGGGTTTCCTACTGCCTTCAGGACTTGCTACACGCGGTCACCTTACCCTAGACATCATGTGGCAGCCACTCTTTTCGTTTCTAAATTGGTGGAAAGTGGTTCCACTTAGGCTTATAACTCACCATTTAAGAGGGCTTTTGTATCTGGCTCTAAGGATGAGTTTTTCTCTCATACTTGCATCATCCATACTGACTAGGAGATACTAAGAAAGGTGGTTTCTACTCTTGGTGTGTTTTATTTCCATCGATCATCTCTCCTTAAGATTGGATCAGTTGAGTTTTAAGCCCGTGTTTTAACACATGTCCTAAAAAAACCAAAACTTAACCTAAACTGACTTACTAAGGACTGACTCGACACATGACAACACATATATACAATTATACTAGCCATTATCTCCTCCTCCCACTTCATCCTTGCTTGTCTTCACGCAAGTTTAGTGAAGTGGAAAACAGGATGACCAGTATCCAACACATAGAAGCACAAAAGACCAGAAAACACATAACACATGGAAAACATATTATATATGAAACTTCTCACACTTAGACTATGCAATAGGCTAAGTGGGAGAAGAATAACGAACATAGAGAACACATAGACAATGTGGAACAAGAACTAATATGCAAAACATACCATGTCAACAAAAACTTCTCACACTTAGACTATGCAATAGGCTAAGTGGGAGAAGGTATAGGACTCACATAAAAAAAACACAAAACAAAGACAACTTCTAAACATCCTAAACACATATAACGTTGTAAACCCTCGTCTTCTCACACTTAGACTATGGAATAGGCTAAGTGTTATGAATGAGGGTATACGCATGCTAAAACATGTACAAAAAAATAGAAACAACACAACTTGAAAAAAAAAACTCAAGTTTACTGAAAATAAAAAGAAAGCTAACTGGTCAGTTGGTAGGGTCAGTCATCTTCTCCTCTAGATCCTCTTTGGTAAGGAGCCTTGTGCAGTTTCCTTCTCGGATTCCTTTGTTGGTACACATCTGGGGTGTCACTCTTTTTCTTATGATTCTTGAAAGTCCCCTTGATTTTCCTCTTTTCCATGGGCCGCAGATGATGGTTGCTGGGGACCTTGCTCCCAATCAGTTTGGGCACTTGTCCCAACTTCTTGATGATAATGGCCGATAGGACCACCCTGGGCTTCTTGGTCTCCTTCTTTTGCTTTGCTGCTCCACTGCCTTTCCTCTTTCTTTCTTGGTTGCATTTTCCTTCTTTGTCTTGATTTTCCTGTAAGTCGGTTTCTGGTACTGGTGTCCCTTTCTGGGCGGCAGGGATGGCAAGTGGATTGTCGAGGTTGGCCTCCTGTAATGGCTGGGAGAAAGTTGCAGTCGGGTTCTCCCCAGGTTTTGTAGGAAAATCCCCTTCCTGGATAGTAAGGGTCGATGACTGATGTCCAGCAACAGTAGGGGTCTCTGACTTGGTTGTAGCATGTTTTGGGTCCTCCCCAAGTTTTGTAGGAGGTCCACTATCTTCCTGGCCAGTATCAGTGTCCTTGCTCTTCTTTTTGTTGCAAGGAGTCTTGTCCTCCTCGCTTGCGATCTCTACAAGATCATGAACCTTGCTGGGCCACTTCTTTTTCTCAATCCTACGCCTGATGATTCGCCTCGATGCGCGCTTTAGCCCTTGTTTTCTCTCTGCCTTCTTCTCGGTCAGTTGGTGAGCCCCAGTGGCTCTAGCGAATCTTGACTTCTGACAAATAGTCTCTTCAATATCCTCTTCATCAGGTTCTTTAGTGGTTTCCCTTGAATTCTCTTTCGGACCTTGATTGATTTGAGGTTCAGCAACTAGTTCAGTTTCATCAGGACCACTCCTCTTGGTCAGTATGTCTCCCTTATCCTTCGTCTTGCTTGATTCCCCAAATGACTCCTTCCGTTCAGGCTCCTTGTAGGATGTTCCTGACCACAATGTCACCTTCCTCACATTAGCCTTGTAAGGTATGTGCACCGTAACTGGGAGCCTTTCCGCATTCCCACAAATCTCCTTCATCGAACTGGCCATGTCACGACCGCCCTTCTAGGGTATAATAAATGCGGGCGATCGTGACTTAAACAGACTTAAATATAACAAGGAAAATAGGCTAGGGTTTCATCAATAAGGCTTGACCAACATATTAAACGAGCAATTAAGTATAAAACAAGATGAGGGCTCGGGTCTAAATAATGAGTTGGGCCAGACATTTATATTAATAGAAAAGATTAAGAGTTTGACATTATCCAGCAAGACTTTAAAATATCCAATAACGGAACAAATTCAAGTTCAAGCCCAATTGCTAATAAGTAAAAGAAATATCGCAGCGGAAAATGACCAAGAGAAAGAGTGAAGTCATGTGTGAAGACACGACGACACTCGGAGTTTCAAGACAATATTATCATTTCGTTTAATTTGCTCAACACCGCCAACCGCTCGTCGCCGCTCAACCTGCACATAAGGAAAACATATGCAGGGCTGAGTACTTATAAAATACTCAGTGGACTTATGCCGAAAACATTTTTAATAAAGAAATAGTTTATCATGCCATACGTAAGTAACCATTGGGGTTTAGCTTTAGAAAGGCCCGAGGCACTCAAATCATTTCCCATTGTAAAATTGGACTGATCAGTCATTTTCCCATAGACAATAGCCATATCTGCCAATACATGACAAGGAATGCGGCCGCAAACCAGGTCACTAGACCGGCCAGCCCGTACGCTAGCACACGATCTACCATAGGTGTACACTAATCCAAGTAGGGTTTGCGGCCCTACGAGGACCCGAATTCGATTTATATAACAGTGGCAACAGCCACATCAGATAGGCACATTAAAACAAATCACGACATGATAAATACTTTAAACCACCCTTATAGCTCCACAATCATACGTAAAAGAGTTTAGTAAAAGAAAGTCCACACATAGTGTAGGGTAGAAAAGAAGCCCACCTCGACCGTTTAGATACCAACTACTGCCTTTCCTTTGTTATCACGCTTCGCGCACGAATTTTCACCTTTGGATAAGGTATTACCAATTAGTCACTAAGTATTATGCATGTCCTTAATTTTTTCCTTTTCCCAACAACAAATGGAAATCACATCATAGCATAACATCTTTGCATATCACATCATCTTGTCACACATATAATTCATGTATGCCATTCAAAACATAAAAATATAGTTATTTTGCAAAGGTAGAAATTTGGCAACACAGCGCAACCATATTATAAAAATCATTTAAAAAACATCCGACTTCCGTTGGGGCTAAAACTTTACGACAAAGCAGTAGACTCATCAAATGATTTCCAGTTTAAATTTCATGTCAAAATAACGTTTTTAGGTCAGTCAAATAGAAAACGTAACTCACTGGTCGAGAAAACACTTTCTGCCAGAAATGCACAGTCAACATTAAAAATTCACCATAAATACATCTTTCTTCCAAATGAGTTGAAATTCGCACACAATACAGAAGACATCATGAAGTTTACTCAGAAAAAAGAATCGATCAAATCGGAGTTCATTTGGTCGGTCAAATACATGTCGGAACATACTGTCCGAACTTACAGCTTTTCATGCCTTTAAAAATTCGAATTAAGGTTTATCCCTATTTATTCAAATCAACCTTTTCATGGTTTTAACATATAAGCATACTCAAAAGAGTCCTTAGACACATATTTTCATGAAATCACACATCATTCACCGAGGATTCATTAAATCATCAAGCAATTGCAATCAAAACGCATTCACACACACGATTACACATTCTCACCGATTAAACCCTTAGATCTGCATTCCCTACGCTCTCTACATGCATGAGGGAGTCAAAGAAGGTTTAGATGGAGAGGGGTGAAGAATATAGGTTTGAATTTACCCTTCTTGGACGAAACAATCGGTAGATAGCAAATAAAACCTTGGTTCTTCAATAATCTCTTGGATATTCGAAAGGATCTTGAGTAGAGTGGAAGAACAAGTGTGGGAGAAGTGGAGCAAGGGAGGGGGCGTGTGAAATGAGAGAGGGGGCGTGTGATTTGGGGCTAGGGTTTGGGGTTGGTTATATTTATAAGGTTAGAATAAAATCTCCCATTTAATTGCATGAAGATATGGAGGATTAATTAAAAGATATTTGGAGGAGATTTGGGGGGAGGAAATAACGTGACTTTGGGGAGAAGAAAAGAGAGATTTTCGAAATTCATGGCAAATTACTTAGCCTATGATTTTATTTGGTATTTTCACGGAGCAGAATAAAATAATACGGAGCAAGAAAATTAAATAAGAATCCTCCCACAATTGGGAATAGGCGTGTGTTTTAAATTCCTCCCGCAAGGAATAATTTCCAAATCTTGAGTAAAATAAAGATAAGGCAAGATTTGCTAGGATATTCCAATTAAAACATGGAAAGAAATAATTAAGGGATCAAAATAAATAATGAATAATTTCTTCTCCCACAAGCTAGGAGATTTAGAAATCTCCCTTAAGAATAATAGGGGTCGATTCTTTCATCAAGAAATAGGATAATCAGGCTTTGGATTTAATTGGGTAATTATCCCAAGCAAATAATTAAATCCAAGAAAATGATTCCTCTCCATAAATTCATAGTGGTCGAAAATTCCAATAAAATGGGTAAGGCAATTATTGATGATCCTATTAAAATCTCATTCCCCAAAATAAAAATATAATTTGCGGCTATATTTCATTCCGCATCGATTAATTAAGGCCACGTCATCAATTCGACAAGATTGACTATTCCACCTCTCAACTCCAAAACAAAATTAGGTCGCATAGAAATCAAGCAATTAATTCACTCGTCAATTAATCCACATACTTCACGGCATTAAAACATTTAATGCAAAATTTTAGGGTTCGAAAATTAGGGTTCGAAAAGTGGGGCGTTACATCCTACCACTCTTAAAAGAAATTTCGTCCCGAAATTTGGTACTCTCAAGGGAAGAGTTCTGGGTACAGTTCCATCACCTTGTCCTCAAGCTCCCACGTGGCTTCCTCGTGTCCGTGGTTTCTCCCAAGTACTTTCACGTAAGCAACCGGTTTATTTTGTCACATTCTGGACCTTTCGGTCTAAAGTCATTTGGGGTCTCTCCTCGTAGCTCAAGTACGGGTTCAACGCGACTTCTTCGTAGTGAATCACATGCTTTAGGCCAAATACGTGTTTTCGCAATTGTGATACGTGAAAGACGTTGTGCACGTTTCCAAGGCTTGGGGGTAGCGCCAAACGGTACACAACTGGTCCTACTCCTTCTAGAATTTCATAAGACCCGATAAATCGTGGCTTCAACTTTCCCTTGACACCAAAACGCGTTATCCCTCTTGACGAGGATACTTTGAGGAAAGCTTTGTTGCCAGTTTGAAAATGCAAGTAGGTTCGTTGGACATCCGCGTACGACTTTTGTCTGTCCTGAGCTTCTTTGATCTTTTCACGAACTTGTCGAACAATTTTAATCATTTCTTTAACTGCATCAGGTCCAAGTACTCCTCGTTCGCCAACTTCGTCCCAAGAGAGCGGCGATCTACACTTTCTTCTATACAAGGCTTCGTACGGCGCCATGTTTATTGTTGTTTGGAAATTGTTGTTGTAAGCTAATTCGATCAGCGGTAGCATTGATTCCCAACTTCCTCCGCGGTCGAGCACCACGGTTCTCAACATGACCTCGAGAGTTTGGATCGCCCTCTCGGATTGTCCATCGGTCGGCGGGTGAAAAGTCGTGCTAAAATTCAATCGAGTTCCAAGCTCGTGTTGCAGACTCATCCAAAATCTTGATGTGAGTTTCGAGTCACGGTCAGACGTGATCGTCACTGGGACTCCATGCAGTCGCACTATTTCCTATATGTAGATCTGAGCTAGCTTGCTCGATCCAGGCATTGCGGGAATCGGTAGGTGAGTCGGTCCATACTTACCCATATGGCAGTATTCCCTTTTTGCGTCTTTGGCAAAGCTGTCATAAAGTCCATGACAATGTGCTCCCATTTCTACTCGAGAATTTCTAGTGGTTGCAACTTTTCATACGGTCGTTGATGTAGAGCCTTCACTTGCTGGCAGGCTAAGCAGCGTTCCATAAATGTCGCTATGTCACTCTCCATACAATTCCACCCAAAGGACTCTTTCAAGTCTTGATACATCTTCGTGCTTCCTAGGTGAGCGGTGTATGGAGTCTCATGAGCTTCACTCATGATCTCGTTCTTGAGTTCCACGTTGTTTGGTACGCACAGTCTCTCTTCAAAAGTGAAGGCGTTGTCGGATTCCTCACTAAAACTTCCCGATTTTCCAGTTCTCACTTTAGTTCGAAATTTTCCAACTTTCGTATCCATTCGTTGTGCTGCAACGATTCTTGTTCTTAGATTAGGTTCAACCATTAAAGTGGCGATTCGCGCTTCCACTGTTTCCGGTGCTCTCACCACTTCCAAGCGCATCTTACTAAACTCGCGAACCAGGATTTCTTCTATGGTGAGAAAGGTGGCTAGTTGGGAATGACCCTTCCGGCTCAAGGCATCTGCCACTACATTTGCCTTGCCAGGGTGGTAGTTGATGCCATAATCGTAGTCCTTCACCAATTCGAGCCATCTTCGTTGTCGCATGTTTAAATCTCTTTTGCTCAAAGAAATATTTCAGGCTCTTGTGGTCCGTAAAGATTTCACATCGAGCTCCGTAGAGATGATGCCTCTAAATCTTTAGGGCATGTACTACTGCACCTAGACCCAAGTCTTGGGTTGGGTAGCTCAACTTATGCGGTCTCAATTGTCGTGGCGCGTATGTGATAACTTTGTTGTTCTACACCAACACGCATCCTAGTCCCACCTTCGAAGCGTCGGTGTAGACTACGTAGTTCACTCCAGGCTCCGGCACAGCTAACACTGGCGCGGTGGTCAATTTCTCCTTCAAGGGTTGAAAGCTTGCTTCAAACCTCGGGGTCCAATTGACTTTGACTCCTTTCTTGAGTTGTTGGGTCATTGGTCTCGCTATCTTGGTGAATCCTTCTATGAACCTTCGGTAGTATCCTGCCAAACCTAGGAAACTCCGAATCTCGTTCGGTGACGATCGTGACTTCCATTGTTGTACAGCCTCAACTTTGGCAGGATTCACTCGGATTCCTTCTGCCGACACGATGTAACCAAGAAAGTTGACTTCTTCCAGCCAAAACTCACACTTTCTGAATTTAGCGTATAGCTTCTCGGTCCTCAACGTCTCCAAGGTGATTCGTAGATGTCCCTCGTGCTCTCTCTCTTTCTTCGAGTAGACAAGTTCGTCATCAATGAACACCAAAACGAACTTATCCAAGTACGGATGAAACACTCGATTCATCAAGTCCATGAATACCGCAGGTGCATTCGTCAATCCACATGGCATTACGACAAACTCATAGTGACCATATCTCGTATAAAAAGCCGTCTTTGGTATATCCTCTCTTCGGACTCTCAACTGATGGTACCCGGACCTCAAGTCCATCTTAGAGAATACACCGGCTCCTCGAAGTTGATCGAATAGGTCATCTATCCTCGACAATGGATATTTGTTCTTGAGGGTCATCTTGTTCCCTATAATCGATACACATTCTCATCGATCCATCCTTCTTTTTCACAAAAAGCACCGGTGCGCCCCACGGTGAAACACTGGGTCTAATAAGACCCAGGTCCATAAGCTCTTGGAGCTGTATCTTGAGTTCCTCTAACTCCTTAGGCGCCATTCTGTATGGGACCTTGGACACAGGTGCCGACCCTGGCTCTAGGTCGATTGTGAACTCCAATTGTAGGTCCATGTAAAGTTTTGGGGAAAACGTCGGGAAATTCTCGTACAACGGCAACATTTCCCACTTTACTTTCTCATACCTCTTCTCCCTGTAGTTAGGCAAGATAGGCGGGACGCCCCTTTCTTACCATCGTACTAGCTTGGAGCGCGGAGATGATAGATGCTCGCCGGTTCATCAAGATTCCATAGCATAAGGTGGGTCCCTTGCCCTGGGCTTGTAGAGATATCTGTCTCTCCTTACAACGAATCATCGCAAAAATTCGTGGTTAATCAAACCATTCCTAGAATTACGTCGATATCCCTCATCGCCATAACTTGCAAATCGTGAGCGACTAACTTAAGTTCTCCCATGAAAATTTCTATTAACTCTTCTCGTTTTGTCTTTTAACTTCCACACGATTTTTTTTTTCTAAAATTCATGGTATTATCACACATTTCTTTTCTCGATCGTATCGCCATCCCGTGGCTCTTTCTCGTCACCTTTCATGGGTTCTTTCTTGCTGACGATATTTATTTTGTGCAATAAACTCTATGAAGGGGCTTGTACTTCCTCTATAATTTCCTCGCACGATGGTGACGGTAAATACATCTTCTCATATTCTTTATTCGCTTATCGTTCGATCGATCGTTCACTCATATATGTATCTCGTCGGTTATGTCGATGCTTCTGGTGGGTGTGTCATTTTTGAGCCTGTCCGACTATAGAAACTTATTCCTTGCATATATCCGAGTCGACTACTGCATTTCCCTACTGTCTAGTAACAAGGATTCGAAATTTGACTCAACAGTCTTACTTGGATATGAACAGATTTCAAATTGTTGCAACATTGCTGAGGATGTTTTTAGTCGGGAGGCTCCAAAATTAATCAAGGAAACAAGAACAACAATGCAATGATTGAGTTCCATTGGACTCAACCCGTCCATTCTGAGAATCAAATGGTTTAGAGGTATCAAATAAAACCCATAGAGATTTGAGAATTTACTTCTGATGAGAGCTCGAAAGAACATGAGATAGGTCATGGAAACAGGATGAAACTGCAAAAATTCTCAAATTCCATAGCCGACTGCTAGATCACAATTTGCAAAAGTTTTGGACAGCAATGAATGATATCGTTCAAATGGGTCAAGGCCTAAAATAATCAGTCGCGGCAGGATTTAGAAACATAGACAAATGTCATGAAGTAGTACAAATAATGGTTCAACAACATCATGGTATTGGAAAAAGATGAACTCACATCAATGGGTTCGCGGGTTTGTTAAAGACAACTCAAAGTGAATGGAATTTTTCAGAAATTTAACAAGATCAACCATTAAGGAAGAAGAGAACAAGATAGTCTTAACTTGGTGTTGCAGAAAGGAAAATCATTGAGTATGAAGCAATATATGTAGTGAAACCGAGTTAAAAAGAATTTCACTTCTGCAAGAAAGAACTTGCCACATACATGGTTACCGAATAAAGAGGTGAGCTGGTAGTTCCAAGAAGAATATTCCATCCTTTAAAGAAAACAGGTCTGGAGGTGTGATCATACTGAAGGTCATAACTGCAAACGACCTTAGGAATGAAGTTCAATGACGGAAGTTCACAAGATCAAAATATTGTCCTTACGAAAGATGAATCAAAGAAGACGACTAATCAAGATGTCCAAGGTACGAAGGCAAGTACAAATTTTCAAGAACTGAAAGCGAGTCATGACTCGATATGGGAAAAATATAGTGGGCATTACTTGCAAATTGGGAGTCAACCAAGGTGTTTAAATAGACAAGGGCTCACGTTTATTCAAAACGTCCCGAAAAGAACTTAGAATCCAAGTAAGTACTGTTGATTAAGAAAAAAAAATCGTTCATTCTAGCTACGAGGGTCGTACTCCCTCGCACAATTTCACGAGCCTGAACATGGTAACATCGTTCTATGGAATCGTGGATTCCAAGTTGAGATTCATCGTATTGTCGAAATTAATAACATTTTTTTTAGTCGCATCTTCAAAGTCTTCTTGCCATGCCACGTAGTTTTCGAAAAGCATTGCCATTTTACACATGGTCTTAAGGTGTCGTAAACGTCGTCGTATTTGTGTCGCATCGCCACTTTGGCATGGTATGCAAGACTGCATGGTTTTTTTTTTGATCTTAGGTATGATCTCGCCATTGTGAGGATACACCAAAGTTCGAAATATATATTTTCGTTGGTTTTACCACTCAGGAAAGTGATATTGCAGTTGTCAACTTACAGTTATAATTTCAAGCATAGCTTGAAGCCTCGTACTTCAACGTCTATCTGATCATTACCTAACTTAAGCTTCATCTGGCTCCTACGTTTGCAGCTAAGTTCAAAAGTTCCACATTCCACTTTAATAGTGGTTCTATACGATACCTCGTACTTCACCGGTCATGAATTTTCACCACATAAACGTCATGCATATATTGCACAATCAACACGTTTATTCGTATAAATCATTTGGTGTTCCATAGCATAACAAACATCGTACATTAATATATGTGAATAGCAACACTCAGTCAATCAATCATCCATGGAATCGCATTTCATAAATCATGCAGTTCATGTTCATCTGTATCACACTAAAACTCGCAACTACACGTGTATCATGCTTTGCATTTCACAGTTTCATAGTCATGAAATTGTAACCGCCTAAGCATAAAAGTTTTGTCGTTCATGGAAGCAGCATATATTTTCTTTAAGTAAAAGATTTGCAGTTTCGTGGACGTAATAGCAAATCTCAACATCAATGAATACAAGTTCACAATCATACTTCAATATCCAGCATATTCAAAGCCATCATGCCTCACTGTTAAACAAAAGCAATTGTATAATCTCATAGTGTCTCACGGTTCATATCTTCACAACATTTTCCAAAAGCCATAGTATTTACATATTTTCCATAGGTGTTGTTTCATAGTATAATCGAGTAATCACACGCATACTTTACGTTTCACAATTCATGTGATTTCAATCATTTAGAATTTCATCTATCCAAACTCATACAAGTCCAATCACATATTCACCGATTTTCCTCATCGGGGTGTGCACAACAATATTCATCATTCATTTTTTTGGCATATTAGTATTAAACAATTTCATATACATGTATTTTCATCATCCCACACTTCAAACAACATTTTCGAAGACGTCATATTATCTTCGATTTCCATCGAAATAATTTCATTCCCACAAGAGTAATATTCCCATCGAAATTTCCAACATTTCACAGGTTCGGATCAATATAAATTGAGATTCTTGTTACCTCATTCTTCGTGGTTGGGCGGAGACGAGTCGTGGTGTTGAGCCTTCGACGATTATCATTTAGTCAAATTACACATGAATAGACTTTGACTCAACAAGACTCTTGGGTCCAGAGCGGAAAGAACTGAGGCTCTGATACCAAACTGTCACGACCGCCCTTCTAGGGTATAATAAATGCGGGCGATCGTGACTTAAACAGACTTAAATATAACAAGGAAAATAGGCTAGGGTTTCATCAATAAGGCTTGACCAACATATTAAACGAGCAATTAAGTATAAAACAAGATGAGGGCTCGGGTCTAAATAATGAGTTGGGCCAGACATTTATATTAATGGAAAAGATTAAGAGTTTGACATTATCCAGCAAGACTTTAAAATATCCAATAACGGAACAAATTCAAGTTCAAGCCCAATTGCAAATAAGTAAAAGAAATATCGCAGCGGAAAATGACCAAGAGAAAGAGTGAAGTCATGTGTGAAGACATGACGACACTCGGAGTTTCAAGACAATATTATCATTTCGTTTAATTTGCTCAACACCGCCAACCGCTCGTCGCCGCTCAACCTGCACATAAGGAAAACATATGTAGGGCTGAGTACTTATAAAATACTCAGTGGACTTATGCCGAAAACATTTTTAATAAAGAAATAGTTTATCATGCCATACGTAAGTAACCATCGGGGTTTAGCTTTAGAAAGGCCCGAGGCACTCAAATCATTTCCCATTGTAAAATTCGACTGATCAGTCATTTTCCCATAGACAATAGCCATATCTGCCAATACATGACAAGGAATGCGGCCGCAAACCAGGTCACTAGACCGGCCAGCCCGTACGCTAGCACACGATCTACCATAGGTGTACACTAATCCAAGTAGGGTTTGCGGCCCTACGAGGACCCGAATTCGATTTATATAACAGTGGCAACAACCACATCAGATAGGCACATTAAAACAAATCACGGCATGATAAATACTTTAAACCACCCTTATAGCTCCACAATCATACGTAAAAGAGTTTAGTAAAAGAAAGCCCACACATAGTGTAGGGTAGAAAAGAAGCCCACCTCGACCGTTTAGATACCAACTACTGCCTTTCCTTTGTTATCACGCTTCGCGCACGAATTTTCACCTTTGGATAAGGTATTCCCAATTAGTCACTAAGTATTATGCATGTCCTTAATTTTTCCCTTTTCCCAACAACAAATGGAAATCACATCATAGCATAACATCTTTGCATATCACATCATCTTGTCACACATATAATTCATGTATGCCATTCAAAACATAAAAATATAGTTATTTTGCAAAGGTAGAAATTTGGCAGCACAGCGCAACCATTTTATAAAAATCATTTAAAAAACATCCGACTTCCGTTGGGGCTAAAACTTTACGACAAAGCAGTAGACTCATCAAATGATTTCCATTTTAAATTTCATGTCAAAATAACGTTTTTAGGTCAGTCAAATAGAAAACGTAACTCACTGGTCGAGAAAACACTTTCTGCCAGAAATGCGCAGTCAATATTAAAAATTCACCATAAATACATCTTTCTTCCAAATGAGTTGAAATTCGTACACAATACAGAAGACATCATGAAGTTTACTCAGAAAAAAGAATCGATCAAATCGGAGTTCATTTGGTCGGTCAAATACATGTCGGAACATACTGTCCGAACTTACAGCTTTTCATGCCTTTAAAAATTCGAATTAAGGTTTATCCCTATTTATTCAAATCAACCTTTTCATGGTTTTAACATATAAGCATACTCAAAAGAGTCCTTAGACACATATTTTCATGAAATCACACATCATTCACCGAGGATTCATTAAATCATCAAGCAATTGCAATCAAAACGCATTCACACACACAATTACACATTCTCACCGATTAAACCCTTAGATCTGCATTCCCTACGCTCTCTACATGCATGAGGGAGTCAAAGAAGGTTTAGATGGAGAGGGGTGAAGAATATAGGTTTGAATTTACCCTTCTTGGACGAAACAATCGGTAGATAGCAAATAAAACCTTGGTTCTTCAATAATCTCTTGGATATTCGAAAGGATCTTGAGTAGAGTGGAAGAACAAGTGTGGGAGAAGTGGAACAAGGGAGGGGGCGTGTGAAATGAGAGAGGGGGCGTGTGATTTGGGGCTAGGGTTTGGGGTTGGTTATATTTATAAGGTTAGAATAAAATCTCCCATTTAATTGCATGAAGATATGGAGGATTAATTAAAAGATATTTGGAGGAGATTTGGGGGGAGGAAATAACGTGACTTTGGGGAGAAGGAAAGAGAGATTTTCGAAATTCATGGCAAATTACTTAGCCTATGATTTTATTTGGTATTTTCACGGAGCAGAAAAAATAATACGGAGCAAGAAAATTAAATAAGAATCCTCCCACAATTGGGAATAGGCGTGTGTTTTAAATTCCTCCCGCAAGGAATAATTTCCAAATCTTGAGTAAAATAAAGATAAGGCAAGATTTGCTAGGATATTCCAATTAAAACATGGAAAGAAATAATTAAGGGATCAAAATAAATAATGAATAATTTCTTCTCCCACAAGCTAGGAGATTTAGAAATCTCCCTTAAGAATAATAGGGGTCGATTCTTTCATCAAGAAATAGGATAATTAGGCTTTGGATTTAATTGGGTAATTATCCCAAGCAAATAATTAAATCCAAGAAAATGATTCCTCTCCATAAATTTATAGTGGTCGAAAATTCCAATAAAATGGGTAAGGCAATTATTGATGATCCTATTAAAATCTCATTCCCCAAAATAAAAATATAATTTGCGGCTATATTTCATTCCGCATCGATTAATTAAGGCCACGTCATCAATTCGACAAGATTGACTATTCCACCTCTCAACTCCAAAACAAAATTAGGTCGCATAGAAATCAAGCAATTAATTCACTCGTCAATTAATCCACATACTTCACGGCATTAAAACATTTAATGCAAAATTTTAGGGTTCGAAAATTAGGGTTCGAAAAGTGGGGCGTTACATCCTACCACTCTTAAAAGAAATTTCGTCCCGAAATTTGGTACTCTCAAGGGAAGAGTTCTGGGTACAGTTCCATCACCTTGTCCTCAAGCTCCCACGTGGCTTCCTCGTGTCCGTGGTTTCTCCCAAGTACTTTCACGTAAGCAACCGGTTTATTTTGTCACATTTTGGACCTTTCGGTCTAAAGTCATTTGGGGTCTCTCCTCGTAGCTCAAGTACGGGTTCAACGCGACTTCTTCGTAGTGAATCACATGCTTTAGGCCAAATACGTGTTTTCGCAATTGTGATACGTGAAAGACGTTGTGCACGTTTCCAAGGCTTGGGGGTAGCGCCAAACGGTACACAACTGGTCCTACTCCTTCTAGAATTTCATAAGACCCGATAAATCGTGGCTTCAACTTTCCCTTGACACCAAAACGCGTTATCCCTCTTGACGAGGATACTTTGAGGAAAGCTTTGTTGCCAGTTTGAAAATGCAAGTAGGTTCGTTGGACATCCGCGTACGACTTTTGTCTGTCCTGAGCTTCTTTGATCTTTTCACGAACTTGTCGAACAATTTTAATCATTTCTTTAACTGCATCAGGTCCAAGTACTCCTCGTTCGCCAACTTCGTCCCAAGAGAGCGGCGATCTACACTTTCTTCTATACAAGGCTTCGTACGGCGCCATGTTTATTGTTGTTTGGAAATTGTTATTGTAAGCTAATTCGATCAGCGGTAGCATTGATTCCCAACTTCCTCCGCGGTCGAGCACCACGGTTCTCAACATGACCTCGAGAGTTTGGATCGCCCTCTCGGATTGTCCATCGGTCGGCGGGTGAAAAGTCGTGCTAAAATTCAATCGAGTTCCAAGCTCGTGTTGCAGACTCATCCAAAATCTTGATGTGAGTTTCGAGTCACGGTCAGACGTGATCGTCACTGGGACTCCATGCAGTCGCACTATTTCCTATATGTAGATCTGAGCTAGCTTGCTCGATCCAGGCATTGCGGGAATCGGTAGGTGAGTCGGTCCATACTTACCCATATGGCAGTATTCCCTTTTTGCGTCTTTGGCAAAGCTGTCATAAAGTCCATGACAATGTGCTCCCATTTCTACTCGAGAATTTCTAGTGGTTGCAACTTTTCATACGGTCGTTGATGTAGAGCCTTCACTTGCTGGCAGGCTAAGCAGCGTTCCATAAATGTCGCTATGTCACTCTCCATACAATTCCACCCAAAGGACTCTTTCAAGTCTTGATACATCTTCGTGCTTCCTAGGTGAGCGGTGTATGGAGTCTCATGAGCTTCACTCATGATCTCGTTCTTGAGTTCCACGTTGTTTGGTACGCACAGTCTCTCTTCAAAAGTGAGGGCGTTGTCGGATTCCTCACTAAAACTTCCCGATTTTCCAGTTCTCACTTTAGTTCGAAATTTTCCAACTTTCGTATCCATTCGTTGTGCTGCAACGATTCTTGTTCTTAGATTAGGTTCAACCATTAAAGTGGCGATTCGCGCTTCCACTGTTTCCGGTGCTCTCACCACTTCCAAGCGCATCTTACTAAACTCGCGAACCAGGATTTCTTCTATGGTGAGAAAGGTGGCTAGTTGGGAATGACCCTTCCGGCTCAAGGCATCTGCCACTACATTTGCCTTGCCAGGGTGGTAGTTGATGCCATAATCGTAGTCCTTCACCAATTCGAGCCATCTTCGTTGTCGCATGTTTAAATCTCTTTTGCTCAAAGAAATATTTCAGGCTCTTGTGGTCCGTAAAGATTTCACATCGAGCTCCGTAGAGATGATGCCTCTAAATCTTTAGGGCATGTACTACTGCACCTAGACCCAAGTCTTGGGTTGGGTAGCTCAACTTATGCGGTCTCAATTGTCGTGGCGCGTATGTGATAACTTTGTTGTTCTACACCAACACGCATCCTAGTCCCACCTTCGAAGCGTCGGTGTAGACTACGTAGTTCACTCCAGGCTCCGGCACAGCTAACACTGGCGCGGTGGTCAATTTCTCCTTCAAGGGTTGAAAGCTTGCTTCAAACCTCGGGGTCCAATTGACTTTGACTCCTTTCTTGAGTTGTTGGGTCATTGGTCTCGCTATCTTGGTGAATCCTTCTATGAACCTTCGGTAGTATCCTGCCAAACCTAGGAAACTCCGAATCTCGTTCGGTGACGATCGTGACTTCCATTGTTGTACAGCCTCAACTTTGGCAGGATTCACTCGGATTCCTTCTGCCGACACGATGTAACCAAGAAAGTTGACTTCTTCCAGCCAAAACTCACACTTTCTGAATTTAGCGTATAGCTTCTCGGTCCTCAACGTCTCCAAGGTGATTCGTAGATGTCCCTCGTGCTCTCTCTCTTTCTTCGAGTAGACAAGTACGTCATCAATGAACACAAAAACGAACTTATCCAAGTACGGATGAAACACTCGATTCATCAAGTCCATGAATACCGCAGGTGCATTCGACAATGCACATGGCATTACGACAAACTCATAGTGACCATATCTCGTATGAAAAGCCGTCTTTGGTATATCCTCTCTTCGGACTCTCAACTGATGGTACCCGGACCTCAAGTCCATCTTAGAGAATACACCGGCTCCTCGAAGTTGATCGAATAGGTCATCTATCCTCGACAATGGATATTTGTTCTTGAGGGTCATCTTGTTCCCTATAATCGATACACATTCTCATCGATCCATCCTTCTTTTTCACAAAAAGCACCGGTGCGCCCCACGGTGAAACACTGGGTCTAATAAGACCCAGGTCCATAAGCTCTTGGAGCTGTATCTTGAGTTCCTCTAACTCCTTAGGCGTCATTCTGTATGGGACCTTGGACACAGGTGCCGACCCTGGCTCTAGGTCGATTGTGAACTCCAATTGTAGGTCCATGTAAAGTTTTAGGGAAAACGTCGGGAAATTCTCGTACAACGGCAACATTTCCCACTTTACTTTCTCCTACCTCTTCTCCCTGTAGTTAGGCAAGATAGGCGGGACGCCCCTTTCTTACCATCGTACTAGCTTGGAGTGCGGAGATGATAGATGCTCGCCGGTTCATCAAGATTCCATAGCATAAGGTGGGTCCTTTGCCCTTGGCTTGTAGAGATATCTGTCTCTCCTTACAACGAATCATCGCAAAAATTCGTGGTTAATCAAACCATTCCTAGAATTACGTCGATATCCCTCATCGCCATAACTTGCAAATCGTGAGCGACTAACTTAAGTTCTCCCATGAAAATTTCTATTAAGTCTTCTCATTTTGTCTTCTAACTTCCACACGATTTTTTTTTTCTAAAATTCATGGTATTATCACACATTTCTTTTCTCGATCGTATCGCCGTCCCGTGGCTCTTTCTCGTCACCTTTCATGGGTTCTTTCTTGCTGACGATATTTATTTTGTGCAATAAACTCTATGAAGGGGCTTGTACTTCCTCTATAATTTCCTCGCACGATGGTGACCTTAAATACATCTTCTCATATTCTTTATTCGCTTATCGTTCGATCGATCGTTCACTCATATATGTATCTCGTCGGTTATGTCGATGCTTCTGGTGGGTGTGTCATTTTTGAGCCTGTCCGACTATAGAAACTTATTCCTTGCATATATCCGAGTCGACTACTGCATTTCCCTACTGTCTAGTAACAAGGATTCGAAATTTGACTCAACAGTCTTACTTGGATATGAACAGATTTCAAATTGTTGCAACATTGCTGAGGATGTTTTTAGTCGGGAGGCTCCAAAATTAATCAAGGAAACAAGAACAACAATGCAATGATTGAGTTTCATTGGACTCAACCCGTCCATTCTGAGAATCAAATGGTTTAGAGGTATCAAATAAAACCCATAGAGATTTGAGAATTTACTTCTGATGAGAGCTCGAAAGAACATGAGATAGGTCATGGAAACAGGATGAAACTGCAAAAATTCTCAAATTCCATAGCCGACTGCTAGATCACAATTTGCAAAAGTTTTGGACAGCAATGAATGATATCGTTCAAACGGGTCAAGGCCTAAAATAATCAGTCGCGGCAGGATTTAGAAACATAGACAAATGTCATGAAGTAGTACAAATAATGGTTCAACAACATCATGGTATTGGAAAAAGATGAACTCACATCAATGGGTTCGCGGGTTTGTTAAAGACAACTCAAAGTGAATGGAATTTTTCAGAAATTTAACAAGATCAACCATTAAGGAAGAAGAGAACAAGATAGTCTTAACTTGGTGTTGCAGAAAGGAAAATCATTGAGTATGAAGCAATATATGTAGTGAAACCGAGTTAAAAAGAATTTCACTTCTGCAAGAAAGAACTTGCCACATACATGGTTACCGAATAAAGAGGTGAGCTAGTAGTTCCAAGAAGAATATTCCATCCTTTAAAGAAAACAGGTCTGGAGGTGTGATCATACTGAAGGTCATAACTGCAAACGACCTTAGGAATGAAGTTCAATGACGGAAGTTCACAAGATCAAAATATTGTCCTTACGAAAGATGAATCAAAGAAGACGACTAATCAAGATGTCCAAGGTACGAAGGCAAGTACAAATTTTCAAGAACTGAAAGCGAGTCATGACTCGATATGGGAAAAATATAGTGGGCATTACTTGCAAATTGGGAGTCAATCAAGGTGTTTAAATAGACAAGGGCTCACGTTTATTCAAAACGTCCCGAAAAGAACTTAGAATCCAAGTAAGTACTGTTGATTAAGAAAAAAAAATCGTTCATTCTAGCTACGAGGGTCGTACTCCCTCGCACAATTTCACGAGCCTGAACATGGTAACATCGTTCTATGGAATCGTGGATTCCAAGTTGAGATTCATCGTATTGTCGAAATTAATAACATTTTTTTTAGTCGCATCTTCAAAGTCTTCTTGCCATGCCACGTAGTTTTCGAAAAGCATTGCCATTTTACACATGGTCTTAAGGTGTCGTAAACGTCATCGTATTTGTGTCGCATCGCCACTTTGGCATGGTATGCAAGACTGCATGGTTTTTTTTTTATCTTAGGTATGATCTCGCCATTGTGAGGATACACCAAAGTTCGAAATATATATTTTCGTTGGTTTTACCACTCAGGAAAGTGATATTGCAGTTGTCAACTTACAGTTATAATTTCAAGCATAGCTTGAAGCCTCGTACTTCAACGTCTATCTGATCATTACCTAACTTAAGCTTCATCTGGCTCCTACGTTTGCAGCTAAGTTCAAAAGTTCCACATTCCACTTTAATAGTGGTTCTATACGATACCTCGTACTTCACCGGTCATGAATTTTCACCACATAAACGTCATGCATATATTGCACAATCAACACGTTTATTCGTATAAATCATTTGGTGTTCCATAGCATAACAAACATCGTACATTAATATATGTGAATAGCAACACTCAGTCAATCAATCATCCATGGAATCGCATTTCATAAATCATGCAGTTCATGTTCATCTGTATCACACTAAAACTCGCAACTACACGTGTATCATGTTTTGCATTTCACAGTTTCATAGTCATGAAATTGTAACCGCCTAGGCATAAAAGTTTTGTCGTTCATGGAAGCAGCATATATTTTCTTCAAGTAAAAGATTTGCAGTTTCGTGGACGTAATAGCAAATCTCAACATCAATGAATACAAGTTCACAATCATACTTCAATATCCAGCATATTCAAAGCCATCATGCCTCACTGTTAAACAAAAGCAATTGTATAATCTCATAGTGTCTCACGGTTCATATCTTCACAACATTTTCCAAAAGCCATAGTATTTACTTATTTTCCATCGGTGTTGTTTCATAGTATAATCGAGTAATCACACGCATACTTTACGTTTCACAATTCATGTGATTTCAATCATTTAGAATTTCATCTATCCAAACTCATACAAGTCCAATCACATATTCACCGATTTTCCTCATCGGGGTGTGCACAACAATATTCATCATTCATTTTTTTGGCATATTAGTATTAAACAATTTCATATACATGTATTTTCATCATCCCACACTTCAAACAACATTTTCGAAGACGTCATATTATCTTCGATTTCCATCGAAATAATTTCATTCCCACAAGAGTAATATTCCCATCGAAATTTCCAACATTTCACAGGTTCGGATCAATATAAATTGAGATTCTTGTTACCTCATTCTTCGTGGTTGGGCGGAGACGAGTCGTGGTGTTGAGCCTTCGACGATTATCATTTAGTCAAATTACACATGAATAGACTTTGACTCAACAAGACTCTTGGGTCCAGAGAGGAAAGAACTGAGGCTCTGATACCAAACTGTCACGACCGCCCTTCTAGGGTATAATAAATGCGGGCGATCGTGACTTAAACAGACTTAAATATAACAAGGAAAATAGGCTAGGGTTTCATCAATAAGGCTTGACCAACATATTAAACGAGCAATTAAGTATAAAACAAGATGAGGGCTCGGGTCTAAATAATGAGTTGGGCCAGACATTTATATTAATGGAAAAGATTAAGAGTTTGACATTATCCAGCAAGACTTTAAAATATCCAATAACGGAACAAATTCAAGTTCAAGCCCAATTGCTAATAAGTAAAAGAAATATCGCAGCGGAAAATGACCAAGAGAAAGAGTGAAGTCATGTGTGAAGACACGACGACACTCGGAGTTTCAAGACAATATTATCATTTCGTTTAATTTGCTCAACACCGCCAACCGCTCGTCGCCGCTCAACCTGCACATAAGGAAAACATATGTAGGGCTAAGTACTTATAAAATACTCAGTGGACTTATGCCGAAAATATTTTTAATAAAGAAATAGTTTATCATGCCATACGTAAGTAACCATCGGGGTTTAGCTTTAGAAAGGCCCGAGGCACTCAAATCATTTCCCATTGTAAAATTCGACTGATCAGTCATTTTCCCATAGACAATAGCCATATCTGCCAATACATGACAAGGAATGCGGCCGCAAACCAGGTCACTAGACCGGCCAACCCGTACGCTAGCACACGATCTACCATAGGTGTACACTAATCCAAGTAGGGTTTGCGGCCCTACGAGGACCCGAATTCGATTTATATAACAGTGGCAACAGCCACATCAGATAGGCACATTAAAACAAATCACGGCATGATAAATACTTTAAACCACCCTTATAGCTCCACAATCATACGTAAAAGAGTTTAGTAAAAGAAAGCCCACACATAGTGTAGGGTAGAAAAGAAGCCCACCTCGACCGTTTAGATACCAACTACTGCCTTTCCTTTGTTATCACGCTTCGCGCACGAATTTTCACCTTTGGATAAGGTATTCCCAATTAGTCACTAAGTATTATGCATGTCCTTAATTTTTCCCTTTTCCCAACAACAAATGGAAATCACATCATAGCATAACATCTTTGCATATCACATCATCTTGTCACACATATAATTCATGTATGCCATTCAAAACATAAAAATATAGTTATTTTGCAAAAGGTAGAAATTTAGCAGCACAGCGCAACCATTTTATAAAAATCATTTAAAAAACATCCGACTTCCGTTGGGGCTAAAACTTTACGACAAAGCAGTAGACTCATCAAATGATTTCCATTTTAAATTTCATGTCAAAATAACGTTTTTAGGTCAGTCAAATAGAAAACGTAACTCACTGGTCGAGAAAACACTTTCTGCCAGAAATGCGCAGTCAACATTAAAAATTCACCATAAATACATATTTCTTCCAAATGAGTTGAAATTCATACACAATACAGAAGACATCATGAAGTTTACTCAGGAAAAAGAATCGATCAAATCGGAGTTCATTTGGTCGGTCAAATACATGTCGGAATATACTGTCCGAACTTACAGCTTTTCATGCCTTTAAAAATTCGAATTAGGGTTTATCCCTATTTATTCAAAATCAACCTTTTCATGGTTTTAACATATAAGCATACTCAAAAGAGTCCTTAGACACATATTTTCATGAAATCACACATCATTCACCGAGGATTCATTAAATCATCAGGCAATTGCAATCAAAACGCATTCACACACACGATTACACATTCCCACCGATTAAACCCTTAGATCTGCATTCCCTACGCTCTCTACATGCATGAGGGAGTCAAAGAAGGTTTAGATGGAGAGGGGTGAAGAATATAGATTTGAATTTACCCTTCTTGGATGAAACAATCGGTAGATAGCAAATAAAACCTTGGTTCTTCAATAATCTCTTGGATATTCGAAAGGATCTTGAGTAGAGTGGAAGAACAAGTGTGGGAGAAGTGGAGCAAGGGAGGGGGCGTGTGAAATGAGAGAGGGGGCGTGTGATTTGGGGCTAGGGTTTGGGGTTGGTTATATTTATAAGGTTAGAATAAAATCTCCCATTTAATTGCATGAAGATATGGAGGATTAATTAAAAGATATTTGGAGGAGATTTGGGGGGAGGAAATAACGTGACTTTGGGGAGAAGGAAAGAGAGATTTTCGAAATTCATGGCAAATTACTTAGCCTATGATTTTATTTGGTATTTTCACGGAGCAGAATAAAATAATACGGAGCAAGAAAATTAAATAAGAATCCTCCCACAATTGGGAATAGGCGTGTGTTTTAAATTCATCCCGCAAGGAATAATTTCCAAATCTTGAGTAAAATAAAGATAAGGCAAGATTTGCTAGGATATTCCAATTAAAACATGGAAAGAAATAATTAAGGGATCAAAATAAATAATGAATAATTTCTTCTCCCACAAGCTAGGAGATTTAGAAATCTCCCTTAAGAATAATAGGGGTCGATTCTTTCATCAAGAAATAGGATAATTAGGCTTTGGATTTAATTGGGTAATTATCCCAAGCAAATAATTAAATCCAAGAAAATGATTCCTCTCCATAAATTCATAGTGGTCGAAAATTCCAATAAAATGGGTAAGGCAATTATTGATGATCCTATTAAAATCTCATTCCCCAAAATAAAAATATAATTTGCGGCTATATTTCATTCCGCATCGATTAATTAAGGCCACGTCATCAATTCGACAAGATTGACTATTCCACCTCTCAACTCCAAAACAAAATTAGGTCGCATAGAAATCAAGCAATTAATTCACTCGTCAATTAATCCACATACTTCACGACATTAAAACATTTAATGCAAAATTTTAGGGTTCGAAAATTAGGGTTCGAAAAGTGGGGCGTTACAGGCCAGGTAGGACAGTTGCTTATTCAGCATGTCCATATTTTCCTTTTGCTCTTTCTGGGCGTTTTGCATGCCTTGCACCACTTCATTATTTGACTGAAATTCGCTCCTCATCGTTTGTTGGTAAGCAAGCATCTCTCCCATCATCTCTTCCATAGATCTTCCTGACTTGTTTTGGTGTAGGAAATGGTTAGGATTGTGCTGATGGTGGGGATTATACTGGGTGTTAGGGTATGGGTGGTAGGTATAGTTTGGCTGAATTTGATGAGAGTGGTACTGGCCGAATTGGTTAGAGTTGTGGGGTTGACTGTGATTGGGATTCAGGTGGTGTAGGTAGGGATTTTGCTGGTGATGAGAGTTATACTGGCCGTTGGGATGCTACTGGTAGATGGGATGGTTTTGATTGTAAGGGTAGTTTGGCTGATTTTGGTGTGAAGGGTACTGACTGAACTGGTTGGGGTGGTGATACTGGTTAGGGTTAGGGCATGGGTGATTTTGGCAATGTTGGAGTGAGTGGGATTGGTAATTCTGGTTTCCCATCTGATATTGTGGCACATAGATTATTTAGTTAATTCCCGGAGGTTTTTTTTAAAGGATGAATAATGTTACCCTAAGCATGAAATAATATGTTTTCAAAGATAAAGAATTTCGATAATTAAAGTATGCGCTTAAATAATTTTTAGGAAATTTATTTCCGACATCATGGAAAATACGAGGAGCCAACGGAGGAAAGAACGAGCGTAAGCGGCCGACCGGCGTCGCACGCGACGCCTTGGGCGGCCGCCGAATAATCGAAAATGCACGAAAACCGAGAAAATGAATTAAAAGATTTTAATTAGAGTGCATGCATTCTAAAATGTCTTCGATACCGAGATTGATGTGTACTTTATGTATTTACTGAAAAGGTGGTTCGCACGCACGCTAAAGTCGGAACGAGGAACTTTTTACGGAAATCCTAAGCTTTTGAGGTGGGCTTTATTACTTAAACTCTTTTATTTGAAATGATATGTTATGGTGAAATAAGGGTGGTTTAAAATAGTATGTCATGCCGTATTGTATGTTTTGAATTGCCTATCTGATTGTCTACTGGGATAATATCCTACTAGACTTTGATAGTTAACGAATTCGGGTCTTACTAGGGAGTGAGTCCCTACTCGGACTAGTGCACTTATAGGGATCGTGAGCCGTCCCTTAGGTCGGCCGGTCCAGTGATCGAGATTGTGGCCACATTCTCGTTTCACATGATAGCTCAGATATGGTACATGATGGGGGATGATGATTGCCTGCAGGCACTATTTTTTTTATTAAAGGAATGATTTAGTGTTTCTCGGCCTTTTTAAAGTAAAACCCGAGATTCACTCGATGATGGCTTGACATGTCTTAAATGATAAATGTATTTTGGGCATGAGTTCACTGAGTGCATCAAGTACTCAGCCCCTGCATATGTTTTCCCTATGTGCAGGTTGAGCGTGGACGGGGGACGGAGGATGTTGAGCATTGGACAGAGACAGTATTCAATAAATGATCCGGTTACTATTGTGTCTTCATACATAGTAGTAGCTAACTCTCAAATGCTTCCGCTATGTCAAGTTTTAAAATTCTAATGTTTTCTGTATTCTGCAGAACTATGTCATTCACACTATGTTACTTCGTGATTTGAAACTTTGATTTGATAATGAAATTTCATCTTTTGATCGATATGTCGTACTTCCTTGACTGCTACCCCCTTCTTCCCCGCTTCTTAATTCCCCCACTAGTCACGATTCCCCGTGCTTCCTATCCTTAGGAAGTGCGGTCGTGACAGAATGGTATCAGAGCAATTTTTCTTTCCGCTCTGGACCGAGAGTCTTTTATTCAATCTAGTCTAGACTCGTTTGCTAGACTAAAAGAGTATTCATTGAAGGCTCAACATTCCGTCTCGCCGCGCTCAACAAAAGAAAAGGTAAAATGTTTTGAAATGAGAAAGTTTTCGAGAAATCAAGGTGATAAAGTTTCTGAGAAAGAAGGATAGAAGAGTTTTTGACAAAGAAAGATGAGAATAGTTTGAGAAAGAAAGATGATGAAGTTTGAAGAGAAACGATGGATTGTTGTTCTACATGAAAGATGAAAGTTGATGTTAAAGTAAGTTTTGAGTTTTAAAGTTGAAAGTGAGATGTAGAAATTTTGTTGAAAGTGCGAGAGTTTAAAGAAAATTTTTATTTCAAAAGTTTTGAATGTTAATGAAGCTCGAAAGTGTTTGCTTTGGAAAGTTAGAATGTTGTGTGTTATATTTGGTTATCCTAAAGTATGAATGGTTTGATGTTGGATGTGATGATGATGAGGAAATGTTTTTGAATCCCGACTTAGTGATGAGGAGACTACATGGGAACTCGAGGATAAAATGAAAGAGAAGTACTCGGAGTTGTTCGTTAGAGATGAGCAAATTTCGAGACGAAATTTCTGTTAAGGTGGGTAGAATGTAACGCCCGTACTTTTTATGGAAGATGATGCGCGAAAATCGAGGAACGGTCGAAGAAATTATATTTAGAACAACACCAAATATAAGTTGTGACGCTAGGCGTTCTTTAATTTCTGTTGAACAAGATAACAAAAGTTAATAAAGTTTTGCGAATTTTTATTATCGAAAAAAAAATGCGAGAATATAAAGTACGTATATTTATTTTTGGGCTTCTCAAATTAAAAGTAGAGTCCGAATGATTATCTACAAAAAATGGCTTGGGCCCTAACTATTTAAGAATCTAGCCAATTAATAAATATATAAACTTGGGCTTGCCACTATTGAGCCCAAAACAAATTAAATCAAAATGTGGGAGCAAGCCCAACACCCTCCTTCCTTCTTCCTCTTCTCGGCCGTTTCCCCTACAATAGTGACCCTCCACCTTTTAAACCTTCTATCTTCCACCAATAAATCCTACAAACCAAAGGTCACACATTAATCCACAAGCTCTTCATGTATCTCTTTCTCTAACACTTCACATTCACAACTTCAATCAAAGAAAAAAAAAAGAGGAGCCGAGAGGGAGATTTGCCGATAGGAAGGGGAGAATTTTTTTTGGCTACCATCCTTTGTCTTTCTACAACCAAATTCAACCATTTTTGGAGGTATAATCTTTTCCTATCACCAAGCATGAGATTGTTATAGCTATGCATATATGTTTTTCACACATCCTTTACCATAACCAATTCAAATAGCAATCAACTAAGAATCAATCAAACTATCGACGTATGTAATCAAAACCACGAAAGAACTTAACTTTATAATCATAACGGGTATTGCGGGACGTTTCGGAGTGGTTCGGGGTGTTTCCGGGGAAGAGGTAGCCGCCGGCAGCGGTGAGCGACCGGTGACAGCAGCGGCTCCTCCCCGTGGCAGCAGCAACGCGGTGGCAGTAGCTCTTCACACCCCCCCGCGGCAGCAGCTCTCCGACGGCAGCGGCGGCGTCGGATCGTCTTTGCGGCAACAGCTCCCCGACGGCACGGCAGCGATGGCGGCGGCGAACAGAACCGGCGGCGGCCGCTGCAATGGGCACCGATTCCTCGCCGACGGTGCAGCCGCAGTGGTGTCCGACAGAGGTGAAGGCAGCGTGCCAGAGCGAGCGACGGGGAAGGGAGAGTCGGCGTTTCCTCTCTGTTCCGTCGAATTGGTGGAGTAGAGGGAGAGAGAAGATAGAGAGAGAGATAAAAGAATTTTGGGCCTTTGTATTGTTTGGGCCTTTTAATAATTAATTGGAACTCTAAATAATTGTTGGGGCTTCCTAATTAAGTTTTTGAGGAATAAGGTGGGCTAAGCTTAATCTTTTAGGCCGGAAATTAAAAGTAAATCGGGGGAAATTATTTAGTTAATTCCCGGAGGTTTTTTTTGAAGGATGAATAATGTTACCCTAAGCATGAAATAATATGTTTTCAAAGATAAAGAATTTCGATAATTAAAGTATGCGCTTAAATAATTTTTAGGAAATTTATTTCCAACATCATGGAAAATACGAGGAGCCAACGGAGGAAAGAACGAGCGTAAGCGGCCGACCGGCGTCGCACGCGACGCCTTGAGCGGCCGCCGAATAATAAAAAATGCACGAAAACCGAGAAAACGAATTAAAAGATTTTAATTAGAGTGCATGCATTCTAAAATGTCTTCGATACCGAGATTGATGTGTACTTTATGTATTTACGGAAAAGGTGGTTCGCACGCACGCTAAAGTCGGAACAAGGAACTTTTTACGGAAATCCTAAGATTTTGAGGTGGGCTTTATTACTTAAACTCTTTTATTTGAAATGATATGTTATGGTGAAATAAGGGTGGTTTAAATTAGTATGTCATGCCGTATTGTATGTTTTGAATTGCCTATCTTATTGTCTACTGGGATAATATCCTACTAGACTTTGATAGTTAACGAATTCAGGTCTGACTAGGGAGTGAGTCCCTACTCGGACTAGTGCACTGATAGGGATCGTGAGCCGTCCCCTAGGTCGGCCGGTCCAGTGATCGAGATTGTGGCCACATTCTCGTTTCACATGATAGCTCAGATATGGTACATGATGGGGGATGATGATTGCCTGCAGGCACTATTTTTTTTTATTAAAGGACTGATTTAGTGTTTCTCGGCCTTTTTAAAGTAAAACCCGAGATTCACTCGATGATGGCTTGACATGTCTTAAATGATAAATGTATTTCGGGCATGAGTTCACTGAGTGCATCAAGTACTCAGCCCCTGCATATGTTTTCCCTATGTGCAGGTTGAGCGTGGACGGGGGACGGAGGATGTTGAGCATTGGACAGAGACAGTATTCAATAAATGATCCGGTTACTATTGTGTCTTCATACATAGTAGTAGCTAACTCTCAAATGCTTCCGCTATGTCAAGTTTTAAAATTCTAATGTTTTCTGTATTCTGCAGAACTATGTCATTCACACTATGTTACTTCGTGATTTGAAACTTTGATTTGATAATGAAATTTCATCTTTTGATCGATATGTCGTACTTCCTTGACTGCTACCCCCTTCTTCCCCGCTTCTTAATTCCCCCACTAGTCACGATTCCCCGTGCTTCCTATCCTTAGGAAGTGCGGTCGTGACAGAATGGTATCAGAGCAATTTTTCTTTCCGCTCTGGACCGAGAGTCTTTTATTCAATCTAGTCTAGACTCGTTTGCTAGACTAAAAGAGTATTCATTGAAGGCTCAACATTCCGTCTCGCCGCGCTCAACAAAAGAAAAGGTAAAATGTTTTGAAATGAGAAAGTTTTCGAGAAATCAAGGTGATAAAGTTTCTGAGAAAGAAGGATAGAAGAGTTTTTGAGAAAGAAAGATGAGAATAGTTTGAGAAAGAAAGATGATGAAGTTTGAAGAGAAACGATGGATTGTTGTTCTACATGAAAGATGAAAGTTGATGTTAAAGTAAGTTTTGAGTTTTAAAGTTGAAAGTGAGATGTAGAAATTTTGTTGAAATTGCGAGAGTTTAAAGAAAATTTTTATTTCAAAAGTTTTGAATGTTAATGAAGCTCGAAAGTGTTTGCTTTGGAAAGTTAGAATGTTGTGTGTTATATTTGGTTATCCTAAAGTATGAATGGTTTGATGTTGGATGTGATGATGATGAGGAAATGTTTTTGAATCCTGACTTGGTGATGAGGAGACTACATGGGAACTCGAGGATAAAATGAAAGAGAAGTACTCGGAGTTGTTCGTTAGAGATGAGCAAATTTCGGGATGAAATTTTTGTTAAGGTGGGTAGAATGTAACGCCCGTACTTTTTATGGAAGATGATGCGCGTAAATCGAAGAACGGTCGAAGAAATTATATTTGGAACAACACCAAATATAAGTTGTGACGCTAGGCGTTCTTTAATTTGTGTTGAACAAGATAACAAAAGTTAATAAAGTTTTGTGAATTTTTATTATCGAAAAAAAAATGCGAGAATATAAAGTACGTGTATTTATTTTTGGGCTTCTCAAATTAAAAGTAGAGTCCGAATGATTATCTACAAAAAATGGCTTGGGCCCTAACTATTTATGAATCTAGCCAATTAATAAATATACAAACTTGGGCTTGCCACTATTGAGCCCAAAACAAATTAAATCAAAATGTGGGAGCAAGCCCAACACCCTCCTTCCTTCTTCCTCTTCTCGGCCGTTTCCCCTACAATAGTGACCCTCAACCTTTCAAACCTTCTATCTTCCACCATTAAATCCTACAAACCAAAGGTCACACATTAATCCACAAGCTCTTCATGTATCCCTTTCTCTAACACTTCACATTCACAACTTCAATCAAAGAAAAAAAAAGAGATGAGCCGAGAGGGAGATTTGCCGATAGGAAGGGGAGAATTTTTTTTGGCTACCATCCTTTGTGTTTCTACAACCAAATTCAACCATTTTTGGAGGTATAATCTTTTCCTATCACCAAGCATGAGATTGTTATAGCTATGCATATATGTTTTTCCCACATCCTTTACCATAACTAATTCAAATAGCAATCAACTATGAATCAATCAAACTATCGCCGTATGTAATCAAAACCACGAAAGAACTTAACTTTATAATCATAACGGGTATTGCGGGACGTTTCGGAGTGGTTCGGGGTGTTTCCTGGGAAGAAGTAGCTGCCGGCAGCGGCGAGCGACCGGTGACAGCAGCGGCTCCTCCCTGTGGCAGCAGCAACGCGGTGGCAGTAGCTCTTCTCACCCCCCCCCGCGGCAGCAGCTCCCCGACGGCAGCGGCGGTGTCGGATCGTCTTTGCGGCAGCAGCTCCCCGACGGCACGGCAGCGATGGCGGCGGCGAACAGAACCGGCGGCGGCCGCTGCAATGGGCACCGATTCCTCGCCGACGGTGCAGCCGCAGTGGTGTCCGACGGAGGTGAAGGCAGCGTGCCGGAGCGAGCGACGGGGAAGGGAGAGTCGGTGTTTCCTCTCTCTTCCGTCGAATTGGTGGAGTAGAGGGAGAGAGAAGATAGAGAGGGAGATAAAAGAATTTTGGGCCTTTGTATTGTTTGGGCCTTTTAATAATTAATTGGAACTCTAAATAATTGTTGGGGCTTCCTAATTAAGTTTTTGAGGAATAAGGTGGGCTAAGCTTAATCTTTTGGGCCGGAAATTAAAAGTAAATCGGGGGAAATTATTTAGTTAATTCCCGAAGGTTTTTTTTGAAGGATGAATAATGTTACCCTAAGCATGAAATAATATGTTTTCAAAGATAAAGAATTTCGATAATTAAAGTATGCACTTAAATAATTTTTAGGAAATTTATTTCCAACATCATGGAAAATACGAGGAGCCAACGGAGGAAAGAACGAGCGTAAGCGGCCGACCGGCGTCGCACGCGACGCCTTGGGCGGCCGCCGAATAATCGAAAATGCACGAAAACCGAGAAAACGAATTAAAAGATTTTAATTAGAGTGCATGCATTCTAAAATGTCTTCGATACCGAGATTGATGTGTACTTTATGTATTTACTGAAAAGGTGGTTCGCACGCACGCTAAACTCGGAACGAGGATTTTACGGAAATCCTAAGCTTTTGAGGTGGGCTTTATTACTTAAACTCAGGGTGGGCTCTAAATGCTGCATGCTAAAAGAAATTAAAATGCGTGTGTAAACTAGGGTGCGAGTGTGCATGTGAGAAGCTACTAGACGAAACTTACTAAAAATGGCTAGACAAAAGGTAAAGGGAATCAAAGGACATGCTGGCAGACTGTCTGCTGGGTGTGAAGAAAAGCAGAAAAAGTGCAAGTACAAAAGCATAAAGCAACAAAAGCAATACAAGTGGTCCCATTAATTGATTGTGACATTTTCTTCTTCACCAAGCTAAACTAACAAGATCTAACAAACTCCATTGATGAATGATCAAGCTTGAAAATTCGTAAATGCAATATTTAACTTGAAATCGAGAACGAAAGCTAAGAAAACTGAGATCTACGCAAACTGGTCAGCGGGACAAGGTGACAGAAGCAAGCAGAAACGATTCCCATGCATTTTTTGAGGAACTTAACCCGATTAAAACTTGTAAACACTCCAAGAAAACCTAGATCTAACTAAGCAAAGCAGATTCAAGCACATAAACAACAGAAGTCAACGTAAAACTACCAGATCTAGCTACTAGGCAGAAAGAAATAATAAGCAAGCTGAAACACAAAATAAAACCACAATAAACTTCATTGCATTCAAGATTATCACCCAAAAGATGTTCCAACAAAGTAGCTACTGGAATCCAAGTCAAAGGCAAGCAAAAACAAGTACTTAAACTAAGAAATCTTAAAAACAAAGCAAGTAAAAGATTGTTTGGCTCATCGGAAACTGAAACTGGAGGAATTTCTGGAACTACGGCGGCTGGAATGAATCAGGCATGATGCTCCTGGCCGGCAGGTGGCCGGAATCTTCAAGTCAGGCTGCTGGATTTAGATGGAACTAAGAGCTAATGGAGCTATTCTCCTCAAAAGTGATGTAGTAGTGATGATAAGTCCTAAGTGAAGTGGTGTAAAAATTTCCCCCCTTTTCTTTATGTTCAGCTCCTATTTATAGGGTGACTTGCCCTAATTTCTAGGGCTTTCTCTTCATGTGGAATGACAATTTTGCCCTTCTTTAGATAGGTGATTATTCCAAGCAAGTCCTTCATTCTAGTGTCCAGTTCTGTAGCATCCATCCTGACCAGTTTGCGTATTTTCTGCTCATACTAACCTATTTGCACACTTTTCACAGCTTTTTCACTCGAATTCCTTCTGAACCTCCTGATTTAGTACTTCAACCTGCACACTTTAACAACTATTTTGCAGATATTATCCAATAAAGCACCTTATACTGACCAGTAACCAAGGCCGAGAACGAGACTCATCATTGTGTAGAGATGCATGGAATGGCTAGCCTATTTATAGGCTCAGTCCACTGCTGGGGGTCAACAGCCATGATGGCTGTCATCATTGCGAGGTTGTAACCGCCGAACGTTACAAACCGTTACGAGAGCTGCTCGTTGACGCATCGAGACACGCGCGTCTAGGTTCGTCATGACGTGGACTTCATCACGTGTCAGCCACGTAGGTTCTTACCGCGTCATACTGACGATGTGTCATCCTACTTGGCTCGCTGGCGTGGAAACGTTGGTGGTCAAAAAAGAACTACACCAACCAGCCTTGGGTCGAGCCCAAGCACCGAGCCCCACGACCAGGCCTAAAGATCAATTGCCAAGATCCAAGTCCAAGTCCAAGAACAAGGTCACGGGCACGACTCGGCTTGGCGCGCATGTGCGCGCGTGTGGGCTCTTCAACCCATCTTAGTCCACTATAATTGATTAAGTGTATTAGTTCACTTAATAAATACACATGAAAAGATGTATCTAATCTCCTATGTGGGATAATTAACACTTAATTAATCCCATTGCTTCTCTCATTGCTCATTTAATTAACTAGTAATTATTTCGCAACTTTAATCCATTATTTCTCATTCACCGGGAATCGGATTTGAGCAAAATGAATATACCACGGTCATCTACTCCGAACGTAGATCGATGTTATATTATTTAATTTCACAAAATTAAATGTCTCGTTGGAAGTATTTTTAGTCAAAGTCCTTTGACCGCAACGATTCCAACAATCCCCCACATGGGTGGAAATAGCCAAATGCATATGCATGCAGACGCAAGCTCAACCCTCGAGAGGTATATAAGCATAAGGATATGTAGTTGTTGGCTTTGAACCCTCCATAGTCGACACCATCGGATACACAGACAGCTTAGTGGCGCGATGCTTTGATTTAATCCCCCACGGCGTGCACCGAGACAATGGTGTTAACGCTTAAACACCTCACCCTCATCCGTTCTCACGTTTTGTGTCCTTTACGGCCTTGGACACCACTTTAGATTCATAAGTGTGTTATTTGAAGCGGCCTCACTTCACACTTATATAGGTGATTCCTAATCGAGTATCTTGCCCTACTCGGTCTCCTTGAGAACTCAATCTCCTCGAGATCCTTAGGAGTCATTAAAAGTCATAGACTTAGCCTCACCACTAGGTAAGTTTTCCAACACTCTATTGCTCTCTAGGGAATAGATATAGTTGAGTGTTTCTCATGAACTCTCATAGCTTAGTTGTCCCTTTGAAGAAAGTTCTTGGGATATCCAGTCATCATGGTTAGGTTACCACTATGACAATTCTTTAGTTTGTGGATTTCAAACCCATTCCCTCTAGCAACTTATTCATTTGATCACGGTTTAACCCTTTGGTTAGCGGATCCGCTAGATTATCTATTGACTTCACATAGTCAATTGTAATCACCCCTGTTGTGATCAAATGTCTCACGGTGTTATGTCGTCGACGTATATGTCGAGACTTACCGTTATAGAAGCCATTGTTTGCCCTTCCAATAGCCGCTTGGCTATCGTAGTGGATCAGCACTGGTGGCACTGGCTTAGACCAACATGAAATATCTTCAAGGAAGTTCTTAAGCCACTCGGCTTCCTCACCAGCCTTATCTAGGGCAATGAACTCCGATTCCATTGTTGATCGGGCTATACATGTCTGTTTTGTGGATCTTCACGATACAACACCACCCCATACAGTAAGACGCATCCACTTGTTGAAAGTGAGTCTCTATTGTCGGATATCCAATTTGCATCACAGTACCCTTCAAGTACCGGGGATATCTCGAGAAGTGTAGCCCATGATTTTGAGTATGTTTTAAATATCTCAAAACCCTCACAAGAGCTCTCCAATGTTCTTTGCTTGGATTGCTCGTGTAACGACTCAACTTGTTCACGGCACAAGCAATTAGTCAAGTACATAATGCATCCGATGACCCGTGCGTACTCTTCTTGTGCAACGGGCTCGCCTTTGTTCTTGTTCAAGTGAACGTCGAGTTCAATTGGAGTCTTAATCGGCGCGCCATCATAGGCTTTGAATTTATTCAATATCTTCTTAACATAATGTGATTGTGTTAAGATGATTCCATCAGACGTTATTAGAATCTTCATTCCAAGAATTACATCGGCTAGACCCATGTCTTTCATGTCAAAGTTTCTCTTTAACATGACATTTGTATCGTTAATTACTTGAGTGTTGCTACCCAAGATTAACATATCATCAACGTATAGACGCACTATAACATGGCCGTTATTAGTGCTCTTGATGTAGACACATTTGTCGCACTCGTTGATTTTAAACCCATTTGATAACATCACATTATCAAACTTCAAGTGCCATTGCAATGGCGCTTGTTTCAATCCATATAGAGACTTTACGAGCTTGCATACCTTTTTCTCTTGTCCAGGTACTACAAACCCTTCGGGTTGTTCCATATAAATTTCATCTTCTAGTTCACCATTTAGAAACGCGGTCTTTACATTCATTTGATGAATCTCAAGATTGTGCAATGCAGCAATAACGAGAAGCACTCGGATAGATGTAATCCTTGTTACAGGTGAATAGGTATCGAAGAAGTCATGTGCTTCCTTTTGTTTAAAACCCTTTACTACTAGTCGGGCTTTATACTTATCCACTGTTCCATCGGCCTTAAATTTCCTTTTAAGCACTCATTTGCAACCTAGAGGTTTCGCACCTTCAGGTAGATCTACCAACACCCAAGTGTGGTTTAGCAAAATTGAATCAATTTCGCTTTGTACAGCTTCTCTCCAATGTAGTCCGTCTGGGCCATCGAATGATACTTTTATAGATGTTGGTTCTTCATCTAACATAAAAGCAATGTAGTCAGGACCAAATGTTTTTGGTGTTCTGACCCTACTACCACGTCTTAGTACTGTATCCTTTGGATCGGGCCTTGCACGCTTGCGCGATTCAAGTTCCCCACCCGCTGATTAAGAACTAGTGGCTTCTTCTTCCACTGGTTTAGAACTAGTGGCTTCTTCTTCAATTCTTGTCTTAGAATTGGTTGAGACTTTTTCCTTTATTTGCAAGGAAATGTATTTTCGAGAAATACAACATTCCTTGACTCAATTGTTGTTCCTACAGTAATAGTCGATATTTCAGACTTGTGAACAACAAATCGATATGCACTACTATTAAGTGCATATCCAATGAAGATGCAATCAACCATTTTAGGTCCGATTGTAACTTCTTTGGGCGGAGGAACCATCACCTTTGCCAAACACCCCCACACTTTGAGGTATTTGTAGGATGACTTCCTTCCCTTCCACAACTCATAAGGAGTAACATCTTTTCCTTTGAGAGGGATTTTATTCAAGATATAGTTGGCTGTCAAAACAGCTTCCCCCCACATGTCATGTGGTAATCCTGAAGTCAAAAGCAGTGCATTCATCATCTCTTTTAGAGTTCGATTCTTGCGTTCTGCAACACCATTAGATTGTGGTGAATATGGAGCAATTGTTTGATGAATTATACCACTTGCGTTGCATAACTCCTCAAACGGGGCTACATATTCACCTCCTCTATCGTTTTGAATCGTTTTGATTTTACAACCAAGTTGATTCTCAACTTCGTTCTTATAATTTTTGAACGCTTCTATTGCTTCATCTTTACTTCTTAAAAGATAAATGTAACAATACTTTGTGCAATCATCTATGAAAGTGATAAAGTACTTTTTACCACCTCTAGTTTGCACCATCTTTAATCACATACGTCTGTGTGAATTAATTCAAGGGGTTTTGTGCTTCGTTCAACCGAGTGAAACGGCAACTTAGTTATTTTTGCTTCAAGACAAATTTCACATTTATCTTGGGTATTCACTTCATTAGCCTTTAGTAAATCTAAATTCACTAATCTTTTAATGGCTTTTGAATTTACATGTCCCAATCTACAATGCCACAAATTTGAACACTCAGTCAAGTAAGAGGAAGTAGATGTTTTATTATTATTAGCCAACGGCTTTGCAACACTGCGAGTTGCCACACTGAGCTTGAAAGGTCCATCGGTTACATAACCTTTTCCGAGTGACTTTCCAAACTTGTACAATGCAAACCTATCAGACTCAAATACAAGTTTAAACCCCTTATTAACTAGTATTGATCCTGACACTAGGTTCTTGCGGATGTCCGGGACATGCAGCACATCCTTCAAAGTGATAGTTACGCCAGACGTCATCATGAGAATCACGTTGCCAATGCCGAGGACTTCGGACGATGCTTGATTCCCCATGTTGTTCTTCCTCCCTTCAACAGCAGTGTAGGAGGCAAACTTGCTCCTATCTGAGCAGACATGAGCAGTAGCGCTGGTGTCGATGTACCGGCCACCCTTGTTATCAACAAGGTTAACTTCTTCAGTGACCACAGCAATGAGGTCGTTTTCGTCCCAGTCTTTAAACTCCTTCTCTACGACGTGGGATGTCGGCTTCTTCTTCTTGCTGCGGCAGTCCTTGGCAAAGTGACCAGTTTGCCACACTTGAAGCATTCGCCTTCAAATTTCTTTGCAGGTTGCTTTCCTTTCCCTTTATCCTTTTGATTTGGGCGAGTGCATTTATTGGAGGGACCGCCCCGCTCCAACAGATTGGCTTTGGCTTCCAGTGGGCTAAATCTCTTTGCCTTTTGGTCGCTTTTGCGCACATCAGCCTCGCAATTTCACAATCAAGTCTTCAAGGGTCATCTGCTTTCGCTTGTGTTTGAGATAGCTCTTGAAGTCCTTCCAACTGGGTGGAAGCTTGTCAATGATCGTGCACCTTAAGAATTTGTCGGGCAAGGTCATCCCTTCAGCCACTAGTGCGTGGATGATCATTTGGAGCTCTTGAACTTGCTCCATGATGGGTCGAGAGTCGACCATCTTGTAGTCCATAAATTTGGATGCTACAACTTGTTCAGTACCTGCAGCATTATCTATGCTATACTTTCTTTCTAGGCTTTCCCACATCTCTTTTGATGTGGTTACAACGGAGTATACATTGTACAAACTATCATCTAAAGCACTTAGAATGAAATTTTTACAAAGATAATCTCCTTTTCTCCAAGCTTCATAGTCCGCCATGACTTCGAGCCTAGTCTCTTGATCGCTTGGCGCGGGCGGCTCGTTTTCAGTGAGGAAGTTGGCGACGCCCAATGTTGTCAAGTAGAACAACATCTTTTGGTACCACCTTTTGAAGTCAGAACCTCCAAACTTTGGTGGCTTCTCGGTAGGTGGCATCATTCTTAGTGCCAAAGGTGTCGTACTTGGTCCATGGAAGGGACCAAATCCGTTGCCCCCGAAGGAGCCAACAACGTGGTTGGGCATAGAGCCCCCACCATTCATGTTGGGCATAGAGCCCGCCATGGTCGTACCAGCCCCGAAGGGACTAGCACCCGCGTGAGACCCGAAGGCCCCAGCATTCTTGTGAGACCCGAAGGCCCCAACACTCGATCCATTAAAGGATCCGAAGGAACTACTAAAAGTGGAACCAACCGATCCACTCGAGGTGGATCCACCAGTGGGCCCATGGGGGTTAACAAACTCCCAAGGGGTTATTGATTAAGATGGATTGAACTGGGGGGTTGGCATCATCGATGGAATCGATGATGTATTGATCGGTGCAGTGGTCAACACGGTGGATGGAGTTGTTGTGGCGGCGCCGGTGTTGGATTCAGTCGACATCTCCAGTAAAGATATTAAGTTTCGAAAGTGATTAAGTTCAGTTTAGGTTCTGTCCTTCGATGGCAAGTCTATCTCGTCTTGCGATTGTTGGTACAGTGACTGGAATTACAGGAGATAAACAAAAATCGGGCGTAATACAACCCAAGAAATAAGAACAGAAACTGAAAATACAACGAAACGATACTAGAAAATAAACTTAGCCGAGTCGAGGAGACCTCTTTCCGCAAGACGAGATACGCCCCGGTAGTGCTCTCGGTTTGGCGTGTCGTCCCCAAAGATAAAACTGCTACGTCTCTGGTGAAGCAGCACCGCAATCAATAGAGCTCCGGCGAACTGGATAGAGGAGGGGGCAGAGCTTCGACAGAAAGACAATGCAGAGATGGAGAGAGCTTATGATGCAAATGCTTGTGAATGTTGTGTAGAGATGCATGGAATGGCTAGCCTATTTATAGGCTCAGTCCACTGTTGGGGGTCAACAGCCATGATGGCTGTCATCATTGCGAGGTTGTAACCGCGAACGTTACAAACCGTTATGAGAATTGCTCCTTGACGCATCGGGACACGCGCGCGTCTAGGTTCGTCATGACGTGGACTTCATGACGTGTCAGCCACGTTGGTTCTTACCGCGTCGTACTGACGATGTGTCATCCTACTTGGCTCGCTGGCGTGGAAACGTTGGTGGTCAAAAAAGAACTACACCAACCAGCCTTGGGTCGAGCCCAAGCACCGAGCCCCATGACCAGGCCCAAAGACCACCCAAAGACCAATTGCCAAGATCCAAGTCCATGTCCAAGAACAAGGACAAGGGCACGGGCACGACTCGGCTCGGCGCGTGTGGGCTCTTCAACCCAACTTAGTCCACTATAATTTATTAAGTGTATTAGTTCACTTAATAAATACACATTAAAAGATGTGTCTAATCTCCTATATGGGATAATTAACACTTAATTAATCCCATGGCTTCTCTCATAGCTCATTTAATTAACTAGTAATTATTTCGCAACTTTAATCCATTATTTCTCACTCACCGGGAATCGGATTTGAGAAAATGAATATATCACGGTCATCTACTCCGAACGTAGATCGATGTTATATTATTTAATTTCATAAAATTAAATGTCTCATTGGAAGTATTCTTGGTCAAAGTCCTTTGACAGCAACGATTCCAACAGAGAGGTGGCAGGTGTTTGCTGAGAATCTAAAATTGGGCAAATGGAGAACTGAAATCAAGTGAAAAATAATTGAGACAAATGAATTGGGGTAAAAATTTTATGGTATAGTTTGGTCAATTCATAGATGTTCTGAGGGAAAGATGAGAAAAAAAGATAAAAAAGGTAAAAATCTCTTGTTCTGATAAATTCGCATGCATCGGTCTCATATATTGAAAGGTTAGCGAATTTAATCCCAAATTCCGAAAGGTCAACGAATATGATCCATTTTTCTGAAATCTCTCTAAATCCATCTATTCGATATTCCACGTCACCACTATATTTATATTTTTGTATTTTTTGTAATCAAATAAAAATAAAATAATATAAATTTAAAAACACAGTATGAAAATCTTTGTGATATTAAAATGCTGAAAAAAATAAAACGAGAAACAAACTAAAAAAAGGTGAAAATATGCTTCAAAGGTTACGTGCACAAATTTCTTCAAGCATATCGCACTTGAGTCGGGTATGGGCTTCTTCCTTGCGGGTTGTAACAATTGCACGAAGAACTGTATTGAATAAACTCCGATGTTGGGGCTTGCAGGCTACACCGGAGCTTGGTCCAGCGTCCTCCTCGCCCCAATTGGTGATTCCTCCACCTTCATCATCGACTATTATGTTATGCATGATGATTCACGCATACATGACATTAGCGATACACTATTTGAAGAAGAAACGCATTTGGCCTTTCACTATTGCCCAACGCAATTGAAGCACACCAATTGCTCGCTTTACATCCTTCCGTGTAGCCTCTTGCCTTTGAGAAAATAAAGCTCTCTTCAAATTCGTTGGGCAAGTGATAATTTTTAGAAATACGGGCCACTTCGGGTATATGTTGTCATCCATGTTGTAACCCATACGATACGGGTTGCCGTTGATAGTGAAATCGATGGTCAGGCCTCTAACACGACATTGTTCGTTGAAGAGAGACGGTGAGTTGAAGACATTGATGTTGCTGTTTGATCCGACCACACCGAAGTAAGTATGCTATATCCAGATCCGTTGGTGAGCAATAGATTCGAGAATCGTCGTGGGGTGCGTGCCTTTGTATTCACTTGTGAACTGGCCTTTCCACGAGGTCCGAAAATTCTTCCATGCCTAGTTGATAAGGCTCGTTTCATGCACTGGTTTTGGGGTGAAATTCTATACTTTCGGGGAACTAATGTGTAAATTTGAGTTCAGGTGCGTAGAAATCTGTCAGGTCCAGGAAATCGTACAGATTGACCAGGCAGACGCAAGATCAAGAAGAATTAAAGTGAATTATTACAAACCACCAAAATGCCCTATGAGAATCAAGAAGAAGGTGGCAGGAGTGAAACTTGGGGAGAAAAGATCAGATTTCAAAGATCCTTTTGCAAGGGCACAACCGTCAATTCAAAGGAAGATTGCCCTAGGGATTAGAGCCTCAAGTCTTCCTTTATAAAGTGATGGAGATTGAAGAATGAGTCAGCTCCCCTTCTTAGCTCAAGTCTCCCGAGCTCATTTTCACTTCAGTTCTTAGTTTCTAGTTCTGCGCACTTGCAGGGGAGTTCATTTCTGGCTGATGGCATGTTTTTAGTTCGTGATACTTGTGACCCACCGCTCTACGGAGCGAAGAAACAAGCTCTACTTTATGTTTTAGTTTTTACTTTCATGCTTTGAGATATTGTTGGTGTTTTGAACTTGTTTAGTTGAATTCCGTAGTTGTTTGTTGCCAAATTTGAAGCTTGCCTTCGAATCTTGTTTTGAATCTATTTTGGAATCTGAATCATGGATATTTCGGTTGGATTTCTATTTGGATCTCTTGATGTTGAGTAGATTTGTGTTGATTGGATGTTTTTCGCAATTGTCAGGAGTTAGGATCCAGTAGATCTAGCTTATTTGACGTCCAATTCGAAAGATCCATGTTTGTTCGAGTTTTAATTCCTTAGACATGAAGTTCTTTGTTTTAAATCTGCATGAATATGTTTACCGCTGAGTCAGTTAGATTAGATCTGGTAGTTCTATCTTAAATTTCACATTTACGTCTTGTTTTCAAAGCATACCCTGTTTCTTTTATTGAAGATTGTTACATGCTCTGTTTTGCTCTGATCTAGATTGGTTACATGAAGAAGATGATGTAGTTGGTTGTTAGGATTCAGATCTGCAGCTGTTTTTGTTTCTTTTCGGTAGCTTTAGTTAGTTTAGGAAAATTGGTCCTCACTTACTTTTACTCTTGGTCTGTCTATTTCGGGAAAGTTTCAGCATGTTCCTTCAGTTATGGGTGCTCTAGGTAGTTTAACTTCAGTCTACAAGTTATTTCATGTTCAGTGTCATGCATGCTTCCGTACTTCTTCAGCCTCCTAGGTTAGTTAGATAGAGTCTAGTCTAATTCCTCTTAGTCAAGGAGATTTAAACTTAACCCACTTGGTTTGCGTGGTATCAGCCAAAACCTTCCAAAATGTCTCAACACACTCTTAGCACATTCTTCCTCGTGGGATCAATCCTTACTTCCCTATACTAATCAATAGTATTGTGGGTTAAGGTTTTGATAGCAGCTCTTATAGCGCACCCGACGACATCCGAATAGGTCTGGGTTCTGCTTGACCAGTTTGGTCCAGTAATTCTGCTTGACCCGTTTGCGGTTTTACTTGTTTACTTACAGTGTGCACAAAGAGCGAGTTTCACTAGTGCATACAATCTATGCTTCCCAGCCATTCTAGGAAATCCGTGAACCCTCCCATGCAAATCCAGTAGTAACTTTCAATCGGCGGCGTTTGGCTTCCGCATATATGTGTCGCTGAAATCCTCCACAACTCCCCAACAGAAGTTCTTCAGACATTCGCAGCCATTTGTGTCTACGATGTTGAGATACTCATCAAATGTATCTGCAGCTCCTCCATAAGCCAACTGCCTCAGTGCAGTCGTGTACTTCTGCTGATTGTTCGGGTCTGCCGTTGGCATCGGGCTATTGGAAGTATTCATCACCCTCCAACGTGTTAGCAATGCGCAAGAAAAGACCATGCCGCATTCTAAAACGCCGACGAAAAGCTGTCAGACCCCACCGTGGTTCTGTGACAAAGTAGTCTGAGTACAACCGTTTCGGTATCTACAGACCCAATGGCAGATTGGCCTAGGGACCTGTTGTCCTGTTGTTGTCGTGTTGACGCTCTATGCGCATACCGTACTCCAACGTGGCTGGCACTACGGCATCAACAATCTCGTCGTTGTAGTCGGGATCCATTTCGAGTAGAGATAGTGGGAAATGGAGAGAGAGTGAAAGATATGTAATTGGTTGCAGGTGTGAATGAAATGAGATGAGAAGTACTTCTCCCGTTCCTTCATAGTTTTGTCACTTCTTTTGAGCATGGAGTTTAAGAAAAGGATGTTTAGACTTTAGTGTGTTAACTGAGAAGGTAATAAAGTATATAAAGTAAGAGAACCAAAAATGTAGAGAAAATAAAGTAGAAAAGTGAATAAAGTAGAGATGATAAAGTAATAGAAAGAATGAAGTAGGAAAGAAAAAGTGAGTTAATTATTATTCCTACTACCATACATGGAAATGAATTAACTATAAAGGAACTTCTGAAATGAAAAAATGACTCAACTATGAAGGAACGGGGGAGTGGTATTTAAAGTGTGAATTTAAGGAATAAAAATTAAAAAAAAAAAACCACGATCAACGGTTTTATCGACGGCCAGGCCTGCAATAGGCGTCGGTCAGCCGCCAATTGATCGTAGCGGAGTATAGATAGGGCGTGTGGGAGGGCTACTCGATCAGCAGTTGCCCTACAATAGAGGAAGTTGATCTGTAATAACTCAAACTTTTAGAAGATTTGAATTAGAAACTATAATTTTAATTAGTGATTTTATGCATGCGTTTATTAGTTAGATTAGAAACAAAATAAAATAGTAGAAGAGTTTGGCTCCTTTTTTAGTACTTTGTTTTGATACTATATTTTGATTGGTAGAATTTACTTTAAATTTACGTTATCAAAATTATTATTTTGGATAATGAATGTTATTTTATAATGAATGCATTATTAAGAAATGTGTTTTGAATATCCTATCTTTTATGGTATCATAGATAGGGTTGGGTAAAAATACCGAAATACCGCCTTTACCGTATCGAAAAAATACTAAAAATACCGAATTTTCGGTATACCGTAATTTTCGGTAAGGTATCATACCTTACCGATTTATTTCGGTACGGTAACAGTATGAATTTTCATATACTGAAGTATATCGGGGTATACCGAAAATACGCTATATACCGTAATTTTAAGTATATACCGAAAATATGGTATATACCATAATTTTCGGTATATACCGATATCAATATATGCCAAATTATATCAAGTAAATTCATACTTTTACAAAACAAATAAATATTTACATGTAGAAATCAAATCCTGCCTCATTATAGTTGTCGGGTAATCATGTAAATATAAAATCAAATAAACTCAATTAGGAAAACTTGATATCGCTAAATCAATTAGTTTCAAACAAGTATAAGATTTTAGTTAAATTAGTTCCAAACAAATATCGTTGAACGTTATGTGATTGCGTGGAGTTTAATTGTTGCAGTTTTTTTATTGAATATGTTTGAGTTTGATTAAATTCCATGTTTTCTAAGTATTTTAGAAATTTTATTTTTATTTGTATTTGTATTTAGAATTATTTACAAAATAATGATATTTTGGTATGTCGTATTGTAGTCCGATATACCGTAAAACTCTGGTATACCGCAAAAGTACGGTATACCGAATTTAGATATGACATACTGAAAATAAGGTATGGCATCGATATTGAAATTTGTCATACCGAAAATAAGGTATACCGAAGTTCGGTATACCGAAAATTTTGGTAAGGAAAAGGTATGGTTTTTTCTCATATCGAATTTTCGGTAAGGTATACGGTATGATGGTTTCGGTAAGGTATATCGTACTTACCCACTCCTCGTAATAGATAGCAATGAAAGCATCATAAGTCCTACATGGCTACATAGTAACTCGCAACTATTATGAGTATTAAAGAGCATCAATTACTTTTATGATTAACTGTTTCTTCTTTAATAAATTATTTAATCAAGTCCTAATGTTTGAAAGTATCAATCGTAGAAGGATCCAATGATTGATGGACTACGTCTGTGTAAGAATCAAGCAATAAAATCTCTAACAATCTGCGGATCATCCTATAAACAAGAAAGATATCAAAAGATCAAGCTTGTTCAAACAAGGATGGGAGGGATTAGTATTTATTGAGAAAGAAGAAGAGCATAATTACGAATAAAGTAAAATTCATAGCAAGTAATACTCCTTAATCTCTTATTATTGGATAAAGACTCCAATGTTAATAAAAAAAGTTAATGCTTCAATCTTACAAGAAGAGTTTTATTGATACTAATATTCTTGGGATAATATTAATAAGTAAATAAAATGTCATATATTAAGGGAGGTAGTATTAGTACGAACAAATTAATTACTCCCTCCGTCCCTGATTAATTGTCACTCTTTGACCGGGCACGGGTTTTAAGTAATGTATAGAAAATTTGGTTGAAAAAGTTAGTGGAATGTGAGACCCACTTTTTTATATTAGTTTTATAATAAAATGTGAGTGAAGCGAGTTAGTGGAATATGGGACCTACTTACTATTTATGGAAAAAATGAAGTGTGACAATTATTGAGAAACGGATCGAAATGGAAAAAAGTGACAATTAATTGGGGACGAAATGGAAAAAAGTGACAATTAATCGGGGACGGAGGGAGTATTTTTAATATTTTTTTGATAAGATAGTAATACCAAGATAGATAATTATATTTGGACATTTCTAATTTTTTGATATCATATTTAAGTTTAACTCAAAGCCCAACATAAGACAAGAGCCCGCCTCATCTTGCCAAAATGATAACTTTAACAATGTTTATATAACGTAACTCATCAATTTGTCAAGTTAAGCCATTTCTTTTTTACACGAGATTTAAGAAATTGTGTTAAAGTGAGTTAAGTGATGGAAGAATAAAGTAGGAAAGGAAAAAGATAGAAAGATTAAGAGAAAATAAAGTGAAAGACAGTAAAGTAAGAAAGAAGAAAAAATTGGTGCTTTTTAACAAATAAGAAATGACTCAGCTACAGTTGGACAATAAACAAAAGAATACGACTCAGCTACAGATGGACGGATGGAGTAGTACTATACAAATTTTTAGATAATTTCTTTTCTATCAAAAACAATGAAAAAAATCTTATATATGCTTGTTTTATATATCTTTACATATCTCGCCTTTCTTATCAAATGGGTCCCATCTAACAAAGTTTTCTTATATTTATAATTTACAAAATTAATACATTTCCATTTATTAAATTTAGACTGAAGTCCTAAAATGATCCTTAACATATTGCGATTTTTGATTTTGGTCGAAAACATTATCTTTTGAATTATTCGGTCCCTCACATTTGAAAACGGGTCACATTTGGTCCTTTTTGGACGGTTCCGTCAAATTTTTGACGGTTTTAATTACCGGGTCACAAATCCGTCACAAATCTTTCACTAACACAAACCAAGCTCAACACCTCCCCTTTATGCCCTTTCAAACAGCAAGCAACGAAGAAGTCCATCTCTTCATCGTCGAACGCCGTCGTCTCTCCTCTCCCAAACCAGAATCACTCCGCCGCCGCCGGAGGCTAACCCCGCCCCATCCTTTTCTTACCTGATATGAGATTTGGCTTCTTGTTTGCCAACGCCATTGTTTCCAGCAACCCCGACAACAGTGAGGGGCAGCTCTGTTCCACGTGCTTGAACCCTTCTGATTTCATCACCACTGTAACAGTAAACCAAACCATTAATACTCTGCTAAATCAAATATGAAACCATCATTCTTGGAATTTGGGGGGAGGATCTGGAAGTAACATAGTACACTGTAATTTCGACATATGAACTAATGAGGTTTCTGCAGAAATGGGTTGATTCTCATATTTTCACTAATTTGGCCCACTTAAAATACTTGTCCTGCTATCCACACATCCCAGAAAAAAGCATCAACCTAAACACCAGCAGTTTGTTCACTTCCCTGCAAATGAATCATGCAAGCAAAAGCAATAAAGCAATCTTGGAGCCATGACCTTTTGAGCATCCATATTATGTGTTCATGCATATCACTGAACTCGGACATACAAAGAAAATGATGAAAAAATATTACATTGCACAAAATGTTTCTACAAAATCATTATAGTAAATATAATTTAGCTGCATCAACCCTTTGTGAAATGGTATAGCTGATTCAGGATTTATGTTCACATACCTACTGGTTAATTGAACCTAAGTCGCATTTCAAAGTATTCTTATGTCCAACATCAAAAACTTTAGTTCTCTATTTTCTTTTTGTATTTCCTTTTCAAGTTCTCTGGATAAAAAACAAAGATAGCTACACAGAAGTGTAATTAAAGCACAGACGAACAAAAATACCCACCACGGATGGAGAACACTAATTTCATCAAGCAAATATCTCCAGATATGGACTGGAAAATTATAATTGACATAACCTGAAAATTTGCACCGTTCAGATCTACGGACTACACGCCGGATGGGGCGGGGTTGGCCTCCGGCGGTGGCGGCGGAGTGATTCTGGTTTGGGACAGGTGAGACGACGGCGGCGACGATGAAGAGATGGATTTATTCGTTGCTTGCTGCTTGAAAGGGCATAAAGGGGCGGTGTTGAGCTTGGTTTGTGTTAGTGACAGATTTGTGACGGATTTGTGACCCGGTAATTAAAACCGTCAAAAATTTGACGGAACCGTCCAAAAAGGACCAAATGTGACCCGTTTTCAAATGTGAGGGACCGAATAATTACAAAGATAATGTTTTGGACCAAAATAAAAAAATTGCAATATGTTAAGGACCATTTTGGGACTTTAGTCTTAAATTTAACCGGTTCTATAATTAAATTGTGTACATATTGGGATTGTAATATACACTCTCCGACATTTGAAATATTGGGATTCTAATATATACTCTCCAAAGGCGTGAAGTAGTTGATGAAGCGGCGAATTTTTGATGTAGTGAATGCTGGAAAACACAGATCACGACACGGTGAATTTACGTGGTTCGATTTACTGAGGTAAATCTACGTCCACGGGAAGAAAAGAGGGCAGAGTTGTATTGCTTGATCTGTTTTCTTACAGCTTACAATACAGACTTGCTATTTTGTATTTTTTATCTCTAGAAAGCGAGAGAGTCTTAGAACGTAACCCTATCTATCTGATCTAGGTTCTATTTATACATTGACCTAGATCGTGGCATGCAGCCATTTACTAGGTAGTGGATGTCGTGGAGATCGTGGCGATCTTGCATGGGTCCACTATCCTGCATGAGTTAATGACTGCTTGACACCACTAAATAGATCGTGGGTGTAGTGGAGGTGGAAATCCTGCATGAGTCCACTATCTCCTAGTTCGGTCGAATACTGAGACCGAACTGCTGAATTATTGCCGAGCAGCTTTTGCCGATCTGAGAGTAGAGCTTGATGCCGACCTGAGAGCAGAGTTTGATTGGTTGGCTTTTACCGAGCTGTAGGCTAGGGCCGAACTCTTTGGTTGTGCCGAACTGAACTCTTTAGTCATGCCGAACTGATACTCTTTCTTGGGCTTTAGGCTGATGGGCTTTGCTGCTGTTGGGCTTGTTTAGTACGTACTCCATCACTACCCCCCCCCCGAAAAGTGAAGTGAATCACTTCGGCACTCTGGATAAAGGTACGGGGTGAGTTGATGTTTGTCCTCGGTTTGATGAAGTGAACTCTTCTTTGACCGGACTTGGTCTGTGTCCTAATTTGGCGAGTTTTATCGCTCGGATCGAACTTTCCGTTGTCCTAATTTGGGGATCGGACTTTCCCTTGTCCTAATTCGGCGAGTTTTATCGCGTGGATCGGACTTTCCCTTGTCCTAATTCAGGCAAGTTTTATCGCGAGAATCGGACTTTCATTGCAGTTCGTTTCAGACGAAGTGCTTGATTTTTAAGCCGAATTGTGGTCTTGTATCCTCTTTAGAAGCTTGGACTTCGCAATCGTTGGCTTATTGCAGCTCGTTTCAGACGAACTGCTTGTTTAAGCTGAATTGTGGTCTTGTATCTTCTGTAGAAGCTTTGACTTACAATCGTTGGCTTGTTGCAGCTCGTTTCAGACGAACTGCTTGTTTAAGCTGAATTGTGGTCTTGTATCTTCTGTAGAAGCTTTGACTCACAATCGTTGGCTTGTTGCAGCTCGTTTCAGACGAACTGCTTGTTTAAGCTGAATTGTGGTCTTGTATCTTCTGTAGAAGCTTTGACTTACAATCGTTAGCTTATATATGTTCTAAGAAGGGGATCAGCCTTCGAAGAACAAGATACCTCAGTAACATTTGTAAGAGACGACACGCACAGAGACAGACAAAACACAGACACAAAAACGCATAGAGGCAAATAAAAAGCACATAGAGAAACAAAGATCAAGCAAACCAAATAAAGCACATTGACCGGACAGGACTCAAGACTGACTGACCGGACTGTCTCTTACAAATGAAACTTCTTGAGGTTGGAAATGTGCCATGTTCGGGGTACCTGTTCTCCTGACATGTGAGCCAATTTGTAAGACCCTTTGCCGAGGACTTCTGACACCCGATACGGACCTTCCCATGTAGGTTCGAGCTTGCCCAGCTTTTCTGCTCGGCTTACTTCGTTGTTTCTCAAGACGAGATCTCCCACTTGAAATTGCAGCTTCTTCACCCTTTGGTTGTAATACCGGGCTACTTGCTCCTTGTACTTGGCTGCTTTTATGCATGCCAATTCTCTTCTTTCTTCGGCAAGATCTAGCTCGGCTCTCAGTCCGTCGTCATTTATTTCTGAGGAGAAATTTAGAGTTCGGGGACTGGGTACGCCGATCTCCACCGAAATTACGGCTTCAGTGCCGTATACCAGACTGTACGGAGTTTCACCGTTGGAGGTTGTGGGTGTAGTTCGGTAGGACCATAGGACTTGAGGGAGATTTTCTACCCATTGTCCTTTGGCTTGTTCTAACCGAGCTTTTAACCCTTTCACCAGGATACGATTTGTTACCTCCGTTTGTCCGTTTGTTTGTGGATGAGAGACCGAAGTGAACCGCTGTTGAATATTCAGCTCTTGGCACCAATTCTTGAACGTCTTGTCGGTGAACTGAGTCCCGTTATCCGAGATGAGGATGTGGGGTATGCCAAATCGGCACACTATGTTCTTCCAGACGAAATCCAATGCCTTCGAGCTCGTTATCGTAGCTAATGGTTCAGCTTCCACCCACTTCGTAAAGTAGTCCACGGCAACGATTAGGAATTTCATTTGCCGAGGAGCTTGAGGAAGTGGTCCCACTATGTCTATGCCCCATTGCATGAAAGGCCAAGGGCTCTGTATAGTGGATAGATCGGTCTGCGGCATCCTTGGGATATTTGCATGGATTTGGCACTTCGGGCAGGTCTTGACGAGCTGCACTGCTTCTTGTACTAAGGTTGGCCAATAATATCCCCATCTTAGAACTTTTTTAGCTAAAGCTCTAGCTCCGATGTGGCTGCCGCACGATCCTTCATGAACTTCTCTGAGGATGTAGTCCGTCTCTTCTGGTCCTACGCATCGCAATAACGGCTGGAGGTAAGACTTTCTAAAGAGGACTCCTTCATGAAGTTCGTACTGAAGTGCTCGGCACGTGATCTTCCGAGCTTCTCTCTTATCCTCGGGCAATTGTCCTTGATCCAGATACTGCAAGATCGGCGTCATCCAGTTCGGCGAGCTGGATACTGAATGTACCTCGGCTTCATCAATGCTTCGATGCATTAATTCTTCCGCCTTTGAGCTCGGATCTGAGGCCAACTTACTTAAGGTATCTGCTCGGCTATTTTCCGCTCTGGGAATGCGGATTATCCGAAAATAGGAGAAACTTCGGCTGATGCTTTGCGCTTTGTCCAAATACTTCTTCATTCTCTCGTTACGAGCTTCACTTGTACCCAACATGTGATTTACTATGACTTGTGAATCACAATGGACTTTGAGAGATTTGACGAGCAGACTTTGCGCTAACTGGAGTCCGGCAAGGAGGGCTTCGTATTCGGCTTCGTTATTAGTGGTTGGGAATGAGAACCGAAGTGAATAGGTTACCTCATGTCCATCGGGAGCGATAAGCAGAATACCAGCTCCACTTCCCGTTTTATTCGAAGCTCCATCTACGAATCCGTTCCAGCAGTCTGACGGCTCTTCTTCGGATTCCAAAGGCTGTGCTAGTTCGGCATTGGCAGAATTTTTCTGTTCGGCAATGACGGGGATTGCTTGATCGAACTTGGCCTCTGCAAGAAAATCTGCCAAGGCTTGTCCCTTGATGGCTTTCCGAGGTAGGTACTCGATTGAGTGTTCTCCCAGCTCTATTGCCCATTTGGCGATTCTGCCTGATGCTTCTGGCTTGGTCAAAACTTGCCGAAGAGGCAGATCAGTTAAGACGCATACCTTGTGAGCATAGAAGTATGGCCGCAGTCTCCTTGCTGCATTTACTAACGCCAGAGCAATTTTTTCCAGAGGTTGATACCTTGTTTCTGGATCTCTTAATGCTCGGCTTGTAAAGTAGATGGGAAACTGCTTTAGACCTTCTTCTCGTACAAGCACCGCGCTGATGGTTTGATCTGATGCCGCTAAGTATAAGAATATTACTTCGGCTTCGGTTGGAGCAGAGAGAATAGGAAGCTCGGCTATATAACTTTTGAGCTCGTCAAAGGCCTTTTTCTGCTCGGCTCCCCACTCGAACTTTGGTGCCTTTTTCAACACCTTGAAGAACGGCAGTTGCTTTTCGGCTGCTTGGGAAAGGAATCGATTCAGTGCGGCTAGACATCCGGTTAGCCTTTGCACGTCATGTATAGACTTCGGCATTGCCATGTTCTGAACGACTTGAACTTTTGAGGGGTTTGCCTTGAGTCCGTCCTTTGAAACCCAACAACCCAGAAACTTTCCCGAATCTACCAAAAAGGTACACTTTTGGGGATTAAGTTTGAGGTTGGCTTTCTTGAGCACGTTGAGAGTGGACTTGAGGTTGAGCTCGTACTCCGAAGTGCTTTTGCTTTTGACGACTATATCGTCAACATACACTTCAACCTGCTTTCCGATTAGGTGCCGAAAAAGCTTGTCTACCATCCTTTGATAAGTGGCTCCGGCATTCTTTAAACCGAATGGCATCTTTTTATAAGCGAAAATGCCGAAATCGGTAATGAAAGCTGTTTTCGGAGCGTCACTCTCATCCATCAACACTTGGTGATATCCTTTGTATAAATCAAGAAAACAGAAAATTTCGAAGCCGATCAAAGCTTCTACTTTTTTATCTATATTCGGAAGGGGATAGCAATCTTTGGGACAGTGCTTATTTAGATCGGTGAAATCTATGCACATCCGCCATCCTCCTTCCTTTTTCTTGATCATGACAGGATTGGCCACCCACGAAGGATACTTCACTTCGAATAACACATCCGCCTTCAATAATTGACGGACTTCGTCATGGATGACTTGACTTCTTTCTGCCGCAAAGAGTCTTTGCTTCTGTTTTACTGGCCGGATTGAAGGATCAATATTTAACCGATGAGTGATTACCTCGGGGGGCACTCCGGTCATGTCCAACGGAGACCATGCAAAGACGTCTTTATACTCCTTGAGGAGCTGGATGGTTTTTTCCCGAAGTAGAGGCGTTCCCGCGAAGCCGATCTTAACCGTTCTGGATGGATCGTCTTCATACAGCTGAACTGTCATCGAGTTCGGCTCCGGTATGACTTCGGTCATCGCCTCTGACTCCGGCTGCTGTGATTGCTATGCTTGATGGTGCCGATCTGACTGCTCGGCACTTCTAAGCGCAATTTGTAGACATTCCTTTGCTCTCTTTTGGTCACCTCGGATGACCGCTATCCCACCTTTAGTGGGGATCTTGATGGTGAGGTGATAAGTAGAGCAAACGGCCCGAACTGTGTTGAGCCAGTCTCTCCCCAGGATGATGTTGTACGGGGACCGAGCTTTCACCACAAAGAACTCGATCATCGTATTGGAGCTTGTAGGCTCCTTTCCCACCGTGATCGGAAGGCTGATAATACCTTCAGGGCGGGTGTCCTCCTGGGCGAAACTTTTCAGAGGAAGTGGAGCCGGACTGAGCCGAGCTGGATCCACTTCCATTTTATCGAAACATTCTTTAAAAAGAATGCTGACTGACGCTCCTGTATCCACAAATACTCTGTGGATCAGTTTGTTTGCCACTCCGGCTTGAATGACAATAGCGTCTTGGTGAGGAGAGATGGCTGGGACGGGATCGGCATCTGAAAATGTAATCACTTCGTCTTTCTTCAGCCTTTTAATGTGTTGGCTCCTCTTGATTGGAACCTCTGCGTTCTGCTTTTAGGGACGACTTAGTCTTCCCGGCAGGGAGAGCATCAATAGTCAGGATTACTCCATCGTATTGCGGCTCGTCGTCGTCTTCGGGATCCTCATGCCTTTTCGGATCCTGAGGATTGCAGTTCGCACCTCTCTGCCTTTTGTTCTTTTTCGGCTGCTTGCTTTGATATTTTTTTAACGTTCCTGTTTTCACAAGAACATCAATACCTGCAGCCAAATCTCGGCACTCCTCGGTATCGTGTCCGTGGGCTTGATGGAAGGAGCAATATTGATCCTGAGGTCGCCGCGCGGCCGATTTCGTCATCCGCCTTGGTTTATCGAACATATCGGAATGTAGTTCGAAAATTTCCGCTCTTGACTTGTTTAAGAGTACGAACTGAGCGGGCGGCTTCTCAGGATTGAGACGTGGTCCCAATCTGCCTTGTACCGGTGCCCTTTGAATTCTTTCAAAAGGAGTTCGGCGAGGAAGCCTCTGATCGCTATGATCGGGCTTCTTTTCGTCTCCTCGGGATGAGCTGTCTAAAGACCGTTTTCGACGGTCTGCCTCATCCGCACGGGAAAACTGGTCCGCAATGTCCCACATTTCTTGAGCTGTTTGCGGACCGCACTCCACGAGCTTTCTGTAGAGAGCTCCGGGCAGGATTCCATTTTGGAATGCCGAAATGACAAGTAGATCATTGAGATTATCTACTTGTAGGCATTCCTTATGGAATCTCGTCAAGAAATCGCTGATCTTTTCGTCGCGACCTTGACGTATAGAAAGCAGCTGAGCCGAAGTGATCCGGGCTTCCGCTTTCTGAAAGAACCTCCTGTGGAAAGCATCCATTAGATCTCGGTAGGATCTAATGCTGCCTTGAGGAAGGCTGTCGAACCACCTTCTGGCGTTCCCGATGAGCAGCTCGGGGAACAGCTTGCACATATGGACCTCATTGAGACCCTGGTTCGCCATATTATATTGATAGCGTCCCAAGAAGTCATGAGGATCCTCTAGCCCGTCATAAGTCATTGACGGTGTCCGGTAGTTCCGCGGCAAAGGAGTTCGGGTGATGTCGTCCGAGAACGGAGTCTTTAATGCTCCGTACATGGCGAACCCGACATCTCTTCGGTACGGAGGAGATGGAGTTCTCCTGTGGTTCCGGTACCGAGGAGGAACAGGAACATGTCGGGGTTGAGGATTCTTTCTCCTGGAAGACACGTCACTACTGCGGTAGTGACTTTCATGTCTGGATGAGGAGGGAGAATCCGCCGTTGTCTTCTCCGGCTGTTGGCTCTTCTGCAGGAAGGTTAAGAACTCCTCCTGCTTCTCGGCCAAGAACAGCTTGACAGCTTCATTTAAATCGGGCTGCTGGGAAGACTCGGTGCGATGACTCCTGGAGTGGCTTGTTCCTTCTTCGTGAGAACCGGAGGTAGATGTCTCCCGAGGCCGTTTTTCAGACCTGCGAGCTGGACTAGCTTCCTCACGGTTATTGCGAACGGTATTATGGGTGTTATGTGATCTGGTATGCATTTTTTTGGGGTGGAAAAAGGGTCAAAAATTCGCTTTATCACAAATTTGGTTCTCTGTTTCCCACAGACGGCGCCAGTGATGAAGCGGCGAATTTTTGATGTAGTGAATGCTGGAAAACACAGATCACGACACGGTGAATTTACGTGGTTCGATTTACTGAGGTAAATCTACGTCCACGGGAAGAAAAGAGGGCAGAGTTGTATTGCTTGATCTGTTTTCTTACAGCTTACAATACAGACTTGCTATTTTGTATTTTTTATCTCTAGAAAGCGAGAGAGTCTTAGAACGTAACCCTATCTATCTGATCTAGGTTCTATTTATACATTGACCTAGATCGTGGCATGCAGCCATTTACTAGGTAGTGGATGTCGTGGAGATCGTGGCGATCTTGCATGGGTCCACTATCCTGCATGAGTTAATGACTGCTTGACACCACTAAATAGATCGTGGGTGTAGTGGAGGTGGAAATCCTGCATGAGTCCACTATCTCCTAGTTCGGTCGAATACTGAGACCGAACTGCTGAATTATTGCCGAGCAGCTTTTGCCGATCTGAGAGTAGAGCTTGATGCCGACCTGAGAGCAGAGTTTGATTGGTTGGCTTTTACCGAGCTGTAGGCTAGGGCCGAACTCTTTGGTTGTGCCGAACTGAACTCTTTAGTCATGCCGAACTGATACTCTTTCTTGGGCTTTAGGCTGATGGGCTTTGCTGCTGTTGGGCTTGTTTAGTACGTACTCCATCAGTAGTGTTTATTAAATTGTGATTTTCTATAAAAAAAATTTATGTTAGGGCAACGAAGAGGCCGCCGAATTTGATTTTGCTGCCCAAACCAGAACAATGGAGAAGAAAATTTCAGCGACGAGGATGAGATTTTGCTGCTGAAAAGGCTTGCAGATTTCTGGGCTGATGGAAAGAACTGCAAGTGGACTAAGTTCCACCGTTTCGCCAAGGATGATATTTCTAAGCCTATAGGAGGCATCAGATGGCGGAGAAGATCCGACGCCTCAATGCTAAGTTCCATCGCTATGGAGCGGATCCGGATTTGTCGATCCCTCATAAATTGGCTGTGTATGAGCTTTGTGGAAAGATGAAATCAAAAAGAGGAAAAGGAGGGAGAAGAAGATTGGATTGGATTGGATTTGATGAATTTGAGTGTGCGTATCCATACTTGTGTGCTTCATTTAAGATGCCTGGTGGTTTACTTGTGTGAAAAATGAAGAAGAAGACGATGGATAAATCTCCATTGAAGGAGAACGAAGGAAAAAATGCAGATGAAATACTTGAAGAAGAGAGAGAACGAAAGGGGAAAGTTTTTATTATGGAGTACATTTTTTAACAAGTGGTTAAACAAATTACAACAAAGAGCCTTATATATAGGCTAAGTAAAGGAACAAAAATTCAACTAATCAACCTAACTAATTACATTTTATTTTCAATTTTAATAATCCCCTCAAGATGGAAGCACAAACAAATGCTATCATCTTGAAAAGAAGCATCAAACTAAGAAGGAAACTATAAACAACTATGATTTATTCTAACTCATGGGTACAGTCACGAGCCGAGCTCACAAGCCATCGGCTCGGTTGATCAAGTCATCGGCTTGGTTGTTGATCAAGCCATCGACTTGCTTAATCAAGCCATCATCGGCTTGCTTGATCAAGCCATGCCTGATCAAGCCATCATCGGCCTGCTTGATCAAGCCCTTGATCAAGCCATCATCGGCCGGCTTGATCAAGCCATCTTCAACACGCCCCCTCAATCCATCATCGGCCTGCTTGATCAAGCCATCTTCAACATCTCAACCACAAATTTGAGATACGCAATAGTGTTGCCCTTTCCAACACAGGAGGCTCACACCACCAGCCAATTGCAACTTCCAATCCCCCACCCAACGCAAAACCATCAACAGCACAAAAGTCTTGCAGTTGCAACCATGTTTGTGAACAAAGCATCACTATCCATCCACCAAATCCTCTCCACAAGGATCTCAAAAAGACTCAAACATCGGAAACTGTCCGATACAATCAGAAAACAAAGATAGATCTGAAAATATATTCACAGATTCTATCAACAACAAATCGGAGATCTAACCGAACAATCGGTGAATCAACAAAACAAACATCCGACATACAATTGGAAAGCCAGAGATAAATCTGAAACATATTCAGATTCAACAACAAATTTGAGAAAACATATTCTCAAATCTAAACACTCAACCGATTTTAATAGGAGAGATATAAACTTGGATCATACAAATTCAATGAACAAGGATTGAGAAAAACGGAGCATACAACTCCATACTTCAACATATTACACCAAACACGAACATTGAATCGGAGAGAACCGATTACAATCGGAATTGAGAAAAATGAAAAACTCAATTGAGATCAGAAGATAGAAAAATCACTGATCTGGAGGTCGGATGTGAAAAAATGAGAAGAATAAACCTGGAGTACATCGGCGGTGATGAGAACATCAACGAACTCTCCGCTGACAATAATCCAAAAGAAAATCAAAGTTTCCATAGATTCAGATCTGAACAGAGATAAAACCCTAGTTCTAAGGAAAACAAGTGGAGATTCAAAAAAATAGAAGAGATAGAGGTAATCAGAGGCGCGCAGCGGATTTGCGCTCTAATACCATATTAGAAATGTGCCACTCACCCCGTAAAAGGCTTCATAAGGGGGAGAGTTATCCACACTTATATAGATTAGATGGGATCTTCACCAAGTGGATGTGGGACAAATTCTCACCGGATCAAACTACATCAACTGGAGCAGATCGGTTACCACGACATTATTGGCGAAGAATAAAATCACATTTGTTAATGGAGTTCTTCTTCGACCGGCCGATGATGATCTCTTGTTTCCAGCTTGGCTCCGATGCAATAGTATGGTTGTATCGTGGCTTCGCAACTCAATCTCACCTCAGATCTGTTCGAGCATCATGTATATTGATAATGCACATGGAATCTGGTCAGATTTGCGCGATTGCTTCTCTCAACTTGACACAACTCGTGCATATCAATTGAGGCAGAAGATTATGTCTCTAACGCAAGGAAATGATGATGTCAACACTTATTTTACAAATTTGAGAATAATTTGGGACGAGTGCAGGCATTCACAGCCTATTGCTTGGTGCGTTTGTGGCACATGTCGATGCAATAGTGGATCAAAGTGGCACACATACCAGGAAGAAGAATGTAGCATGCAGTTTTTGATCAGGCTTAACTCCAGTTTCTCTCAGATCCGATCACGTATCTTGTCTATGATTCCTACACCTCCTTTATCCAAGGTGTTCTCTCTTGTTTTCCAGGAAGAGATGCAACACACAATTGATGGCAATGCATCTTCTATTTCTACTGTCAATCCATCGATGAGTGAGCAGTTATATTCTGCCAATGCTGCTCAGTTATATAATAGAAACAACAGGATGTGCTCTCACTGTGGCAAGACTAATCACACAGTTGATAGGTGCTTTGTGCTTCATAGATTTCCTCCGAGTTTTGGAAAAGGGAGAGGAAAACTGATTGCTAAGGATAACAATTTCTCCAGATCAGTGAATTTTGTGGAGAATAGTTTTGAAGATTCATGTGAGATATCCACTGGTGCTGCCATGCCATATTCTGAGCAATGTCAGCAGCTAGTTCATCTATTGCAGACTCAACTTGCTGCTTCTGCCACTCTATCCTCACCAACACCTTCTCCTTCTGTCGCACTGAATAATGACTCACCTTCATCCACTCCATCCATACCTTGCCCAAACACAAATAATTATGTTCCAACCACCTCCAGAACTGGAAGGAAAATAACACCTCCATCTCATCTAAATGACTTCATCTGCAATTCTCTCAGTTCAGGCTCTCCTTATCATATCTCTTCATACTTCAGCCTATCCAAACTCTCTCCAGAATATCTCAAATATATAATCCTCATGTCTGCTCTCTATGAGCCTACCACATATAATCAAGCCTCCCAATACCCTGAGTGGCAGCAAGCAATGCAAGAGGAGTTGTCTGCTTTCTTAAGAACTGAAACATGGTTTGTCACTGTATTGCCATCTGGAAAAATACCCATTGATTGCAAATGGGTCTACAAAGTGAAGTATAACCCGGATGCATCAGTGGAAAGATATAAAGCAAGGCTTGTGGCCAAAGGCTTCACCCAATTGGAAGGTGTGGACTTTCTAGACACTTTTTTACCTGTTGCAAAATTGACAACAGTGAAACTTCTACTGGCTCTAGCAGCAATCGAAGGATGGTCATTGACTCATCTTGACATAAATAATGCATTTCTTTATGGAGACTTGGAAGAGGATATATACATGACTCTTCCACCAGGCTATGCTGTAGACTGGCAGACTGTTGAAGGGGCAACATCCCAATCAACACTGGTTTGCAAGCTAAAGAAGTCTCTATATGGCTTGAAACAAGCATCTAGGCAATGGTACTTAAAATTCTCTGAGGTCTTAAAAGGGTTTTGGTCTACAACAGTCTGCATCAGACCATTCTTTCTTCTTCAAAAATGATAACACGGGTTTCTTTGGCATTGTGGTGTATGTTGATGATATATTAGTGGCCACAACTGATCCAGAGATGACAGAGAACTTCAAGAATTTTCTATCTCAGCATTTTAAGTTCAAAGATCTAGGAGTTCCCAAATATTTTCTTGGAGTTGAAATTGCCAGAAATAAGAAGGAAATTCTAATATCTCAAAGAAAGTATATAATGGACTTGTTGAGAGACACTGGAATGATGGGATGCAAACCTTCTGCAGTGCCTATGGATCCTTTGAAGAAATTGAGAGTAGATTCAGGAAAGCCTATGGAAGATGCATCAAAATATAGGAGATTGATTGGCAGATTGTTGTACTTGTGCATCACTAGACCTGATGTAACTTTTGGTGTACACAAACTGAGCCAATATGTGGCTAAACCTACTGATGAACATTGGGAAGCTGCAGAGATAATCCTGAAATACTTGAAAGGATCTCCATGCCATGGCTTGTTTTATTCAAGCAGCTGCAAGATGAATCTGAGCATTTTCTGTTATGCAGATTGGGCATCATGCCAAGATACAAGAAAATCGATGACAGACTACTGTTTATATCTTGGAAACTCTTTGATATCTTGGAAGTCCAAGAATCAGAATACCATTTCGAGATCATCAGTAGAAGCTTAGTATAGGGCAATGGCTCAAGCCACTTGTGAAGTATTATGGGCAGTGGCCCTTCTTGCTGATTTTGGAGTCAAAGTAGAGAAGGTCGTGCCTCTATATAGTGATAACCAATCAGCCATATACATTTGCTCTAATCCAGTGTTTATTAGAAATGGGCCACTCACCCCTTAAAAGGCCTCATAAGAGGGAGGGTTATCCATACTTATATAGGTGAGCTAGGATCGTTACCAAGTCGATGTGTGACAAGAATTATGAATTTTAACATGCCCCCTCAAGTGTGGGCTGGAATGACACATCGGACTTCCATCACGTGGGTAGGCAAGAGAAGAGATAAAGAGATAAAATCCATCATCGACTTGGGCCCGCTCTGATACCATATTAGAAATGGGTCACTCACCCCTTAAAAGGCCTCATAAGGGAGAGGGTTATCCCCACTTATATAGGTTAGGTGGGATCGTTACCAAGTCGATGTGGGACAGAATTTTTAGAGAATTTAACACGCCCCCTCATGCGTGGGCCAGAAAGGACATTGGTTTTCCATTACGTGGGTAGGCAATGCAAGAGATAAAAGAACCATCATCGATGTGGGCTGGAGAAGACACCGGTCTTCCACTCGTGAGGTAGATAAGAGATAAAGAGATACAATCCATCATCGACTTGGGCCCGCTCTGATACCATATTAGAAATGAGCCACTCACCCCTTAAAAGGCCTCATAAGGGGAGGGTTATCCACACTTATATAGGTGAGCTAGGATCGTTACCAAGTCGATGTGAGACAAGAATTATGAATTTTAACACGCCCCCTCACGTGTGGGCCTGAATGACACATTGGACTTCCATCACGTGGGTAGGCAAGAGAAAAGATAAAGAGATATAATCCATCATCGACTTGGGCCCGCTCTGATACTATATTAGAAATGAGCCACTCACCCCTTAAAAGACCTTATAAGAGGGAGGGTTATCTATACTTATATAGACAAGCTAGGAAAAGAATTTGGAAAGGGGTTGAATTGTGTGGCAAAATAGATGATGGAATTCTGTTTATGAGATAAGATGCACTAAGAATGCAGTCCCCCCAGAATTGAATAGGTAAGTGTGATTGGAATAGAAGACTCCTAGCAACATTCAGCAAGTGCTGATGTTTTCTTTCTACCCGGGCATTTTGTTGAAGAGTCTCAACACATGAGTGTTGTATTACAGTACCAAAGGAAGAGTATAGGGAAGGAATGTTGAATTCAGGGGCATTATCACAACGAATGGCTTTGATTTTCCTTCCAAACCGAGTGAGTACTGTGTTGAAAATTTGAGGCAAAATCACCCCAGCATCAGACTTGTTTTGCATCAAAAATGTCCAAACAAATCTAGAGCAATCATCAACCAATGTGAGGAAATATTTAAAACCTTGATTAGTGGAGGGAGTGAAGGGACCCCAGGTATCACAATGAATGAGATCAATGCAATTTTCTGCTATGCTATCTGATCTCATGAAGGAAAGATGCTTCTGTTTTGCAAGAGGACAAATTTCACATAAGGAGGTGGTAGTTTTATTTGTGAAATGAAGTACATCAGACATGGATTTTAGTTTGCCATATGATAAATGCCCCAATCTCTTGTGCCATACATCAATACTAACAACAAGAGTAACACAAGGAGCTACAAAGGAGGCTGGAAAAGAAGAAGAATCTGAAGAAGATACAAAAGAAGAAATGGCAAAACCTTTGCTTTCCATAGAATCAAAAATCTCCAGTGTATATAGGTTGCCTATTCTGGTACCCCTCCCAATCACAGTTGCCTGAGAAACTCCCTGAATTTCAAAGGAATTGTGAGTGAAAACAACAGTACACTGAAGTGAGGAGGTCAATGAGCTTATGGAAATGAGATTAAAAGTGAAACTGGGAACACAAAGAACAGATACAAGAGTGATGGATGAGTTGAGGGTTATGGAACCAATGTGTGTAACTGGTGTAGTTGCACCATTTGGAAGATGAACAGAAGCATTCTTAATGGCAGTATAGCTATCAAACATGGACAAATCACAACATACATGATGTGTGGCCCCTGTGTCTAATAGCCAATGTGGATTTGATGTGATTACTGAAGCTACATTTGATGTGATTACTGAAGCTACAAAATGAATGAAGGAGATAGTACCTGTGAATGAAGTTCAGACATATTCACCAAGCCATTAGGGCCAATGGCTTTTCATTCTATACTTGACAAGATGAATTTTGAAAGCCTTTACAATCCATCTTGAAGGGGCATGTGAAAGATATAGGATGAAGAATGAATCATGCATGAAATAAAGGTGAGAAGAGCTGGTGACAAAGATGCGTGTGCATGGAAATAAGAGAGGGTTGCATGAGATGCGGAGCTGGCTGACTCAGCATCCAACTGTCAATGACCGAGCATCTAGTCAGCATGAAGTTGGTTGAGAAGTTGGTTAGAGAGTTAGTTAGGAAGTTAGTTACTTGTTTCATAAAAATATCTAGCTCATTGTATAAATAGTGAGCTCGTGTGTAGTTTGTAGATTGATTGGAGTTTGATGAATAATATATTCTCCTTTATCTCAATCCTTGTTACATAATATACCGTTTATCATTTTCCACCTGGTACTGCCATCCACATGCCATCTTCCCACATCTTCATGTGGCCCAAGAGTCGATGTGAGATATAGATTAGATGGGATGTCTAATAACTTGGACTAATTGGTTTTGATTGGGAGAGAGAAAGCGGGCCGGGCAAGCTTGAGAAGCAATGGAGGGAAGTCCATGCTCAGCAGCTTCCCCTTCTTTCATCTGTTTTTCTATAAAATTATTTCTCAGTTTCTTTTATCTTTCAAAGATTTGGACTATAGCTCTTCTTTTCTATACGAGTGCGAGTGTGGTCACGATTATGATGACTAATTATTAAAAATAAAAACATCTTTTATACTTTATTCCTTACTAGTTTAATAAATTTATTTAGGTTTGTTTTGAATAGTGTGTTCAGGACAGTAGGAGCCTAGGTAGAGGTTCCCAATCCGAACCGAACCGGACGAACCTGCCCGGAACCGTCACCGGCGGTTCGAACCGGCACCGGAACTGCCGGTTCGGCCGGGCCGGTTCCGGTTCCAATTTTTCGATAACCGTAACCGGCGGTTCGGAACCGTCGGTTTTGCCGGAACCGCCGGTTCGGCGGTTCCCGGCACAATTTCAGGCCTACTCCTAGCCTTTTCAGAAACCGGGCCCGCGGCCGCCGGATTTGACCGAAACCATGGGCGGAAACCGCCGGTTTCCACCGGCAAAACCGCCGGTTCCGCCGAAAACCGGCGGTTCCGGCGGCAAACCGGCGGTTCCGGCGGCAAACCGGTGGTTCCCGCCGTTTTTTCCAAATTTTGAAAATTCAAACAGACGCCTAAACCGCCGGTTTCCGCCGAAAACCGGCGGTTCCGGCGGTAAACCGGCGGTTTCCGCCGTGTTTTTCAATTTTTTTTTTTAAATCACAATTTTCCCCTATAAATACCCCCCAATCCTCTTCATTTCTACTCACCCCATTCTTGTGTAACTGTGTTAATAAGAATTTCTCTCTCAATCTCAATTTCTCTATTCTCCATTTGATAAGTATCTTATTGGTGAAAAAAGTGGGTATCTTTGGGGCAGATGGTACTGGAACACAAATTTATATATGGAATCTGGATTAATGGGGATCAGATTATAGTTTAAAATGGGAAGCTGGGTTCACTGGCGGGAGTTCGTTTCATCAGGCCATCAGGGTGGTATATTCATCTGAGTCCGACGATGAAACGAACTCCCGCCAGTGAACCCAGCTTCCCATTTTAAACTATAATCTGATCCTCATTCATCCAGATTCCATATATAAATTTGTGTTCCAGTACCATCTGCCCCAAAGATACCCACTTTTTCACCAATAAGATACTTATCAAATGAGGAATATCTTTTAATGATCTTCTAAGTCTTTTTTGTCAACACTTGTAAGTTGTAAATTTGTAATTGTTGTAACTTGTAATTGTTATAACTTGTATTTAAATTTTTCGATTTGTAATTGTTGTAACTTGTAATTGTTGTAACTTGTATTTAAATTTTTCGATTTGTAATTGTTGTAACTTGTATTTAAATTTTTCGATTTGTAATTGTTGTAACTTGTAATTGTTGTAAGTAACTTGTATTTAAATTTTTCGATTTGTAATTGTTGTAATTTGTAATTTTAAAGTTGTAATTTGTAATGTTAAGTAATAAGTTGTAATTTGTAATTTTAAGTTGTAATTTGTAAATTTTAAGTTGTAATTTGTAATTTTAAAGTTGTTTGTAGTTTGCAATTTTAAAGTTGTAATTTGTAATTTTAAAGTTGTAATTTGTAATTTTAAAGTTGTAATTTGTAAATTTTAAGTTGTAATTTGTAATTTTAAAGTTGTAATTTGTAATTTTAAAGTTGTAATTTGTAATTTTAAAGTTGTAATTTGTATCAATAAAATTGCATTTGAACATCGCTTTATTCTAATTTTATTTATGCAAATATATCTACATATTTTACTTGAATTACAAATTTAAAATGCAAAAAAAAAAAAACCACCGAACCGGATGAACCGGCCCGGAACCGGGCAAACCTAGGCGGTTTCGCGGTTCACGGTTCCGGAACCGGAACCGCCGATCCTTGGCCGGTTCGGTTTCGGTTCCATTTTTTTTCGAACCGGAACCGGCGGTTCCGAACCGTGAACCGCCGGTTCCCGAACCGTGGTGACGTCTAAGCCTAGAAAGGTTAGATAATCGTGGGGTCTTTTTACTTTTATTTTTTAGGATTTTCCTCCATAATAGGAATAACCCAGCAATAGCCCAGCCATAGCCTAGCCACTGCCACATCATCAGCACTAAAAATCCTCCTGCCACATCATCAAAACAAGCAAATAGCCCAGCAATAGCTCAGCCATAGCCTAGCCACATAATATCCACATCACTATTAATTTAAAAATTGAAATGAAATAATTAACAATCACACAATATACGAAATTTAATTTACGAGACATATACGGGAAAAGTTTAATAATAATATTAAAATTTAAAAAAGTACAATATTTTAAAAAAATACATTAATTTAAAAAAAATACAATAATAAAAAGGAGTGACAATTCACTCCTCGTCTCCGTCGTCGCCGCCGCCACCACCGCCGCTGCCGGTCTCCCTCCGTGCCGCCTCCAAATCCTCCAGCATGCTCAGGAGCAATGTTTGAAGCAAACTCTTCTCCAAGGGGTCCACCGCCGCCTGCCATTCGGCCATCGTCTTGACCATCTGAGCGCGCGTTTGTTGACGAGCGAAGAATTTGAGATCCGCTGTGGATTGGCCAAGGGGGGATGCCGACTGGACCTCCTGTGAACCCCCAGCGACCCCCATCGCCTCCCGTTGAGCCCGCATGTTCCCAACCGGGCGAGTACGGCGAGCAAACGAACGAGGGGTCGGGACCTCCTGGGCCGTCTCTGGGAGGTCGTGTGAACCACCGCTACTGCCGCTGAAATCACCGGAATAGTTCAACTGTTGCTTCTTCGGCCAGCCAGAGTCGACACCTACTCGGAACTTCTCGGAGTCGTTCAGCACAAGATAGCAGTTCCAGTAGGTGAATTCCTTGTACACCCCCTTCAGGGGGAAAGCTTTCTCCGCTATCCTCCTGCAGTCGTCCTCCGTTTGGCCACTGCTCATCATGCGGAGGGTGTTGGTGTACAAGCCCAAAAATCGAGAGACCGCAACCCTGATTCGGTCCCACCCCTTCCGGCAATCCTCCCCATTGCGTGGCCTCCCCTCCGGGCAAAACCTCTGGTAGGCTGCTGCTATCTTGCCCCACAAGTTGACGATCCTCTGGTTGTTCGAAACGAGAGGATCGTCGCAAACACTCACCCACGCCTTGGACAGCGCGACGTTCTCCGCGTCCGTCCACCTCCTCTGTACCGCGTTGTCGTCCTCACCCAGCTGCGAGGACTCGCCGACCCTTTTCCCCTTGCCTTTCTTCTTTGGGGCGCCCCGACCCTGCCCTGCGCCCCCCGTTTGAACGGGAGCATCCGGAACACCGGAAAGATCTATCCCCAAGTCATCGAAGGAGAAAGTGTCAAACTGGGCCGGAGGCGCAGCCTCCGTTGGCGTGATGTGTGCAACGAACCAGTCGAAAAATCAAAACTGGGACGATAGACGTCCCCCGGCGTCCCCTGTGTCGCGGGCGTCCCCTGCGTCGCCGGTACCCCCGGGCATCATCTGCATCCCGGGTGCCCACCCCGGCATCTGGACACTGGGTGCCCACCCCGGCATCACCGGAAACGCCCCCGGCGGACTCCCCCCCGCTGGTATCTCGGGAATCACCTGCTGCCACGGGTACATGTTGTAGTATGGATGCATCTGACTCGGGTGTATCTGACTCCATCCACCTCCCACGGGGATCGGGGGAGTTTGAGATCCGCTACTCTCTGAAGTAGGCTCGTTGTTGAGATCCATTTACCGTTATTGATCTTGTACAGAAATTTAGATAGAGAGAGTACTCGTTAATACAAGTGGTGCGAATGAAAATGACGGGCAAGTCGCGTATATATAGTGTTTCAGAAAAAAAAATTAAAAATTCACGCTAGGCGGTGCGCTAGGTGATCCGGACGCTGCAATAGCGCCTAGCGGATCGCCTAGCACACCGCCTAGCGCCGCGGAACCGCCGAGCGCTAGGCGGTTTTTTTTCACGAAATCCGCTAGGCGGCTGCAATAGATCGCCTAGCGCACCGCCTAGCGCCGGCGCACGGCTAGGCGGTGCGCTAGGCGCTATTGTGGATGCTCTAAATATTTGTTGATCATGAATCGGAGCTTAGTTAGCAATGAAAATTCTTTGGCCAAAGCTCATGATGTATGTATTTATTCATTATTTATGATATTGGTTCACGTGTAAAATGTATGCTTGTTTATTATACATATTCTATTTTCTTTAAATCATGTATGATTATGTGTGTTCATAGAGATTCAATATTTTATAGGGTATCGTTACAAAGTTTGTGAAATATTAATCCCTTGTTTGTACTGTTATCTATATCATGAACGCAGTCGTCATAAAGCTAAGAAGAAGGTTTGATTCTAGTAAGTTAATCGAACTTCAGTTTATTAATATTCCTAATTTCATTTGAGGTTAATGTCACAATTAAGAACGCTGGAAATGGTTTGGAATCGTTCACATACCACATATGAATTCGACTATTATTTGTCATTGCTTAACTGTTTATTCTCTTTCTCTTTTCTATTGTTAAAGTCAATTTGTTGGAGATTTATTTAATGGCGGACGCTTATTCATCCGTTCGTGTGACTTTTATATGTCTCCTTATTCACTAAAGTGCCTAGGTGTGACTTTTTACTATTACAAAATTATCTATCCATCATTGTATTAACATCTGTATCTATAAGAATATAGTATACTCTTGGTGAATGATGAGTAACAAGCAAGTCTTTAATACGTATTTGTCGAATAAACTAACAATTATAACCAATAGCACTTAGCTTATGTTTCATATTAAACAAAAAATTATCTCATATTCCCTTTACTTATGAAGATTGTACAACAATTGCCTTATTAAATGTAATGCACATAAAGGCTAAAGAGTATAGTAATTTTTTTTAACACTCATTCCAATTTATCTTGACAATACCCTTATATGTTCTTGATTAAAGCATTTCTTTATCAATTAATACGTACCTAATATTTTATTAAACGTTACAATCTAAATTGAATTGACGAAGAGAATAAAAAGTTAGTGAAAACTAGATACTTTTAGGATGACAAAGTTGCTCCCTCCGTCACTTAATATATGTCCCACTTTGATTCGACACAAATTAAAAAAATGTAAAAGAAATTTAATTTAAAAAGTTAACGGTATGTAGGTACTACTCCCTCCGTCCCTAATGAATATGCACTTTGGGTTCAATACAAGTTTTAATGCAAAATTGGTAAAGTAAGAGAGAGGTAGAGAGAAAAAGTAATTAAAGTATTATTAGTAGAAAATGGGTCTCACCTCATTAGAGAGAAAAGAAATTCTAAATTTGGAAAGTTCATATTCTTATAGGATGTACTAAAAAGAAAAGAGTGCATATTCTTATGGGATAGAGGAGTACTATTTATTACGGGATGGACTCACGGACCAAAATGAAAAACAAAAAGGCACCATGATGATTAAATAAGAGCATCCACAATGGCGGCGAGCGGACCGGCTAGCCGATCCCCGGCGCTAGCCAGTCCGCTCGCCGAACCATTGTAACCGGCTAGCCGAATTTTGGCGAAAAAATTGGCGAACGCACGCCGATTTCCGAGCGCTGGCCGCCATTGTAGGCTCCGGATCAACGAGCGGATTTTTATTTATTTATTTAATTTTCGAAACACTATATATATGCGATTTGCACGTCATTTTCATTTGCACCGCTTGTTTTAATGAGTATTCTCTCTATCTTAATTTCTGTACAAGAGCAACAACGCGAAATGAGTAGCGCGGGTGGTAGTAGTGGTGGGGATGCTGAGGCTATAATATAATTGAATTTTCCCGTATCTATGTCGTAAATTTAATTCCGTATTTTGTGTGATTATTAATTATTTGTTTTATATAATTTTGAGTGATGTGGTTAGGCTATTGCTAGGCTATTGCTGGGCTATTTGCTTGTTTTGATGATGTGTCAGGAGGATTTTTAGTGCTGATAATGTGGCAGGAGGAGTTTGTGGCTAGGCTATAGCTGAGTTATGACTGGGCTATTTTATCGTGGATGCTCTGAAAGCATAAAAAAGAATAATTGTGTAAGAGTTCATTGCAACAGAAAAGGGAAACAGGCCCGAAATACATAGAGGATAAAGCCCAGTAAGGAAGTGTCGGCAGAATACAGCCAAAAACAATTGTCCGTGTGTTGCTGTTGGGCCCATTTGAACGGCAAAAGTAGAGAGAGAGAGACAAGTGTCACGTGGTTGTTGGTCCCACAGCCTCTGTATCCGTATTTCACGCTCATCTCATTTCACCGCAATTACCTGTCATTTTAAATATCCTACTCCGTACCCTACTCTATTTACTAATCTACCCCTCTATACCAGAATTTATTTACCAGAATTTATTTTTCAGAATTTATTTTTGACTAAAGTCCCAAAATGGTCCTTAACATATTGCGTTTTTTTTGTCCAAAACATTATCTTTTGAATTATTCAGTCTCTCACATTTGAAATCGGATCACATTTGGTCCATTTTGGACGGTTCCGTCAAATTTTTGACGGTTTAATAACCTGGTCACAAATCCGTCACTAATCCGTCGCTAATTGGGAGAAACTGATCCGTCACAAATCCGTCAGTAATCCGTCATAAATCCGTCACTAATCCTCATCATACTATATTCGTTGCCAATCGACGCTACGTTAACATTTCATATGTAATTCTCATCATACTATATTCGTTGCCAATTGACGCAGCGTCCATAGCTCCACCGCTAGGACGACGGGGAGGGGATGGCGGAGGCCAGTGTCTGGGAACAAGACGGCGGCGATTGGAGGAGTGACCGGCCACTGCAGTTTGGTTTCAACTCAACAGAAAACGGGAGCTCAACCAACCGCTCGAAGAGGGATGGTCAACGCGGCAGTCCTCGCCGATTTCTTGGCGGTTGTTTTCACCGGGTTTGTGATTGCCGACGTTCTCATATTCGCCGGAGTTTCTGTGGTAGAGAGAAGATGGCTGTTGTTGCATCAGATTCGCCATTTCTTCCCACATCTACTACCCATATCCATATCCCTCTTTCCTTCAACTCAATTTTTTTCACCTTCCAAGAACATAAAATAAATTAAATTAAAACCACAATCAACATTCAACACTTCTCTCTCCTATCAATTTGTTGAACTAACAATAGTTCTTGAACAATTACAGAGGTGCTCTCGATTCCTCGTTTGATTTCAATTGAATTATGATATTGAAAGTAGCTCCAGCAGCTTCACTGCGGTGGCCGCCACCGTCACTCCCCCAATCACTGTCGTCTTGCTCCCAGACACTGGCCTACGCCATCCCCTCCCCGTCGTCGCGGCGGCGGAGCTATGGACGCTGCGTCGATTGGCAACGAATATAGTATGATGAGAATTACATATGAAATGTTAACGTAGTGTCGATTGGCAACGAATATAGTATGATGAGGATTAGTGACGGATTTTGTGACGGATTTGTAATGGATTTGTGACGGATTTATGACGGATCAGTTTCTCTCAATTAGTGATGGATTAGTGACGGATTTGTGACCCGGTAATTAAAACCGTCAAAAATTTGACCAAATGTGAGGGACCGAATAATTCAAAAGATAATATTTTGGACTAAAATAAAAAAACGCAATATGTTAAGGACTATTTTGGGACTTTAGTCTTTATTTTTCAGATGAAGCAACAAAAATATGGAGTACTATCTACGTCGTACTATGCAAATTGTTTTTAGTTTATCTACATTTTTTAAATTTTATCTTCTCAACTAATATAATTAATATTTTTTTAGAATTAAATATTTAATTTTTTCTATCTCTATTCAATATTTATATTCATCTTTATCTTTCTAATTAAATATAGTAATCAACAATTTTTAAAATTTCCTATAGACTAAAAAATATATCATCTTAGTTGGTAATTAATACAATTAATTATTTTTTTACAATTAAATATTCAGTTTCTTCTGTCTTCATTTAATATTTATATCTATCTTTATATTTCAATTAAACATATTAATCAACAACTTCTAAAATTTCGCACAGATTAAAAAATGTGTCATCTTAGCCTGGACGGCGAGAGTATTAATGTTTATGGTTTACCTCATTCGCCACTAGATTTCATAGCATCCGTGTAATGCATTGGATTCAATCTATTAATTTACATAATATATTTATATTTCAATGTGTAATATGAAAAGCTAGAATTATATTTCCATGTCTTGTAGAAAAATAAAATTCTATTTTAGGAAAATTTGTAGGAATACCACGGACGACGGTCTAAGAACATAGTGACATAGGTTATAAAAATAGCATTTGTACCTCACAGTCATAAATTATCTTTAATATGAAGCCCTTCTAGAATTAAGTTTCAGGGCATCCGCAATGGGCGGACGATGGCGCCATCCATCATCCGCACCCATTGCAGGTGCGCGCCATAGGGCGCGGACGATAGTCGCGCCCTATACTTCGGTCGCGGAAGATAGCGCGGACGATGACCATCGTCCGCCCCATTGTGGAGGTCGCGGACGATGGCACGCTGTTTCGTTTTTTTTATAAATACTGTTCATTTGTAACATTTCATTTCACTCGATTTCATTTTCGAAACTTACATTTACATAATTACTACGAAATGGATTCAAGCCCCAATAGTCCTACGTTTAGCGCAGGGGCGCATTGGCCGGGTACAGAACCCGGCGATTATCGTTCGTTCGACACCAACACGCATTACGATCCCGATTTCAGTACGGAATCGTATGGGTTGTCTGACATGGAGCCGTCTCCGCACCGCCCAACCGCAGCGGCCGATCCCGACCCCGCCGCGACCGCTTCCGCCCTAGCCAGAAAGAAGCGGAACCGGCAGCGGGCGCAGAAGTTGCCGCCTCCCGGTGATTGCGATGAGTACGCCCCCGGCCGTACGGACTACAACGACGACGAAACTCTCACTTTGGCCCGGTGTTGGGTAGATATATCGGAAGATCCGATATTCGCGAACAACCAGCCACAGAGCGCATACTGGGAACGCATCGCGGACCTCTACAATTCAGTCAAGCCGCCGACCGCGTACAAGCGCAAGCGTGAGCAATTCCGCAAGCACTGGGATCAAGTCAAGAAGCAAGTGAACTTGTACGCGGCGGAGTTCGAGAAGTTCACACGGTCACAGGGGAGCGACGAGAGCTTGAGCGACGTGCGCGCTAAAGCGCTGTTGTCGTACCGGTCGATGTACGGCGACTTCAAGCACGAGGCCATCTGGGCGCTCTTGAGGGACAAGCAGAAGTTCCAAGGTGGAATTCTGCACACTGGTGCGCCGAAGAGGACGAAGACCACTGAAGCTGGTGATTACACGAGCAGCGGCAGCGGCAATCACCCGGTTGACCTCAACCGGACGTACGTGGATGAAGGGAGTTCCGGCACACCGGTGTCCGTCCGGCGTCCTCCCGGCGTCAAGGCTGCGAAGGCCAAGGGGAAGGCGACCGCGACCTCATCGTCGACCGCTGCAACCCAAGCTCCTGTCCCGGTAGAGCTCCCGACCCAGACGGCCACCGCGTTTGAGTCGTTAGCAACAACGTCGATGGCAAGGACGATGTTGCAGACGCACAGGGCCCTCAAGAAGTGTACTGACCCCGACGAAGCCGTATATCTCCGGGCGTTACTCGATGAGCTGCGTCGGAAGTTGGGAATTGGTCCGACTTAGTTTTTTTTTTATTAGTTCAATGATGTAACTTTTTTTATTAAAACTTCATCGTTTGTTATTTAGACCGTTTTTTATTTACTCGTTACTTGTTATTTGAAAACAGTTAAATTAATTAAACAAAACAATAAAATAATGATGTGGCACGACATAGGGCGCACCTTAGGGCGCCCCACTACAGGTGGGGAGGTAGTAGGATAAAACTGCTGACGTGGCGCGCCATAGGCGCGCCTTAGAGCGCCCCATTGCTAATGCTTTCATTTCAATATTAATAAGGTACCCATTACCTTCTAGAAAATTGCAGGGGCTCTCATTTAGCAATGCTTAAACTCGAAAAAGACTAATAAAGCGTTATATTTTAGCTAAATCGATAATGGTATAGTCATCAACGTATATTTATAATTTAAATAAATTATTAATTACTCCATATTCTCCATATTTGTTGCCTCGCCCATTATCATAACCGTCCATTCAACTCACAAAATAAAATGAAAGAAGCGATATGAATCGTACAAACAATAATGAGTATATTTGGGTGAAAAGCAACCGTGATCGACATACTCATTTGCGAAACAACCAACACTTATTATTATATTAAATTTGGACGAAAGCGATATGAAAAGCTCATGATGTTTTTAACAAAAAAAAAAGATAAAATACAATTCCTCAAAAAGAAAATAATAGTATCCATTTCCCATGTATTTTTGTCCTTTAACAAAAAAATCCCTAAAAAAACATGAAAAACAACTATACAGACTTGGCGTGATTGTAACCATAATAAGATAAGTACCATTTGACGAACTTCTTGAGACCCGTTTGCAAATCGGTTGTCGGGTTGTACCCGAATTCGCTCCGGGCGTAGCTTATATTCGCGTGCGTGAACGGAACGTCGCCGTTTCCAGGCATATCAACCAAATTCTTCTTCGCCTTCACCTTCAATTGCTTCTCCAATATCCCCACCATCATCGGCACCGTCACGGGCGAAGTATTGCCGAGATTGAATATCCTGAACTGCGCCGGGCCCCGCTTCTTCCCCCCCGATCCCGTGCTCTTCTTCGCCGTGTCCAACGATCCGATGCACCCCTTCACAATGTCGTCGATGTAGGTGAAATCCCTAGCTAAATCGGCGTGGTTTTTGCCGCGGTAGACGGTGATTGGCTTCCCTTGGAGGATGTTGCGGGTGAAGGAGAAGTAGGCCATGTCGGGCCTCCCCCAGGGGCCGTACACTGTGAAGAATCGGAGGCCGGTGATTGAGAGGCCGTAGATGTGGTTGTATGTGTGTGTGATTTCCTCTCCGGCTTTTTTGGTGGCGGCGTAGAGAGAGGCGGGTTTATCGGTGCGGTCAGATTCGGAAAAGGGGGATTTCTCGTTTAAGCCGTAGACGGAGCTGGAGCTAGCCCACACGACGGAGGGTTGGGGGTTAGCGGACTTGGAAGCTTCTAGAAGCGTGACGAGGCCGGCGATGTTGCTGTGGATGTACGAATGCGGATTCTCCATCGCGTAGCGGACGCCGGCCTGGGCGGCGAGGTGCATGACGTGGCTGAATTGGACGAGATCGAAGAGCTTGGCGAGCAATTTTGCATCGTTGACGTCGCCTTCCACGATGAAGACGCCGTGGGCGGTGAGGAGATCTCGGCGTGATTTTTTGAGAGCGGGATCGTAGTAATTGTTGAAATTGTCGAGGCCGACCACGCCGTCGCCGCGCTTCTTCAGGGCGAGGGAGACGTGGGAGCCGACGAAGCCGGCGGCGCCGGTGACGAGGACGGAGAAGCCGTTGGAGCGGCGGATCTGGGCGGAGGAGCGGACGTGGTTGTCCCAGTGGATCCGGAAGTACTTGCTGCCGGAGTCGACGAAGGATTGGAAGCTGAGATAGGCCGCGGTGAGGGCGACGAGAAAGAGCGCCCACAGGAAGAGGGTGCTGGTGGAGCGGTGGGGCTGGCGGTGGTGCGATTTATCCTTGAATTTCCCCGGAGTGGAGGGGAGAAAGAGCTCCTCAATGGACGACTTGGAAGGCATCTCCTATTATTATTTGACAATCGAAGCAAGCTTGATTAAAGGATTGGAGGTCTCTCCTCTCTTCTCTCTGGAAATTGAATTCTGTGAGAGAGAGGGAGAGAGCCAATGGGAAATGGAGGAAACAGATGCAGAGAAATTGGGTTACATCTGCTAATTCTGTAGAAATGGAGAAGGGAATATATAGAAATGAAGACTGTGCCATTTTTTTAGAGGGAGAGAGAATGTGAGCAATGAGTGGTCACTGGGTATTTGCCTATTTTTCGAGTGAATTACATAAATGTGAGGTTAGATTAACAACACTAGATTTGGTAACTTTCTTAATTTACGGTTTGCATTTCATGCTTTATTGTATAAATCTTATTATTAATATGTTAAATACTTCCTCCATCCCTCATAATTTGTCACACCATTTGACCCGATATGAGTTTTAAGAAATGTAATAGAAAGTGAGTTGAAAAAGTTAGTGACTTGTAGGTCATACTTTTATATATTAGTTTTATAATAAAATATGGGTTATAATGAATTAGTGCAATATGAGTTCCACTGCAAAAAAATGATAAAAGTGAAAGGTGATAAATTTTTAGGAACAGACAGAAATGGAAATAAGTGACAAATTTTCAGGGATGGAGAAAGTATTAAATATCGCACTCAAAATCAAATGATATATTATATAATAGGATTGACAATTTTCGGCACGAAGCAAACATGCAAAGATTAATAAATTTATGTCAAGCTTTAGAGCATCCACAATGGTGGTGGGAGTGAAGGCCGCCGTCCGTGCCAGCGGCGAGGACGAGGACCGCCGACGCTGCGCTTGCCCCGCTGGCACGGCGCTGCTCGATGCATCGAGCAGTGCCGTGCCAGCGAGCAGGCGACGTGGCGGCTTATGATTGGGCAACGGCATAGCCGTTGCCTTTGAATTATTTTTTTTAAAAAAATCGTTTTTAAATTATATAAAATGATTAAAATTTTTTTTTTCCAAATCCCAAAAATATGGCCGTTTTTTTCCCGTTTTTTCTGAATTTTTTTGAGTTTTTTAATAATTTTTTTCCCCCCAAAATCATCTATAAATACACACATTCATCATCCATTTATCACATCAATTCATCTCCCATTCATCTCTCATTCTTAAAATTATCATACAAACTATCAACACATTCATCCCTCATTCAAAACCTCAAATGGATTTCACCCATATTATGGCGGAAGCGGAACGCGAAGAACAAGAATACTACGAACAACATCGTGCCGCTTACGAAGCATATGTCGCGGCGAATACCCCCGCTCCTCCTCCTCCTCAACGAACCAGATCAAATCGGCGCTACATCCATCGTGACCGGGAGGGAGCCCACGAAAGGCTCGTTGCCGACTACTTTGCCGACCAGCCACGGTTTCCGGCAGATTACTTCAGGCGTTGTTTTCGCATGTCAAAGCGCTTGTTCATGCGAATTGTCAACACATTGTCCGCACGTGTTGAATTCTTCCAAACAGGTCAAGATGCAGCCGGCCGGCAAAGTATCACGCCGTTGCAGAAGTGTACGTGTGTCATCCGACAACTCGCTACTGGGCAAACGACCGACATCTTCGACGAGTATTTGCATATCGGTGAGTCCACTAGAATCCTTTGTCTAAAGAATTTTTGCGAGGGCGTTCGTTCAGCTTTCGGGGATGAATTCCTTCGGGCACCCAGCACCGATGGTTGCCAACGGTTGCTGCGTCTTCACGAATCAGTCCATGGCTTCCCCGGAATGCTTGGCAGCATTGACTGCATGCATTGGAGGTGGAAGAATTGCCCGAATGTTTGGAGGGGGCAACACTTAAGCGGTCACAAAGGCGGCGGCCCAACACTTATCCTTGAAGCGGTCGCCGACTACCGCCTATAGATTTGGCATGCATATTTCGGCGTTGCCGGAGCTAACAACGACTTGAACGTGCTCTATTCTTCACCACTCTTCAATGATGTGATGAATGGTGTAGCACCGGCGATCGACTTCACCATCAACGGAAATACATACCACATGGGTTACTATCTCGCCGATGGTATCTACCCAAGGTGGTCGACGTTCGTGAAGACGCTCCACAACCCGCACGACCCGAGGCGGGTTCTTTTTGCGCAGAGTCAAGAGTCCGCGCGGAAAGACGTTGAAAGAGCCTTCGGGGTCCTTCAAGCCCGATTTAACATTATGAAGGCCCCAGCTCGGCTGTGGTACGTGAATAATATCGCCGACATCATGTTCACGTGTATTATCTTACACAACATGATTATAGCCGACGAAGGGCCAAGGGCGGCTAGCTTCTACGACGAGGATGAAGCCGGAAGCTCAACAGCGAGGTCTCCCCCACGCCGAGGTGAGCATACGACGGTTGGCCAGAGGATCGAGACAAGGCACACAATGCGCGATACCCGAACCCACATTCAGCTACAAGAAGACCTAATCAAACACATGTGGGCAAAATTCGGCAACGAGTAGTGGTTTTTTAATTTTTAGTATTTTAGTTATGTAATTTTTAATTTTTAGGATTTTAATTATGTCGTTTTTTATTTTATTTGTCATTTGTAATATTATTTATGTTTTTTTAATGAATTTTAGTATTATGGAAATGTTTATGTTTAATTGAATATTAAATTAATTGTGGTCGTCCTTGCGGAAGAGCACAGTTTTGGGTGTTGTGCTCTTGCCAGAGAGCAGGCATGAATAGTACCGCCCGGGCCCATAACCGTGCCGCTGGCAAGAGCACGATTGTGGATGCTCTTATTCGTTTTGTCCCCTTATCTGCTTGACACCGTAGAATTTCTGGTTGGATTGATGTTGGATTGAGTTGGGTTCGGGTAGCCCACTAAATTGTACTCTTTCCTTCGTCCACTAATAGCAATCTTGTTTTTTTTTGTTTGTCCGTGAATAGAAATATCGGTTCATAATTACTATAAATGGTAAAAAAGACTGCACCCCACTCACAAGAGTATTTAAAATTTATTTTAAAAAAATTATTGAGAAAACAGGAAATTATGACATTCTTTTGAACACTAGAACCATCTACTTTTTTGTTTTATTTTATTTTTATTTTGCCTAATTGAGAATTGGACAATGAAACAAGTACAAAGACGAGACAAACACAATTCAATTAAACACTTTATTCATTCGGGTTTGGTTGTGCCATAAGGCCATCCGCAATGCTGTCACTTATCCGTCCTTTAACCGTTCCTTAAATTACTATTCATGGGCCCACTGTAGTTTTTTACTCCATCTCTTAACTAAGAGACAGAACCTGCAACCCTTTAACCGTCCCTTAAATTACTATTCATTCAATTTCATTTTTTATTTTTATTTCCAACCAAATTCAATTAATAAAAACACACTTCATTAAATAAAATAAACTTACAACATTAAAATTCGTAAAAAAACATTATTTAATAATTTCCTAAAAAATAAAAAATACATAATTTAATAAGAGCATCCACTACGCGTCCCGCGCGCGGCTCGCGTTCCGTCCCGGAGGGACGGTTCCGCCGCGGGACGCGTTGCAACGTTCGTCCGGTCCCGTAGCCCATCCCCAGCCCGTCCCGTAGCCCGTATCCGCGAGACAAGGGACGCGCCGGCCCGTCACGCGCCCGGGCGACATGGCGCGCCCCCGATGCATGCGTGACGCCCACTCGCTGGCCCGCGAGTGGGCGTCGTCACGGATGACGCAATAATTCATTTTTTTAAAAAAATTCGAATTTTAATAAAAAAAAAAAATTATTTTTCAAACGGTAATGTTACCGTTAAATTTTTTTTATTTATTTACTCTATAAATAATCCTATTTCATACTCATTTCACACACAAACACACATCTATTCCTCTCAAATCCTCTCTATAACCACTCCAATTTCATCTTAAATCAACTCAAACAAATGGATCCTTTTGAGCAAATGAGTCAACTAATGGAACAATCACTTGAAGAAGATCGATGCCGAGAGGCGGAGGAAGCCGCGCCGCCTCCACGACGCTCCCGGACATATATCCATCGCAACCGGGAGGAAGCCGCCGCAAGGTTAGTACGCGACTACTTCTGCGATAACCCGATTTGGAGAGAAACCTGCTTCCGTCGCCGTTTCCGCATGTGTAAACCGCTATTTCTCCACATCGCGAATACTTTGGCGGCCCGGGAAGAGTTCTTCCGAGAAGGGTTCGACGCGGTCGGGCGTCCCAGCCACACGACGCAGCAGAAATGTACTGCAGCAATCCGTCAGCTTGCGACTGGACAAACGGCCGACATGTTCGACGAATACCTCCACATCGGAGACACCACTGGGCGCATGTGCTTGCTCAAATTCTGCAAAGGCGTCCGGGCAGCCTTTACCGACGAAAGCATGATCGATTGTCAGTTCCTCCTCGACCTGCACGAACAAGTGCACGGATTCCCCGGGATGCTTGGCAGTGTCGATTGCATGCACTGGCAATGGAAGAATTGCCCGGTGGCTTGGAGGGGGTCCTACACGAGCGGCCACAAAGGCACCCACCAAACCGTTGTACTCGAGGCCGTTGCCGACTACCAGCTTTGGATCTGGCACGCGTACTTCGGGGTCCCTGGATCGAACAACGACATAAACGTGCTCCACCAGTCCGACCTCTTTACCGAAGTTTTGTATGGTAAAGCGCCGGCCATCAACTTCGTCGCCAACAACCGGCTGTATAAAATGGGGTACTATCTCGCCGACGACATCTACCCGAAGTGGCCGACCTTCGTGAAGACGTGCAACAGGCCTGCGAACCCAAAGCAGGCTCTTTTTGCGCAGAAGCAGGAGGCTACTCGCAAGGATGTGGAGAGGGCGTTCGGGGTTCTCCAAGCGCGCCTCAACATCATCAAAGCCCCGGCTCGTTCGTGGTTCATGGAGAGCATGGTCGACATCATGTATACGTGCATAATCTTGCACAACATGATTGTCCAAGACGAAGGACCCGAGGCGGGAAATTGGTTCGACCCCGAATCCCCCGGAAGCTCAACCACAAGTAGTCCGCCGCGAAGTGGAGCGCATCCGTCAATACAAGAACGGTTGTCTATTCGGGCAAGGACACGCGACTCTAGCGCCCAAGCCCAACTCCAAGAGGATCTAATTGAGCACATTTGGGAAAAATTTGGCAGTCTTTTGTGATCCACTTCCTTATTAACACCCGTCTCCCCATACGACGTCAAATATGGCCTAATACCAGGCCCAATGGTTCGTTTTCCTCCAGAAACAGTTGCCTCAACAGAATATAAGACGTGTCGGGAATCAGCGGCTTCCATTGTGTGTTGTCCTGATGGGTCCCAACAAGAATATTGTCGCGGTGTTGGCGACGACTGTTCATAAGGGGGCACACCATAGGGCTGTTCATGGGTCGCATTTCCCCATGATTGGCACTGGTCGGGAGTGTCCCAACAAGTAGGCATGCGGGTATGCACAAGCTTCAATTGTTGAAACGGTAAAGGCGTGTACTGTGGCGGTGGCTCCGGCAGTGGCGGAGCGCGAATCTCTTCAACACGATGACCTTGCGTTCGGAATGGCGGATCCCAGCAGGTTGGACGACGCTTGGGCGGTGGTCTATACACTGCTCTTGACGCCTGCAATTTTGTCAAACGTCGATCAATTTCTTCAAAACGTGATTCCAACCTGGAGGTAGCGGCATCCAATAGGTCGATCAATTGTTCATAATGCTCCATATTGGTGTTGTGTGGTGGCTGCCTGTAGGTGTGTTGATGTGGCATCTCAAGTCGAGAAGGCGATTCTCGGAGATGTGGTAGCTGTGGTGGATCATAGGGTTGGAAATCCATGAGTCTTCGGTTACTGGGAGGATCCCAATTGGTGGGGCGGCAGGTCTGGACCGACTCCATTCGGTGAGGCGGTCATGAGGCGGTCGGGATAGCTGCTGTCGATCCAGGATGTATTGTGCACTGTGCCCAACGCCAGCGTAGCTGCGTGACACATGGTTGTGGTCGAATTGGCGATGATAGTTGTAGGACATGATAATAGAACTCGGAGGATGAGATCACTTCGACGCGGCGCACGGGAATCCTTCCCGTCAGGCGTTGGAGAAGTAAGGTTGTCCAACGGCTAGAGCTCGGCGAACAGGCTGGGCTCGACAACTAAAGCAATTGCTGTGCGCGGAATGTTTTCCGTCGGGCAGTGGTATAGCTTTGATTCTAGAAGGTGGGAGGGTGAGAGCTGGATGAAAGCACCAGTTGTTAAGGACCTAAATCCCTAACGTTCGGTAGAACGGAGAACAACTATGAAGAGATAAATCCGGTGCCCGTGAGGGTCGGCGGAGGATGAATCTCGGTGGCTGTGCGCGGGTTCCAACCCGTCGGGCAACGACTGCAGATCAGATATACGTTTCGGCTGTGCGTGGTGAGATTCCGTCGGGCAGCATGTGGCGTAGGTATTAAGGATTCAACGTATTATGCAAGGGACTTGGCCAAAATCATATATTCATTGAATGATTAAAATGATAACATCCTCTCCTATTTATAATACTAGAATACTACTACCCTAACTTATTTAATACGAAAACAAAGATATGGAAAATATACTATGAATAAAAAAGACAACTAAATAAAAGATATGGAAGATATGGGAAGATATGGCAATGTCTCGTATCACTCCTCCACCACCCGATCTACCTCCACCACCACCTCCCGATCCTGCTCTTGATCCAGCAGAAGAGCCTGCTGACGAGCCCGAACCACCACCACCACCACCACCACCACGTGAACTTGAACTCGAACTTGAGCTTGAACTAGAACTCGAGCTAGACCCCCCAGCCGAGCCGGACCCTGCACCGGCTCCGGAACCACTGCCACTACCTCCCAACCCAATGCCAATTCCAGTACAATTAAAAATGGCTATTAAACTGAATGATGGTTATTTGATGCCATAGATTCGAGAGAATATGTTATACATTAAGGGGGTGTTCGGTTGGCAAGATTAAATCTCACGATTAAATATGTATCATGTTTGGTTCATAAGATTAAATCTCACAACTTAATTCTAGATGGATAGTCTCATGATATTAGTCATGGCAACCGAACGCCACCTAAGTGTATGTTTTGAATCTTGTTGTGCACGGCATCATAGGTTTTGGATATTTTTTAATTGATGAATTGTCAATTCATATTTGTATGCTCACTACCGAGAATCAATGGTTTCCATGTTTGAAATATTTGTTCCCATATTGATTCTATTTATCTATATGGAATTGATTTGGGTATATTGATTGTGTATACTGTATGTAAATTAAGTTTGAATATATGTATGGGTGAATTGATATTTCAATTAAATGTTTCATGATTATGAATCTATCGAGACGGTGGAATAAATGATTACATAATTCAATTTATGTTTTAATGTATACAATCATGATTATATTATATTTATTCTGCCATCACCAAAGTGAGGCAAAATAAGTAAAGTATATAATTTTCCAATAAAGAGACAATCAAAACATAATTATTTAATTTGATAAGTGTACGTAATTAGTCAAGAGAATTAAATCCATAAAGGCGTAAATAATTAATACTCCCATAATATTAGGCATATGAATTCATTAGTCAAATTACACATGAATAATTGAATCAACAAATCTTGAATTTATAATATGCTGATCATATTAAAATAATCGATTCAATCCATAATAATTTATCAAAAAATAAATTCAAAAAAATGGTTTCAATAATACGAAAATACATGAGTTCTCAACCATGCTCTGATACCACATGTAGGAAATTATTTATCATAATATTCAAGAATGCATAATTGAATATGAATAAAACAAGATCTTTGAACATCATGTATTTCATGTATTAACCATAAACATAATGGATCGGAAACTTACCTATATGATCCATAGCGGAAGCGATTGGGGAAGACGGAGAGAACTTCCTCGGACTTTGGTGTAGTGGCAGAACTCCAAGGATTTGTTTCTCTCTCTTTCTCTCGTTTATGTGTTCTCTGTAATGTGTGTGATTTGATGGGATCACTACACTTGTATTTATAGGCAGAGAAAGAACAAACCCTAATTATCAAACCTTAAAGCCCTTTCCATCAAAGTGACTACTTAATTTAGGACGTTTCTTTTTGACCAAGTAATACCAAAAATCAAATGAAATAATTGATCACAATAATTTGATTTGTTAGTCAATACTACATCAAAACCAATTAAACCATAATATATGCATCCATTTTCTTTAATCAAAGGAATGAATATTCCTTCCACTTAATGACTACAATCAAATATGCATATATATATATACACTTATAATTATATATTCTCCTTTTCCTTACTTGTATACGAACATATATTTTGTCAATGTTAATGACTAATTTAGAGAATATATTATGGCTAATTTAATTATGAAAATTTAGGGAAACATCGCATTCCAATTATATATTAATAGCTAATTGATAGCTAATTAATTAGGGAAAGTGTATCTTATACCAAGTTTATGTATTTTATTAAAAATCCAACTCTATTTAAGATTCTATCATATGTCACATATGTGAGACATAAAACTTACATAGACCGCCCAAGTCGAGGCTTAGGTCTTTTCTCGCGACCCGGCTCTCGGAAACCGTTACTAGGGTGGCTAAGATTTGCATTGCTAAATAAATATATGGTTTCAAATTAGCCATTGTCACGCTAGGAGTTAACGAGTTGCGACTGATTGACACAATGTTACCGTTGTATTTATAGTTGCATATAGCTATCAATGGTGGCATTTGTTTATAATGTGTGTAATTAAAAGAATTTGTGGATGAGAAAAGTTAAGGTATGCAGTGGAATTTATGTTGGATTCCTCTTCTACTGGCCATTATCTTCAAATTTATGTTGGATTCCTCTTCTACTGGCCATTATCTTCAATATACTGTACTTCATCCATCCGTCCCATAGAAATAGACCATATTTTCTTTTTCGTCCATCCCATAAAAATAGTCTGTATCTATTTATGATAACTTTTTTCTCATTCTTTTTTTCTTTATCATTTATGAGCCACATCATCCACTATACAATTTCAACTATTTTTTTTCCTTTTATCTTACTTTATCAATTACACATTAAAGCCCGTGTCAACCCCAAATGACCTATTTCTATGTGACCAGGGAGTATATAGAATATAGATATTGCATGTCCAACTAAAGATAATTTATATAATATGATATCGCGCCATTTCACTACATTAGGATGCATACACACACACATTTACATGTATGTAAGCTTTGCGTATGGTGATATAGCGAATACACACAGAGCCACTTTGTTAAACAAAATGGAGTACTATATTAATACCGACGGCACCTTTCCTACATTACTCTTGAGACTGGTGGTGGTTTTGTTCTTGGACCTTATGGTATTATTCAAAGTGGAGCAAGTACTAGTGAATACATTGCCAAAAGATACATATATATTTAAAAGACATGCCATCACAATAACACACAAGTTTTATCTTAAAAGACCCGGGCTTACTAAATTTTTTGTGAGCTTAAAGTTCGTCGATAGACTAAATTCCGTCCCTCAATCTGCCAAATCTCAATATTCCATGTGTGCCGAGAAGATGGCCACCTTCCGTGGATACCTTGACTTTCCTACCCTCTCGATGACACGGTCCATTTATTTGTGCACACTAGTTCGAGCAGGGACTCTCCCTTTACTCCACGCATTCACCACGATCAGGGACTGTAATAACCACGATCTAGTTACCGGAACCTTATGAAATAGTTAAAGGGACGTGAAGCGATTTCCTTTACTAAAACGCTTAAAGTATGATAACGGTACAATTCTTATGTTCAATTTAAGATTTATACATAAGAAGAATCTGGAAATTATTTATGAAGTATCGAACAGAGATCGAATAAATGGAAACGCAACCGTTTATTTCCCTGGAGTAAACAAAATACAACGAAGTAGAATCCGAGCTATGCCGTAGGCTACAAAAAGGATAAAGTAATGATGAAGGAAAGAAGAATAAGTTACAAGGAGGTCGAGAAAGACGTCCTAGATTTTATTCTCGAGCTAAGACGCTCGACTACACTTATTAAAAAGGGACCGGCGGAGAGTAAAACAAAAGGGGCCTCTATTCTATTACAACACTAGGGACGCCGATTTAGGCCCTTCTTCAGGCCCGGTTTTGGCCCAATTATCGGACAGCCGTCGAGCCCGAGACGTCGAGGTGGCAGCCGTGTATAATCTGCCCCATTCCTGCAGATCATAGGTAGAACAAGCAAGGAAAACAAACACTTAAGATATTAAAGGAATTACCAATACATACTCAAAAAGGGAAGTGTGACATTACTTTTCAATGTTCGAGAATGAGAGTCACCCAAGAGGGCAAGGCCAGCCTACCACCCCTAAGTTCCCAGCCGGATTAGGCCTGCGATGGACCACACAAGGCTGACGAATCTCATATATGGACTGAAGTACTAAGCACTCACAAAGTGCCAAAAGCAGTTAAAGTGCGGCCAATAAAACAAGATCACAGCAGGCCAATCAGAGTCCTCACAAGTACACGAGTTGGACTATTTAAAGGCCCTCTCCACACATCGAACACCCCTTCCACATACTTGAACTTTTCACAACCAAAATTTTGAGAGTAAGAAAGCAACGAGTGGTGCAAATCCAGCAAGGGGGTCCCTTTCAAGACAACTGCAACTTGTAACAGGCAACACCTCTATGCATCATGTCTAGGCAAACACAGTAGATAGCCGAGATCAAGGACTGAGGATGAACGAATAACAGTAGCCTCAACAACCAACACATGCCCAAAAATATTCCATAGATTATTTCTTAAGCTTAATAACATCGACAGTAAGTCCCAGAACAATGATTCTTTCACACAAAGAGCAGAATTAGAACAGGGAAAGGAGTGTAGAGACTTAGCTACTAGAAGACGAGGGAGGCGGCGGGAGACTCCGAGCTTAGCCGACAGAGGAACGTATGGCGCCGGCAGAAGCTGTGAGCTACCTGCGAGGAAACGGCTACTCCGGCGGTGAAACGGCGGCCTCGGTGCGACGCCAGGTGCAGAGAGGCGACAGCTGGAAAACCGCCGCCTGTGCATGCCGGCGGTAGCGGTGCTTTCCGAAGAGGAGAGGGCGTCCACGGAGGCGGCTGCAAGAATTTCAGCCGAGCGGAAGAGAGGGGTAGAGGGTCTCCGATGACGCGAGACACCGAGGGAAATGCCGGCGGCGCAGGGTCGCTGCCCAGAGCGACGCACTGAACGGAGGAGAAGGAGGGAGCGGTGGATTTCCTGTTAGGGATTCTTTGATACGATCCCAGTACAGGAACCGCATCAGCCGGTCGAAGAGTCCGCACGCGAAGCCGAAGGGACGGAGGAGACGCCGACAATTATGGAGAGGGACATGCAGCCATCGATCGCGACAACCAAGGGAAGAAGAAACCGACGGCCGCCCGACTTGTTCGGAGATTACGTTCCAAAGTAGTATTAGGAATATTTATTTCCTTTTATTTGTTTCTTATTTTTGGATATTAGCTTATTTTGGTTATTTATTTATATTGAAGAGTCGAGCGTAATTATAAGCTCCGTTTCGGGTTTTCTTTGTTGGTTCTTTCCCGAGATGCATTAGGATTAGGAGTCGAACCAACCCTAGGGTCCTTAGTCTATAAATAGGGCTATGTTTATTAATTTACTCATCAATAAAATTCACGTTATTTTGCCCAACCGAGAAAGCTCATACTTCTAACCCTAGTTGCCGCTGCCCGACGGAGAATAGCCGCGCACAGCCTCAACTAGAAACTGCCGCCGATCCTGCTGCAGGACACCGGGAGAGTCTCTGATCGCCGAGCCAACCAGCCGCCGATCTCTGTTAAGGACTAAGACCTTAACATTCTTTCAGTTGATTTGGATAGAAAAGAATCTAACACATGGCTATTCTTGTAAAGATTTGAGAACACGGGGTGATTGAGCATGGTTCGGGACGAGCACGTGCATGAACGGGGAGCAAATCCAAGCACGGGTGTCCGGATGTTACAGATGATTAAGAAAATAAAAGTCCTACTTCTACGACATCGTTGCTTTCTACTGCAGCAAATACCATGTCAACTTCTCGACTAGCCCCGATAATCCATCTTCGCTAAATATTGGCACCTCGTCTGACAAGTGGAAAATTCGCACCCATGTCCAAGTTCTTCATGATATTATTTTCTAAGTCGAAAGTTTGTGGAAAAAAGTTAAGCTTTTAAAAGTTCAGCAATATTAGGCCATAATAACTAGCTAATATATGTAATTATATAAATGTTTTCAAAACTTATACTCCCTCCGTTCCCCATTAATTGTCCACTTTGGTCATTTTCATCCGTCTCCCATTAATTGTCCACTTTTACTTTTACCATAAATGGTAAGTAGGTCTCACATTACTCTAACTTATTTACTCACATTTTATAATAAAATCAATAAATAAAAGTGAGACCCATATTCCACTAACTTTTTAACCTACTTTATTTTACATTTTTTAAAACTCGTGTCAAAACCAAAATGAATAATTATGGAGGGACGGAGGGAGTAAGTTCTTAAGATATCACAACTTATAAGCTCTTAATGTCGAAATCTCTAAAATTCATGAATAAAACACATCCTATAAAACCAATAAATAAAAGTGAGACACATATTCCACTAACTTTTTAACCTACTTTCTTTTACATTTTTTAAAACTCGTGCCAAAACCAAAATGAATAATTAATGAGGGACGGAGGGAGTAAGTTCTTAAGATATCACAACTTATAAGCTCTTAATGTCGAAATCTCTAAAATTCATGAATAAAACACATCCTAACTCCCACATTGGATATCTGTTAAAATATCTCGTATAAACATATGGATATATCGATATAATGTACTTCCTCCGTCTCATTGATATCACACGTTTTATTCTGTTATACTCCGTACACAATATGACTTATTTATGTTTTATAAATAATAAAATAATTTAATTTCTTTCTCCAATTAATACATCAAACTACTTTTTGAATACTCCCTCCATTCCATGTTAATAGAGTCATTTTTCTATTTTGGGAAGCTCCAAGTTAATTGAGTCATTTTTATTTTTGGTAAAAAGTAATTATTCTTTTTATTTTATTCTCTCTCTATCTCTCTTACTTTATTATCTCTTACTTTTTTTCACCATCCATTTAGGTGGCGTTCGGTTGCCATGACTAATATCATGAGATTATCCATCTAAGATTAAGTTGTGGGATTATTTTAGTTGGAGGGGGAGACTATGACTAATTATCATGAGACTATCCATCTAGGATTAAGTTGAAGGGTTCAATCTTATGAACCAAACATGATACATATTTAATCATGAGATTTAATCTTGCCAACCGAACACCCCATTTAATATACTATTCTTAAACTCCGTGCCGAAAAGAAATGTCTCTATTAACAAGGAACGAAGGAGTATTCAACACTCATTTTCTCTCTTTAACTAAACACACTCGTTCTTTAACTAAACACACTCGTCCACATCTCGTTAAATCTCATGTCTACTACCAATAAATATGTTATTTTAGTTGTGACGAAATGAGTAAGACATTAATAGGGTGTTCGGTTTGCAAGATTGTATCCGAGATTAAATTTGTTGTGTGTTTAGTTCATGAGATTCAACCCCACAACTCAATCCTAGATGGATAATCACGGGATAATTAGTTATAGCTAACCCCTATGACTAAAATAATCTCACAACTCAATCCTAGATTGTATCTTGGTATTATTTTATCTTGCAAACCGAACACCACCTAAATATACCGTAAACCATAAAACAACAACAATAGTCATGAAAGTCTAAGTAAACCCAAAACATCACAATGTTTATTAGATGAAACCATACAAACACTGAAGCTGACAAGGTACAATCGTTACATAGCACATCTTTAATACAATGATAATGTACTTTCCACCACGACAAACAAACATCGGATTTATTGCTAATTTATCTTTTATTCATACATACATAAGATAATCAAGGCACTAGACGTAGTCTCAAACTTTCTATCCTTATTAATTTTTAGTTTACATAGATGATTTAAACCCTTTAGTCATGGCCACCCGATCCAGCTCGTGAGCCAGCACGCGATCCAGCGGATGACCCGGCTTCCGAACCAGCACCACCCGACCCAGACCCTGCTCGAGACCCTGCATGTGATCCGGCAGACGAGCCAGCTTCTGAGCCAGAGCCTCCGCCGTGTGACCTTGAGCTCGAGCTTGAACTAGAACTTGAGCTCGAGCTCGACCCACCACCACCCGAGCCAGAGCCCGCACCTGCCCCAGCTCCCGAGCCGCTGCCACCACCGCCGCCTCCCAAACCAACGCCTACGCCAGCACCCACGCCAACTCCAACACCACCACCTAAGTCCACCCCGAGGTCCTTTCTTGCGACTCGGGCTTCGGAAATCGCTGCAATTGTTGATAGAGTTAGCATTCCGGCAAGAAATAATGTACTCAATAATTTTGCCATGGTTTCTATTTCTTGTAATATTCTTGAACAAAGCTGTTTAGAGATTTTTGTGTTAATGAATTGATTGGGAAAACAAAAACCATGCTATTTATAGATGCGGAGGCTAAGGTTGTTACATAAATTAGTGGCTATATAAAATTAGAGAATATAGAGTTATAAGTATGATAGATCGACACGTTGCTCGATTAGGATAAATGGTGCCCCAACAACTCCACTAACAAAGTGGAGCTTGATTGCATGCATTTACGGTGTGAAGTTTTGAGATTAGGTAAAAAAGGTTTCACACAGTTTCTTAAAAAGATCAAAACTAACGAATTGTGAGAAGCTTCCCGATTTCTATTTACTCACGTTCAATTAGTAATGTGTTACGGATACTGGATACGAAAACAACTAGTGTGGGGTATATATATAGACTAAATGAACTTTCTTTCTTCACGGGATCTTTGGGCCGAGTTCTCCTGTTTGGTTTATATCATTGGTGCTTTCTTTGAGATCCCAAACGGCTCGGAATAGTAGCCGGGCAAAGAACTCGCCGTGATCAACGAGTACGTTTGGGGCAGACTCAGATTGGTGGCCACCTGGCCGGCAAAGAATCCGCTATGACCTCCTAACAGATTAGTCTTTTTGGCCGAGTTCTCTTATTTGATATGTATTACTTTAATGATTCAATTATTTTTGTTTTTCATCTTCTGTTTAACTAATTTATAAAATTTGTAGCGTTTTGGTGATGGAGAAGAATTTACATATTTCAGCTTCACGGCAATGTTGCCGGCCGGCCGCACTAGCGATCTACTTTGTGGACGTGTTATACAAAGAATAAAATATTTGAAAGGAGGTAGAATATGTTTTAATAAAATGCCATTAACAATTATAAGCTGCATCATTTTAATCTCACTTTTTTAATAATTATTTTACTGACATGTAAGTATTTGTGGCTAATATAAGTGCCTTGATTGTCAACCCAATATTTCTTGCTAGGTGCACGACAAAATGTAGTGGCAGAAGTATTGGTGGGATTTTCTATCGATAAAAAGTTAAAAGAACTGAATTCTCAAGCAAAGGCAGTAAAAATTGTCATGACTGTCGTCGCTGAGAGCAATCTCCAAGGGGAGAGGTAAAGTTATAAGTATAACTATCATATTTATCTTTTTTCATAAAAATCATTCTTCAATGATAGAAGTATTTGAGAAGACATTATATCTTTTCCCATTTTGAAGAGATATATTTACCTCTCCATCAATAGAGAGGTAAAATCTTATAACTATCATATTTGCCTTCTTTTCATAAAAAATCAATCTCCAAGGGAAAATGTATTTGAGAAAATATTATACTTTATGTATTTTAATGCATTTTATACTATTATTTTATTTTTTTAAAAAAATCATTTACCTTTCAATATACTTTTTTCCTTTGGAATGTGTTGTATTGATAAGGCTAATTTCATGCGTCGGTCTAGGGGTTTTATTTCGTGAAATTACTGGGTCTAACACACGATTTAAGCCAGGTGTGTGAAGGTTTTCGCTAGATCCAGGAAAAGAAAAGGACGCTTGCATGGTCCTAGGAAACTGGCGAAAAAGTGGACATTATGAAGGAAATTGCTTGACGGAGGAAGCCTCGGAGTTGAAGGGTAGAATAGGGATTTCTACGAAGACTCTAGAAGGCTATGTCCGCATCTATAAAAGGAAGAAGCATGCAAGCTGGAGGGATCTTCTCGGTGGAGACCTTGCTAACAGCCTGTAGCTTAGTCCATTCTCTTCACACTCTTGGGTTCTTTCGGTGGGAAATTCAGGGCACACTAGGGGGTTCACCTCTAGCTTTCGTACATTTTCGATCTGGTTGTAACACCGTCCTTCTTTAGGGCGAAGAAACAATTTACTTTCCGCTTTCGTTTCTGCTGAATTCGCCGAGCTTCGCTGTTCGAAGCTCGGTCCTCTTTTGTTTCTGGATATTTCTTACTTTTATGCAAGTTTAGTTTTCGTTTACGTCGATCGTGATGGTTACTGTTGTTTGATTGTGTTTACTTGAATTCTGGAGTTGGATTGTCGGAGTTGGTTGATTTCTGGATTATTGCAGGTTAATGGTTGAATCTGGGAGAATGGAGCTGGTTTGTGAATGAATCGGGGTTTTGTCTGGTTATTGTTGTGGAGTTGTTCGTGATTGTTGAAATTTGGCGGTGATCGGAGCAGATCTGTTAGAATCGGAGTTATGGAGTTGATTTCTGTTGATTGTTGAGTTTGGATTGCTTGGATCCGGAGTGGATTAAGCGTCCGACGTGATGCTGAGCAAGGGTGTTTAATTTTATGCCGCACTTACGTGTTTTCATTTCATTTCGCCTAGTTTACGTAGATCTGGTGTATTTCCGATTCGTAGCAAGTTTCCGGCGTCCAAATTTCTATATTCTGTTCGAATCCAGGGGTATGCTCTGTTTTCTGCAGTTACGCGTCTGAGTTGGTTAGGAAATTGCATAGGTTGGTTGTCTGCAGCTTTTACCGTACTTGCTATTTCTGGAAACATGGTCCCCACTGTTAGTTGCTTTCTGTTTAGCTAGGTTAGGTAATTGTTTACTTAGTCTAGGGAGTAATTGTGTCTTTCGGATTTGATGTCTAATTCTAGTAAGTTTTCTGTGTACTGGGTCTAACGTTTACATTCCTTGCCTAGATCTAGTGATAGTTAAAATCTCAACCCCTTTGCGTGGCAGCAGCCGTTTGTTTCCATAGTCTCTTAGCACTACTTGCGAATCCATCTCTGTGGGATCGACCCCACTTCCCTATACTAATTCATAGTATTCGGGTTGAGGGATTTATTTTTGAAGGGGAGTCGAGTGTGTCCAACGACAAAAACACTGTAGTTCTCTTGAGTTCCTGGACCCAGTGATCCAGTGGATTTAAGGAGCGTCGTGTCTGGACCGAGCTTTGCATTAATTTTCATATGTGCACACTTACTTACTCCTGAGTCTAGTCATTCGACATTAGAGTCGAGCGAGAGGATAAGACCACTTCAAATGGCGCCGTTGCCGGGGATGGATGGCGTGCTTAGTGTTAGTGTTCAGAGTCTGTGGTGTAAATAGTTTTGATTTGTTTTCCTTCTCTTTTGTTTACAGTTTATGAGCAGAGGCTCAAGATCTACCTACTGGAGAAACTCATCTGGGTGGAAACACGGCCAGTTTGATTGGCGGGTTAAGGATACAGTCTTTACTGTGACCACCAGATCAGGGTTCACCACAGGAGATCCATTTCCGAGTGAATTTACTAGCGACGAATCTTGGACGTCATCAGGACGCGAAGATCCAGAATCACCACCCGAATCAGAAACAGAGTCAGAGACGGGGGAAGCAGATGAAGTAGTCATGGCGCAGGTGGTAGACCCAGATCCAGAAATCGGCTCTCTCACTGCCCATTTAGATGGAGAACCAGCTCAAGCTATAGTGATGAATCCACGCCAGAGAACTAACGAGATCAAGACAAACGTACTCGGCATCTTGCCGACGTTCTCTGGGCGTAGAAATGAGTGTCCGTATGAGTTCTTAAATGAATTCAGTAAGTTATGTGGAATTCAGAAGAGGCCGAATGATGCAACAGAGGAGGATTATCGCCTACGAGCGATTCTGTTTACCTTGAAGGGGGAAGCTAATACGTGGCTATTGAGGTTGCCTCCGGATTCTATCCGCACGTGGAGGGATTTCAAGTTAGAATTCTTAGATTATTTCTTCCCATCCAACAAGACGAATGCACTTAAGAAAGAAATACTAGAGTGTAAGCAAGATTACGATGAATCGTTGAGTCAGTATTGGTCGAGATTTAAGGGGTTGTTGGATGCATGCCCGAATCACCGAATGATAGAGGCAGAGACCTACTCTCTGTTTTACGAAGGAGCAACTCCCGAGTCAAAGGACTTAATGAACTCCTCGAGTGGGGGAAATTTCACAAGAAAAAGGGAAGTGAAGCAAGAGAGATCCTCGGGAAGTTGATTGACGCTAAGAAGGCGTACGATAACCCTAGGAATGCAGTGAAAAGAGGATCGGTGCATGCTGTGAGAGAACAAGAAGATGACAAAGTCGAAGCCAGGATTGATAGGCTCGAGAAGGCTCTTTTGAACGCGATTGAAAAAACGATTCCACTGGCTTCACAAGGGAAGGAGAAATCTCCTGGTCCAGGAGATAATCAAATGCAACAATATTACGGGACCCAGGAAGGAGATTATCAGGCCCAGGTCAATGCAATGGGAAGTTGGAATCCCGATGGGAGTTGGAATCCAGGGAGACAGAGAGATGCGCCTTGGAGAAACCATCCAAATTTCAGATGGACTGACAATGAACAGAATCAGCCGGCACCACAACAAAGTCAGCAGTTTGCACCTTAGCCCGAAAGACAAGGTAACTGGTCAGGAAGGAATCAAGAGGGGCAGGGCAACTGGATTAATCGGAACCAAGGAGACCACCTGAGCTGGGGAAACAGGAATCAGAGCAATCAGGGGAACTCTTATGTACCCCCACACCACAGGAATTTTCAGAACAATTACCAGGGCCAAGGAAATGAATACAATAACTCTTCAGGCGGTCAAGGAAACGCTCGTCAGAATCAAGCAAGTGGACCAACTCTGAGTATAGGGCCAGGGCCCAGTCAACCCCCCGAAACCACCGAAGAGTATCGATGATATGATGCACGACCTCGTCAGTTCTCAGCAACATATGCAAAACAACCTGCAATTGAACAATGACGTAGTGCACAAGCTTCAAGGTGCTCAACAGGAACAGAAGGCTGCGATGGATATGCTGGCAAAGCAACTGTCACAAATAGCTACTTCCTTGAGTGATATGCGGGGAAACGAGGGCAAAATTCCTGCCTCGGTAAGGCCACATGATAGAGCTAATATAAGTCAGATTACCTTGAGATCCGGGAAAGGGTATGATGGGCCAGTGGTAAGAACAAAGGAGGTGACAGATCCCAAAGAAGACAGGGAAGAAGAGGATACAATTCCTAGGCCAAGACACTTGGGGGGGAGTATTCCCTTGGTCAAGGATGACCTTAAGAAAGGAGATTTAGAGAAACCTTTGCCTAGATCAACTGAATCATTCTTCCTCGATCCAGAGCCGAAGTTGGAAGATGAGGCAGTGGGAAAAGAAACCGGAGAGTTATCAGCTGAAAGTTCTACCGGAGCAGGAAAGCGACCGAAACCCTTTCCAAGCCGAGGGGAAGCCAAGAAGCAAAAGGAAGAGCCGGTGGACTTCATGGACATTTTTGGGAAGTTGGAGATCAATCTGCCATTCTTACAGGCCCTGAAGATGCCAGTCTTTAGCAAGTTCATCAAGGAATTTATAGCTGGGAAGGCTAGACCCAGTGGAAAAATTCTGATAGGCGAGAACGTCTCCGCAGTGATTTAGAAGAGGAGGTTGCCTTCAAAATGCAATGACCCAGGTATGTTCACCTTACCCATCTCTATTGGTGACGTGAAAATTGAGCATGCTATGTGTGATTTGGGTGCGTCGATAAATGTGTTACCACTTTCCATATACAAGAAATTAGTGGGGGTAGGCATGGTAGACACGAAGGTAGTGATTCAACTGGCGGACAGGTCATGCATCTGTCCTGAAGGGGTGCTTGAGAATGTGATAGTCAAGGTACATGACTTCTTGTACCCTGCTGATTTCCATGTGATTAAGATGAGTGATAATGAGTCTGCAGAGTCGGGCGGAGTACTTTTAGGGAGACCCTTCCTACGTACCGCTAAGACTATCATTGATGTTTTTGATGGAACAATTTGCCTTGATTATAATGGGGAGAAATACACATTCAGCATTGATGAGGCAATGAAGAAACCTCTTGACGTTGAAAATTTGCATGCTATAGATGTTATTAACCCTTTGGTCCAAGAATACCTTGAGACGAAATTAATGCAGGAACAGATTGAGAACTCCGAGATGAGTCATGCCATTAATAGAGAAGTGGCCAGTTGGTGTCAAGCAATGAACACAAGTGAGTTATCTGATGAGGAGTTAGCTGAAGCAATTCTGGAATTCTGTGCAAATTCGGAGCTAGCTAGGTCAAGGAATACACCTTATGTGGCGAGTGTGGAAGGTTCTGCTGGGTCGAGGAAGGGAATGACAACCGAAACAACAGAGAAAAAGCCCTTGCCCCAGGAAAAAGACGTTCCCAAGAAAGAGTTGAAAACGCTTCCACCGGGCCTAAAGTATGCTTATTTAGAGGAAAATGAAACTTTCCCTGTGATTATCAACAGTAGCTTGACCGAGGGACATGAAGAGGAACTACTGAAGGTAATCCGAAGAAACAAGAAGGCTATTGGGTGGACACTCTCTGACCTGGTAGGAATTAGTCCAGATTTGTGCATACATCACATCCGCTTGGAGGAAGGAGCAAAAGCCTGCAGAGATCCTCAACGCAAATTGAATCCTAACATGAGGGAGGAAGTGCTGAAGGAAGTATTGAAACTACTCTCCCTAGGAATCATTTATTCCATACCAGACAGTGAATGGGTGAGTCCAGTCCATATGGTACCCAAGAAGTCAGGAATACAGGTGGTCAAGAACGACAAGAATGAATTGGTGCCCACGAGACTAGTCACTGGGTGGAGGATGTGCATCGATTATAGGAAGTTAAATGAAGCGACCAAGAAAGACCATTTCCCTCTACCTTTCATTGACCAGATGCTGGAGAGGCTAGCGGGCAAGCAATACTTCTGTTTCCTAGACGGGTATAGTGGGTATTTTCAAATCTATGTGGATCCCGAGGACCAGGAGAAGACAACTTTCACGTGTCCTTTCGGCACGTATGCTTACAGGAGGATGCCGTTTGGCCTGTGCAATGCGCCAGGCACTTTTCAGCGGTGTATGATGAGTATCTTCTCGGATCTCTTGGAGGACTGCATCGATATTTTTATGGACGACTTCACTGTGTACGGGAATTCATTTGACTCATGTTTGGCTAGTTTGGATATAGTATTGAGAAGGTGCCAGGAAAAACATTTGGTTCTAAATTTCGAGAAATGCCACTTTATGGTCCCTGAGGGAATTGTCCTAGGGCACGTAGTCTCGGAAAGAGGTATACAGGTAGACCAGGAAAAGATTGAGGTGATCTCAAAACTACCTTACCCGACGAATCAGAAGGAGGTGAGAGGATTCCTACGGCATGCCGGATTCTATAGGAGGTTCATAAAAGATTTCGCAAAAATTGCTCAGCCACTCACCCACTTGTTGCATAACGATGTTGATTTTGGCTTTGATGAGGAATGCAAAAAGGCTTTTCAGTTGTTAAAAGACAGGCTAATATCTGCGCCTATTATTAGAGCGCCCGACTGGAATCTACCCTTTGAGATTATGTGTGACGCAAGCGATTATGCGGTGTGAGCAGTGCTAGGTCAAAGAGTTGATGGGAAAAGCTATGTGATCTTTTATGCTTCAAAAACGCTGAATCAAGCTCAGAGAAATTATGACACTACTGAAAAAGAAATGTTGTCGGTAGTATACTCATTTGAGAAATTTCGCCCGTACTTGCTTGGGTCGAGGGTGATAGTCTTCACCGACCACGCGGCTATAAAGTACCTGTTGGCAAAGAAAGAATCCAAGCCGAGATTAATCAGATGGGTGTTGCTTTTGCAGGAATTCGATTGGGAAGTCAGAGACAAAAAGGGAACAGAAAATAAAGTAGCCGATCAACTGAGCAGGATATTTCAAGGGGAGACCGAGGAAGCAATACCGGATGCATTCCTAGAGGAACATTTGTACTACGTGAAAAAATTTCCTCGACCTATCAGCTGGGAAGAGATTATGGTGTTAACAGGTCCAGGGGATGCCGAAAAAGGGAAATGTCATCAAAACGCTGAGCCATGGTTCGCTGACCTGGCAAATTACTTAGTCACTGGAGAGGTGCCCAGTTCGCAAGTAATTTCCCGGGCCCAGAAGATGAAATTGAAGAGCGAGGCCAAGTACTATTTCTGGGATGACCCGTATTTGTGGCGAATGGGAGCCGACCAAGTAATCCGGAGGTGTATTCCGGAGTGGGAACAGAGGGATGTGCTGAATCATTGCCATGCTCTAGCATGTGGAGGTCACTTTGGACCTAGGAAGACCGCAAGGAAGGTGTTAGATAGTGGTTTTTACTGGCCTACATTGCATAAGGATGCGTTCGAGTTTTGTCAGAATTGTGAGAGGTGTCAACAGACTGGGGGAATCTCCAGAAGAGATGAAATGCCCCAAGTCCCGGTGATCGTTTGTGAAATTTTCGATGTTTGGGGAATGGACTTCGTGGGTCCATTTCCATCTTCATACGGGAATACATACATACTAGTGGCAGTGGATTATGTTTCGAAATGGATAGAAGCCAAGGCGACCACATCTTGCGAAGCTAAGGAGGTATCGAAGTTTCTTAGAGCTAATATCTTCAATCGGTACGGAGTGCCCAGAGCTATAATATCTGACAATGGGACGCATTTCCGCAACCGGACTATTGAAGCTTTGATGAGAAAGTATGGCGTCCACCACAGATTGTCTACACCTTATCATCCTCAATCTAACGGCCAGGCAGAAATATCAAACAGAGAAATCAAAGCGATCCGGGAAAAAACGGTGAATCCGTCGAGGAAAGACTGGAGCAAGAGAATTGATGATGCATTATGGGCATACAGAACAGCGTATAAAACGCCCATTGGAATGTCTCCTTACAGGTTAGTATTCGGTAAGATGTGTCACTTGCCGGTGGGAATTGAGCACAAGGCGTACTGGGCGGTCAAGGAGATTAATATGAATCCTCAAGCTTGTGAGGAAGAGAGGAAACTGCAACTTCAGGAGTTGGAAGAATTGCGACTTGAATCCTATGAGTCAGCAATATGGTACAAGGAAAAGACCAAGTTGTGGCATGATAAGAATCTCCGGACCAAGGAACTGCAAGTGGGGCAGAAGGTTCTCCTGTTCCAGTCCCGACTCAAGTTAATGCCCGGAAAGCTGAAGTCCAAATGGACTGGACCATACACTGTTGTGAGTCTGCGTGCGAACGGAGCGGTAGAAATCCAGGGAAGTTTTTCAAACTCTACTCCATTTCTTGTCAATGGCCATAGGGTAAAGGTATTTAGGGATAACTCGGAGATGTGTGTAGTGGACGAAGTTCCACTACGCGTACTCCCTAATATCGCCTGATCATTCTGGGAAGTGAGTGTTCTTGGAGATTTCCTAGGTCCAGTATCAAAGAAGTTTTATCATGGCCTGGTCTAGGGAATCTTGAGAACACTGGAACATAAGTTGTAAATATTTAGTCGCTTTTAGTAAATCAAGAAAACCCAAACAAATCAAAAAACAAACAATCTTCCAAAAATATTTTTTGAAATACCAGGCTCCTTAAGGAATGTTTTTGATACTGTCATACCCTAAACCCGGGGAGTCTGGCGTTTCAATTTTTAGTTTAATGTTTTTCTCTAAGTGTGATTTTGCAGAAGGAAGTTACTTGGGCAAGGAATTGAGGAGTAAAATTTTGGAGGGAGTAGGCACCGACTCAGATTTCAAAAGACACCTTTATGGGTAGGCGTACGGTCGCTAGCGTCATGCCTGCAACTACCTGCAACAAAAACCGTCCTCGCCCATACTTATCGGATAATAACCGAGTTCTCCTTTTATTTTACTTATTCTCTCTCTCTCTCTACATCCGAAATTCCCCAAATTCTCTCTAGGCTTTCTCTTTTCTAACCCTAATCAAAGTATTTTTCGTCCAAGTCTGTGTAAAAATTTTTTGCAGAGTTCTCCATGGATAACAAGCAAAGTGCCGGGACTACCTCAGGATCCGCCGATTCAAGTGCGGCAACGTTTATGGCCGAGCTATTCCAGAAATTCGGGGGTGCGGAGAAGGCGATGGAGGCATTTGCCATGTTTGCAACCGCAATGGGTAAATCCGTACAGGCTGCTCCGATTTCTAGTGTACCACAACCGGAGGCCGTTTCCGAACCCGTCGCCGAACCTGAAATCGTTCAAGAAGTCATCGCCACTCCAGAACCCACTCACGTACTAGAGGAGACAGCTGTTCCAGAGACCACCACACAACTGGAGGACGTTCCAGAATCCACGACCACCAGTCCGGAACCATCCACAACAAGGGATCGTGAAGACGACTCAGATCTGGTCACAGGGTTGAAATTGTTGGCTGTGAACGAACCAAGGTTAGACTCTGCAACTGAGGGGGGAACCCTTATTTCGATTAGTGTTTCCGAGGGGGTGAATCCCGTACTCGCCAGTGAGGAATGTGTTGAGAGAGATGTTCTGAAACCGTCTGGGGAAGTCAAAGATTTTGTTGTTGATGTTAGTATTTCTGAGGGGGAAACCCCTGTTTTGAAAGAATCTGTGGGGGGAGAGGCCCCTATAGTTGGTGAAGATGAGGGCGACGAGGCCCTAAATTCTGAACAAAATGTGGAGGGGGATACCCCCGAGAAACCGGTGGGTACTGAGGCCCACGCCGGAGAAGGATTTGAGGGGGTAGAGACCCCTATTTATATTTCGGGGGCAACCCCATTGTTGTCCACGGAGGGAGAAGCCCTCGATTCTAAAGTTGACTAGGAACCCGCAGACGCTGGGGTGGATTTGATTGTGGATCTGACCGAGATCCCAGAGGAGACCGACTCACCGGTAAATCCCAGAGATGCTAGGAGGCGGGCTCGCCGGGGCCTCCTTGATGAGATTGATGAAACAATGGAGCGGACGGAGGAAGAATTGCTAGGTCTAGAGACCGCAGCATCTGAACAAGAGAACTCTCCCAGACCTGGCAGGGGGGAGAGAGATAAGGAGAAACGCCGCCAAGCGGCTGAGAAGAAACGGAAGGGGAAACAAATTGCTCCTTCCTCGACCAAGAAGGCAAGAGGGAAGTCTACTGAATCCACACTTCCACCGGCAGCTAAGGTGCCATATGCCACAGAAACCGAGAGCCCCTCTGAGTCTAGCGACTCGGAAGAAGAACAAGAAGAGGAACTCAACTTTGAGCCAGCCAAAGTGTGGATAACAAACAGCTTGCTAGATGAAATGAGGAAGTTTGACGACCCAAAACGCAAGGCCATTTATAAAGAGAAGAGTACTGAGGGGAAGGTCGCTAAGTCTGGAAAGAGGTATAGCTCATCGGAGCTCAAAAAGATTGCTTGCAACGGTGAATTCAGGACTTATATCGACGCCATAGGCTTCGATTGGTTGCTCAAGCACAGTACTGTCGAGGTTCCGATTGACCTAGCCCGAGAATTCTTTTCCACCTTCCGATTTAAGTCCACTACCGATTTGGATGCTAACTCAATTAATTTCAGACTTCTCAATGAGGAACATACGATGAGCATCCGGGAATGGACCTTGCGGATGGGTTTGCTGACACGGACGGAGGACGATGAGGACCTGTGGAATGCAAGAATGGTGGGTCCGCCGAAAATGACGTCGGGATTCAAAGCGCAAAGCGTATGGGAGTTTTTGACTCACCCGAGGGTGGGTCAGTTTAAAACAAGCTTTTCGAAGGCACACCATATTGAGGATAGGGTCCTGCGATTTGCCCAGACTTTTATTAGTTACAATTTAATGGGCACAGCCAACAACGCTCTGACTACCGCCGATTTGTACTTCACATGGTGCATGGCTACGGGGGTAAGAGTTCACTTGGGCTACTGGTTAGCCCAAGCCTGCCATCAAGTGACTGCAAATCCTTCTCGGCACCTATACACATGCCACCTACTCGGGGCTTATCTGCAGAGGAATGTGATCATGAAGTTCCAAAAGGCATGCCGAGAGGTAAAGACATGCTCGCCCCCTGAGGTTTTTAACATGGATTATTTTTTCAATAAAGGGTTGCTGATCGCACGCGGAAGGGAAGTATGCTTTTACGAGGTTGGGCAGTCAGAGACTCAGGTGAAACAGGAACCCGATGTGGTGGAAGTAAAAGATACTGCTGACATAGAAGCAGGAGCCAGGATAGAAGTAGAGGAAGTGCGAAAGGAGGTTGGTTGGATGAGGTTAGAAATGAAGATGGTTTTGGAGGGGATTGTGGCCCTGCGGGGAGAAAGGAAGAAAAGTGCTGAGGCTGAGAGTGTTAGGAAAGAAGTCGCTGGAGTACGAACGGAACTGGAAGAAATAAGGACGGAGGTTAGGAAGGTTCGGGAGGAAATAGTGGCCCTCAAGGGGCGCACTTCTGATCTAGTGGTATCATCGTCCAGATGTACTGAGCGGATGACGGAGGGCGTCACACTGATGATGAAGATGACGAAGTGGCTTCAAGCGAAGTTCCCCAAGACACCGACGGGACTTCCTGAACCTAGCGGCGGTTCCAAGACGACGGGTCAAGGGAGTCTAGCTGTGCAGAAGCCACTACAAGCCCAAAGGCCTCAGACCACCTCGTCTTCCTCTAGGCCCGTGATTTTGAAGAAAACCGTACCCCGACCCACAGAAGATCAGAAGGAGACGCCTGAGTCACCGGCATGAAAGAAAGCTAAGGTGACCCAGCAGACAGTGCCACCAAAGTCTGGCCCTCGCGGGGGCCAGACCCCGAATTAAAATCCCCCAAAACCAAGTAATTCTTATTTTTCTTTTCTGTCTTTTACTTTTCGTTTTTCTTTCGTTTGTGTTTTTATGTGCCAGCATGCTTCGTTTGTATATATGTGTTATACCTTCCCACACTTAGCCCATTTTTTTGGTCTAAGTGTGAGAAGGGGCTTTTGTTTTGCATGTCTTGGTTTTGTATGTTGCGCTTTCTCCCACTTAGCCCGATGTTCGGTCTAAGTGTGAGAAGTTTGTTTTGTTCATATGTTTTGTTTGTTGTCTGCTGTTCTTACTTCCTTTTCCCCCCTTCACTAGGATAGCTTGGGGACAAGCTTGAGTGAAGTGGGAGGGGGGGGAGTAAGTATGTGTCTGTTTTTTTTTTTTTTCTGTTTTAGAGTCTTTAGGATGTGTGTTTCGCATGAGCTAGTGAGATAATAAGGCATGTTTCCCTTAGTAAGAGTGATTGAAGAAAGAAAGCAGATCAACTTTGACACCTTCTTCCATAATAAGCCGAATGCGATCTGAATGAAGTTAGGACGATGGAAAATGCCTTAGATAACCTATCTGTGCAGCCCTACTATAAAAGTGAGTTATAAGCCTAAACACCTTTTGTGCTAACATGAAAATTGGGCTGCCACTCGATGCTTAGGGAGTAGAGTATGAAGGAGAAAATAAATGGGTTAAGAAGGTATAAGTTGGACGAAGTCCAGGAAATGGAGGTATAAGCTGGACGAAGTCCAGGAAATGAAGGTATAAGCTGGACGAAGTCCAGGGGAAAAGGGGTCATAATATAGAAAAAATGAGGAAAAAAATTATTATAATCCTTAAAGGGCAGAAAAATCGTAGCCTGACCCAGGGAAATTCATAGGAAAGGAGAAGTAAGAAGGGAAAAACTCTCATAACCCGACGCATCAGTGGTATAACCTTAACTGTGGAGAGTTTTGATCCTAGCATCCCTGGTGAGGAATGAGTGATCGAGCGAACCTAACAGATGGGAAATCAATAGGCTATCTTGACAAACTGACGGACCGTTTAGGCAGACGAAGGAAGGGGGAAGATTTGAAGACTGTAATCGATCAGATTGAACTTAAACTTGTGGGGATAGTAGCTTAAAATTCAAAACTAGTTCATGCTTGTTTGTTTTGTTGTGTTTCTGTTCTCTGTGTTGTTTTCTTTTCCAATTCCGTAGTTGCTTAGGTCTAGGAGTTTGTTTTTATTTTTAGGATTTTACTTGGTAACCATGCATTGAAATTCGCCTTATTCCTATTTTCTTGTCTTTCATACTTGAGGACAAGCATGGTTTAAGTGTAAGCAGTTTGATAAGGCTAATTTCATGCGTCGGTCTAGGGGTTTTATTTCGTGAAATTACTGGGTCTAACACACGATTTAAGCCAGGTGTGTGAAGGTTTTCGCTAGATCCAGGAAAAGAAAAGGACGCTTGCATGGTCCTAGGAAACTGGCGAAAAAGTGGACATTATGAAGGAAATTGCGTGACGGAGGAAGCCTCGGAGTTGAAGGGTAGAATAGGGATTTCTACGAAGACTCTAGAAGGCTATGTCCGCATCTATAAAAGGAAGAAGCATGCAAGCTGGAGGGATCTTCTCGGTGGAGACCTTGCTAACAGCCTGTAGCTTAGTCCATTCTCTTCACACTCTTGGGTTCTTTCAGTGGGAAATTCAGGGCACACTAGGGGGTTCACCTCTAGCTCTCGTACATTTTCGATCTGGTTGTAACACCGTCCTTCTTTAGGGCGAAGAAACAATTTACTTTCCGCTTTCGTTTCTGCTGAATTCGCCGAGCTTCGCTGTTCGAAGCTCGGTCCTCTTTTGTTTCTGGATATTTCTTACTTTTATGCAAGTTTAGTTTTCGTTTACGTCGATCGTGATGGTTACTGTTGTTTGATTGTGTTTACTTGAATTCTGGAGTTGGATTGTCGGAGTTGGTTGATTTCTGGATTATTGCAGGTTAATGGTTGAATCTGGGAGAATGGAGCTGGTTTGTGAATGAATCGGGGTTTTGTCTGGTTATTGTTGTGGAGTTGTTCGTGATTGTTGAAATTTGGCGGTGATCGGAGCAGATCTGTTAGAATCGGAGTTATGGAGTTGATTTATGTTGATTGTTGAGTTTGGATTGCTTGGATCCGGAGTGGATTAAGCGTCCGACGTGATGCTGAGCAAGGGTGTTTAATTTTATGCCGCACTTACGTGTTTTCATTTCATTTCGCCTAGTTTACGTAGATCTGGTGTATTTCCGATTCGTAGCAAGTTTCCGGCGTCCAAATTTCTATATTCTGTTCGAATCCAGGGGTATGCTCTGTTTTCTGCAGTTACGCGTCTGAGTTGGTTAGGAAATTGCATAGGTTGGTTGTCTGCAGCTTTTACCGTACTTGCTATTTCTGGAAACATGGTCCCCACTGTTAGTTGCTTTCTGTTTAGCTAGGTTAGGTAATTGTTTACTTAGTCTAGGGAGTAATTGTGTCTTTCAGATTTGATGACTAATTCTAGTAAGTTTTCTGTGTACTAGGTCTAACGTTTACATTCCTTGCCTAGATCTAGTGATAGTTAAAATCTCAACCTCTTTGCGTGGCAGCAACCGTTTGTTTCCATAGTCTCTTAGCACTACTTGCGAATCCATCTCTGTGGGATCGACCCCACTTCCCTATACTAATTCATAGTATTCGGGTTGAGGGATTTATTTTTGAAGGGGAGTCGAGTGTGTCCAACGACAAAAACACTGTAGTTCTCTTGAGTTCCTGGACCCAGTGATCTAGTGGATTTAAGTAGCGTTGTGTCTGTACCGAGCTTTGCATTAATTTTCATATGTGCACACTTGCTTACTCCTGAGTCTAGTCATTCGACATTAGAGTCGAGCGAGAGGATAAGACCACTTCATGTATTTTGGTAGGGTATATTTCACTTCTTCCTTTCTATCTATATACCTCTTTCATTTACCTTTCCTTGTTGGAGATGCTCTAAGGATAGTGAAGATGGTTGAAACCATGACTAAGGGGCGGGATTAAGAAATGGAAAAGAAATGAGAGAAACAATAAACATGTAACTCAAGATTTAATTAACAAAATAAAGGAAGTGCATTTATTATTGTCTAAGGCAGCGAAATAAATGTCTCAGTAGTATCAAATGTCATTGGTACTACTACTGGAATAAATGACTTAGGAAAAAAAATATATTATTATTATTATTTAAAAAAAAAATTAACACCTATATAAAGGAGGAAATTACAACTGATGTCAAGAGGGCTCGAACTCGCCACCTCATGCAATAATGTCTAAGCTCCTTGCCGCTAGGACAAAGGCTCTGGACGAAAAAAAAGAATATATATATATTATTACAATGGAAAATAGTTTTAAAGAGAGTCGAAGAATGACGCCCATGTAAGACAGGCTTCTTAGGGAGTGTGATCATTCACGGCCTAAATGTTCTACATTATCAACTTAAATGTACTTATATTTCCCAGCAATGACATCAAAACTTAATGCACTTTATATTAGCAATAAAAATCACTTCAAGTAGACATGCTAATAAAAATCACTTCAAGTAGACATGTAACTCTAAAGGTCAGTATTGTGATATAAAATCACAAACATACCAGCGACTGCTGGATCATAGCCAACGACCCGCTAAATGTTGATCCAACAGATCAGAGACTTGGCTGCAATCCACTTGAACCTGTCCACCGACCTGATGGAATTGGGCGGTGCATGATTTAACATATTTTCTCTCCAAGACTTACCTTGTTGGGATAGAAGATATACTCCCTCTGTTTCATGTTAATAGAGTCATTTTTTTTAATTTCGGGAAGTTCCAAGTTAATTGAGTCATTTCTATTTTTGGCAAAAAGTAACTTTCTCTTTTACTCTATTCTCTCTTGATCTCTCTTACTTTATTCACCATCCATTTAACACACTATTATTAAACTCCGTGCCGAAAAGAAATGCCCCTATTAACATGGAACGGATGAAGTACCATATTGAGGAGCACAACTTGAATGCAATAAATAACCCCTAAAGTTTCATCAAATGAACATTTTGTTGCATTCTATACTTAGAGAGATAAATTGAGAAGTTCATGTCCATTTTTCTACATCTATCCACCACGCTTAGAGTTTCAGGCTTAAATTCAAGAGAAGATCAAGACATACAAGATTCTTCCCTTTTTTTTTATCTTAGTTGTTTTATATTTTCTTTGTTTTCCCTACAAACTATAGGTTTAGCATATTTGTCTTTGAGTAGCTAAATCTGTAGAATTCTAAGGATGTGTTAAAACTATCTTGGTTTCTACAATTCATGTTTATGATATCCGTTTGTTCATGTTTATTTTATTCTAAGTTGTTCGATAATGTTTCATGTTTGAGTTACACATTCTATGATTATTTCTTTGCATGTAAAGTAATCGAGAGAAGATTTGTATGTTAGACGAACTTAGTTAAGACTATAATTAATTCCCCCTAAAACGGTATTGTTAATTAAGTGTGAGGACATCTTGAGAGTCTAATTGAGCTTTTTGGAGTTAATAATCTAAGTCCGCCAACCTTAATGTTTAATCTACTTTGCGCCGCATGGGCAATACTTATGTGACTCGTTCTAGTTAAGCATGAATTGTGCTAGAATATTGTAACTATTTTGTATAAACCATAACTGTGAAAGCACATCCCTAGAATTCCATAGTTTCCATTTGTTTTCTCAAATCTAGTTTACTGCAATTGTTTATTTGCTTTCATTTAACTTATTTTATTTTATTATTTTACTTTTTAATCAAACTAAACCACTTTGTTTTCAAATAGTGATAGAAGCCTAGTACTCCCTCCGTCCCTAAAGAATATGGACTTTGGGGTTCGCCATGGGTTTTAATGCAACTGGTAAAGTAAGAAAGAAGTAGAGAGAAAAAATAATTAAAGTATTGTTAGTGGAGAATGAGTCCCACTGTTAGGGTTTGTATACTAGAAATCACATTTCGAGTGATTGAATACTGTAAAACTCTAATAATTATTTTCCAATGAATGCAACAAATTATTTTTGTCATAATGTTGTTATGTTTTACATTTAATGGATGTTTATTGCATATTTAAATGTATAAGCCAACATAACATAAGTCTAAATCTTTGTTCTAGTAGACCGGTTGTTGGCTGCGCTCAATTTAAGGTACGCGGTCAGTTCTGAACAAAGAAACAGAATTCGGGTGCATGCAAATGCAAATACTGATTAATGATTAATGCTTCCTTTTATCTGATGGAATAAAAATTTATCTAATTTCACTCACATTTGGGCAAAAGTCTTGAATATAGTAACTGGATATAAAATTAATATTCAAAAAATCGGATTTCTTACGCCGTAAGGTGAAGGAAGATCACATGTTTCCATCTTGGTAGAGGGAAGGGATAAATAAGGAAATAAACACGGATTTATTTACCATATATATTGATTGGCAAGAACTTCGTGACACTGTGCTGTCCAAGCATCCTTGCTGTCCATCTAGTAGTTTCACTTCATAAAATTGCATGTCTCATGCTTGACATACTTTTTGTGACAACCCTAATTATATATTTCTAAATCGGCCATTCATTACTTCGGCATGCAAACCCTAGCTGGTCGGGTACGATTTAAACTTTGGTAAAATTAAATACTAAAAAAATTACGATTAATACAGAGTATCGTATTTTAGAAGAGCAGTGTGGTGACACCATCGTTAAAATGATAACTTAGGCAAGCAATCTGCGATACATAGACAATCAATCTGTGATACATAGACAAGCAACTCGGTATATGGTTCCAAGCAATCCGCGTACGAAATTAGAGCACTATGGTGACACCATCAGTGGTGGAGCCATAATTTTTTAAGCGGTTCAGTGCTAACGACGCAGAAATAGCTCGTACGTGAGCAATATAAAAAGCCGCGGTGAAAAAATAAATGATAAGAAAATTAATTAGGGAATACATTTTTTAAAGAGTTATTTTTTTTATTTTAGATTTTTTAGTAATAAAGAACAACACATTAAAATTGATTTTATTTCTATACTTAAAATTATAAAATCATTCTTTATGATTACAAATTAAAATGATTTAAAAAAATTACCAGTGAAAAAATCAATAAAAGTTAAGTCCATAAATATGAGAGAACCAACAAAAATTACTAATTTGAAAAAATAAAGAATAGCCACAAGTAAACTACTTTAAAATCAATTTTAATCAAATTACTCCCTCCGTATTCAAAAAATATAAACATTTGAAACGGCACGTGTTTTAATGCAAAATTGGTAAAGTAAGTGAGAAGAATTGGTAAAGTAAGAGGGAGGAAAAGAAAAATGAGTAAAGTAAGAGAGGAGAAGAGAAAACTAGTGAAAGTCGAGTGAGTGGATTGTGGGGTCCATGTCCTAAAATAGAAAGATTCTAAAGTTTCTATTTTTAAGTAACAACCTAAAATGAAAATAGTTGCTATTTTTAAAACACAGAGGGAGTGCTTAGTATTATACTACAAGCATATTTTTACATTTGTAGAGCTAAATAATTTTTTATTCATAAGTAAAATTATTTACGCAAAACTAATAAAAAACAAAAAATGATTACAGATGCATATAACTCGGGGTATGGTATCAAGTAATCAGTTATACGAAATCAGAGATAATTAATTAAGCAATCTGTGATACATAGACAAGCAAATCTGCCACGTGGCAGGATAAAGTTGAATCTGCTCTTAAATCTAAAGGTTATCATTAATAGTAGATTGTTACTTTAACTATAGTTGTTATTTTAGTATAACCCTCGTAATTTGTTAATTATTGACTTGACATGTATATATATGGGCGGACTCCTGAAATGCCAGAACAAACCTAGCTACTGATTAATTCTACTATATTTATGTGAATTACATGCACGTGAACTTTATGAAAAACAATTATAGTCACTATTGTATGCAATTTATCTCGTATATTATTGGAAAGTAGGCGTGCAAATTTGTGTTTACTTGTAGCACTCATTTAATTTGATTTTTATTGTGTGGCTGCAGCTAAGTGCAAATAAACAATAAAATAATTCAGCAAATTGATGCACTCCCTATCGTTGGCCATGGATTTAATGTAGTGCTTTCCGTTTATTAAATGTAGTTTTTTGAAGTCGCCATCTCTACCGTCGGCCTAATAAATATGCCTATAATTGCAATTTCAAGATTGGTTTATTTTTAATTTTTATCACCTCTTTTGTTAAAAAACAACTCAAATTAGTCAAATAATTAATCATGTAATTATGCAGTTAACGTACATTAAAATAAGCGGCACATGTATGCTAGTAAATTTAGCAACAATGACTAATTATAATAACATCAAGTAACTATTGTTAAACAAATTAAAATTAAACACTAAGTAAAAAAGGGGGAGAAGTAGCTAGAGTGTTCCAACTTTTTGAAACCCTAGCAGAGATAAGTAAGTTTCTGAAATTAAATAATTTCAGATGCTCATAACACTTCCATTTCCCTGCTAATATTAATTAATATGCAAATTTAATGATACTCAAGAAATAAAACATATAGTTTGACTAAAATATTGGAGGCAATTCCATAGCTCCTTCAACTTGAGCTGCACTCTCATCCAGCAACCATTTCTCAAGAAACGACAACGGCGGATTCGTCTTCTCGTCGTCGTGCTTGAAGCAAACCTTATCCTGATCAATCAATCCACTGCTGTCAGACCCCTTCTGGCTAGAATCAGACGACACGGCCATGCTGTTCAAGCGTTGTTGTTGTTGATGATGATGATGATCAAACACAAACATCCCTTCCAAATCATGATCACAGGGCATCATCCCGTGTTCGATCTTCTGCGGCCTGTAGCGCAGGACCTCGCTGCTTTCGTGATTCGGGATCATTTTCCCAAAATCGCCGTAATATAATTTATTATCGTGATTGCTAGTTCCGTTTAGGCTGGTGTTAGGCTGGAGAGGCGACGAACGCATCCATCCTTCTAGAAGCCTCGAGATGTTCTCTGCGCTGGAAGCGTACAACGACGAATTCTCCCCAACTCTTAGGCGGCTTGAGTCATGCTTGCTGCTTTCGCCGCTGTAACTCTTTGACGCCAGCTGATGATTTGCATCGGCCACCTCCATGCCGGATTGGAACTTCTTGAGCTTCTTCTTCAAGTGCGTGTTCCAGTAATTCTTGATGTCGTTGTCTGTCCTTTGTGGCAGATATGTGGCTATAGAGGCCCATCTATTCACCAAACATAGTTTATAGCTAATGATATTTAATCAAATTTGAGAAAATTTGTTAGTTAGTTACATACTTGTTGCCTAGTAAAGCTTGTAGATGGATTATCATCCCTTCTTCATGAGGGGTAAAATTGCCCCTCTTGATCCCGGGTCTTAAGTAGTTCGTCCATCGCAGCCTGCAGCTCTTGCTACACCTCAACAATCCTAACAAAACAATAGTAAGACACTATTTCATCATAACTCATCATACTATGATGAAATAGTTTAGACAATAAAACTATACCGGTAGTAGTAGGTACCGCTCTCCAATTACCGGGACCATGTTCTTGAATATAGGACACCAAAATTATATCTTCTTCGGGAGTCCACGGACCTTTCTTGATCCCGACTTTGTCACAGCACGGAGGCCTTCCCATTTCGTCAGAATATGGTTCTTATGGGTGGTTTAACAAAACATGGACTGCGAAGAGGGGCTGGATCGGAGGCCTACTTAATAAGATGGCATGAGTTTAAGGTGATATATATGTTAAGATCCCAAGGAAAAGGGGGCACTGTATGTGTCTTTTAAATGTAGAGGAAAAAGTGAAATGATATGAAGTCAATGTGGCATCCTAATTTATTAGGGGAAATTTTTATAATCACGTGGTAGCACGGCATCTCTTTTATTTTGCTGTTGACCTAAATTAAAAACTTTGCATGTGGTTTTAATTTTGCAAGCTAGATTATTATGTCCATAATTGATGAACATTTATATCTTTCTTTTTGAATTTTTTTTCTTTATGTGGAGTATCATAGTGATAGTGTTAGTGTTAGTATTAGTATGAGTGTACTCTCTCTCATTGATTTTAACAAAGCAAAACGGCCCCCCACAACCCTAGATAATGTATGTAATCCATCCTAGTATCTAGTGTGTTGACTGTATCTGTATATTATGGCAGTTAATGAAGGTTGTTGAACATGGGGATTGTGGACTTTTACTATGTTCTAGCCCATTCATACCATACCATGAATTATTTGATCCATTTTACAGTTTTGATACAATCTTTGAAATTTTGGAAAAACAAAAGGAAACTCCATCCGGTAATAAAAGTAGCATTTTGATATTTTGGTCCGTCGATCAAAGTCTCCATTTGACATTTGGGTTCATCCACCAATATAGCTCTTATTATTCTTTTACTAAAAATAAGTAGATCTCATATACCATTAAACTTATTTCACAACAATTTAATAATTCTTCCGTCCCAAGTTATTTGAGTCGTATTTCATTTTGAGTTTTTTTTTTCATACATAGGAGTTTGAGATACATTCGGCAAGCGAACTAGCCCACCACAACCCCTCGTGGCTCGAATACTTTAGCTTCCCTCCGATCGGGCGTGAACTAGCCAATGTTGGCTCGTAGACTGCACTCCCTCTGACGAGTTCAGCCTCGGTAGACTACCTGCCACCCTCAGACGCGTCCAGGCTCGAAAGCTTGCCAAGCCCCAAGGAAACAACCTTGAACAGGCCCAGAGGGAAATTAATCCCAAAGTCGCGCCATCCAGGAGTCGAACTCAAGACCTCTAGGATGGTGTCATATCCTTGCCACCCTTCTCAACCACTTGAGCTAGGGGGCTTGGATTCGTATTCCATTTTGAGTTTTTTTTTTTTTTTTTTTTTTTAAATTAACTTCATATATTTATATCATATATATGAAGGAGGAAATTACAAATCAACTCCTATAAAAGGAGGAAAGACAAATTACGCCACCCAGGGTTCGAACTCGAGACCTCCAGGATGGACGCGGTATCCAGCACCCTTTACCGCTAGGCCAAGGGGCTTGGATTCGTATTCCATTTTGAGTTGTCTCAAGTTACTTGAGTCATTTCTTTTTTTTTGATAAAATCAAAACCTCTAATCTTTCCTATTTTATTTATTTTTACTTTACTCTCTCTTCTTTCTCTTACTTTATTCTCTCATCTACTTTATTTAACACTCTAAACACAACTTTCTTAAATCTCGTGCCGAAAAGAAACGTCTCAAGTAATGTGGGACGGAGGGAGTATAAGTGTCACGACCGAATTTTCTAAGGATAGAAAACACGGTTGATCGCGACTAATGGGGGAATTAAGAAGCGGGGAAGAAGGAGGAAAAACAATCAAGGGGTACGACATGTAGATCAAAAGGCGAAATTCCATTATCAAATCAAAGTTTCAAATCCCAAAAGTACATAACGTGAATGACATAGTTTAACAATTCAAAGGAAATAAAAGAAATTCTTAAAACGTAGAGTAGCGGAAGCAATTGAGAGTTTGGCTACTACTATGTATGAAGACACAATAGTAACCGGAACAATTATTGAATACAATTCCGGAATCATTGCTCAACATCCTCTGCCTCCCGTCCTCGCTCAACCTGCACATAGGGAAAACATATGCAGGGGCTGAGTACTTGATGCACCCAGTGAACTCATGCCCGAAATACATTTATCGATAGAATTATGTCAGCCATCATTGAGTGAAACTCGGGTTTTTCTTTAAAAGGCCGAGAAACACTAAAATCAGTCCTTTAATAAAATAGTGTCTGCGCGGACAATCGTCATCCTCCATCATATACCATATCTGAACCATCATGTGAAACGAGAATGTGGCCACAAACTCGATCACTAGACCGGCCGACCTAAGGGTCGGCTCACGATCCCCATCAGTGCACTAACCTAAGTAGGGCTTGGACCCTAGTTAGACCCGAATTCGTTAACCATCAATGTCTAGTAGAACATTATTCTAGTAGACAATCAGTTAGGCAATTCAAAACATAAAGTACGGCATGACATAATATTTAAACCACCCTTATCTCACCATATACATATCAATTGCAATTAAAGAGTTTAAGTAATAAAGCCCACCTCAAAAGCTTAGAGTTTTCCTTAAGTAGCTTTTCGTTCCGACTTTTAGCGGCCGTGCGAACCACCTTTTCGGAAAATACATAAAGTACACATCAATCTCGGTAACGAAGACATTTAGAATGTATGCACTCTAATTAGAATCTTTTATTTCTCTTTCTCGGTTTTCGTGCATTTTTGGTTATTCGGCGGCCACCTAAGGCGTCGCATGCGACGTCGGTCGGCCGCTTACGCTCGTTCTTTCCTCCGTTGGTTCCTCGTATTTTCCGTGACGTCGAAAAATAATTTCAAAAAAAAAAGAATTATTTTAGCGTATACTTTAATTATCGCAATTATTTACCTTTGAAAAGTACTATTTCATGCTTAGGGTAAATTATTCATTCTTCAAACGTTCCGAGCTTTAATTAAATAATTTCCCGCGATTTAAATTAATTGACGGCCCAAAAGATATATTTACTTAGCCCACCTTATTCCTCCAAAAAAAATTTAAATTGGTGAGGCCCAACTAAAAAGAGAAAAAAAACATGGCCCAATCTTATCTCACTCTCTATCTCCTCTCCCTCTCCGTCTGAAACCACAAGCAGCCGCCGCCGCTCGTCGTCGGGAGGGCTGCTGCCCGTCGGAAGCTGCTGTCGCCGCCGGGGAGGTCGCAAAGTCGTGCTGCCTCGGTTCGCCGCCGCCGCAGGGCCGCAGGGAAGAAGCTGCTGTCGCCGTTCACCCGCCGTCGCCGCCTGTTCCAGCGCCGCTGCTGTCTCGCCGGGGAGAGGAACGTCGCGGTCGTCACCGTGGGGGTCCAGCTTCCGGGATGTCGTCGGCACCGGGAGAGTCGAGCGCGGCATGTCGGCCGGCGGTGACTGCTTCTCGTTCGAAACTACCCTGAACGACCCCGAATCAACCCGCAACACGCGTTTTCATTATAAAGTTAAGTTCTTTCGTAGTTTCGGTTACGTACGGCGATCGTTTGGTTGATTCTTAGTTGATGTTATTTGGTTGGGTTATGGAATACGAAGGTGTAAAAACAAATATGCAAGGCTATAATAATCTCATGCTTGGTGATATGAAAGAATTATACCTCCAAAAATGGTTGAATTTGGTAGAAGATACACAAAAGATGGTAGCCAAAACTTCCTCCCTTCCTCTCGGCAATCTCCCTCTCGGCTCCTCTCACTTTTTTTTCTTTGTTTTCTTTGTTGTGTAATGTGAAATGTCCGAGAATGGATTAAAGAGGAGTGGTGGTGGCTCTTGGATGGTAGCATTGATTAGGAAGATGGAGAGGTGGAGAAAATGGAGAGTCTCCTCTTTGAGAAGGAAACCGTCGGCCATAAGGAGAAAGAGAAGAAGAAGAAGAAGAAGAAGAAGAAGAAGAAGAGGGGGGAGTTGGGCTTGGTCCACTTTAAATTCATGCTTGGGCTTCAATAGTTTATTTTGGTTTGGGATCAAATTAATTGGAAACCCAAGTTAGAAATAATATCATTATTTGATGGATTAAAAGAGTAATTAGGATCCAAGTTATTTTGTAATTAATTGGACTCTAATTTATTTTGAAAAAACCCAAAATAAGTTCATACTTTATATTTTCGTATTTTCCTTCGATAACTAAAATTCACGGGTCTTTATTAATTTTGGTTATCTCGTTCTTCACAACCCAAAAAAAAATTAAAGTACGTTTAACGGCACAACTTATATTTGGTGTTGTCCCAAATATAATCCCTTCAACCATTCCTCGATTTACGCACGTCGTCTTCCAAAAAAAAATATTCATCTCCACGTATTTCATTCGTCTTACTAAATATAGCAATTTTGTCGTCATTCTTTCAACGAGACCTTCAACATGTCTCTCAATGTTCATAAAAAAAGGACGTTCCAAAAAAAAAATCACATCATCACATAGAAACCATACTATTTTTCAAAGCACATTTAACGAGAAACATCATATAACGAGATAATTTTATCAATTATTTGTTACATAAAATAAATTTCATACTTAAGGTACGGGTGTTACATTCTACCCACCTTAACAGAAATTTCGTCCCGAAATTTACTCATTTCTAACGAACAACTCCGGGTATTTCTCTTTCATTTTATCCTCGAGTTCCCAAGTAGCCTCCTCGTGGCCATGGTGTTTCCAAAGTACTTTCACGGACGCGATCGATTTATTCCTCAATTCTTGCACTTTCCTGTCCAGAATAGCTTCGGGCTTCTCCTCATAACTCAAGTCGGGATTCAATATCATTTCCTCTTGATGAACCACGTGTTTGGGATCGAACACATACTTTCGTAATTGTGACACATGGAAAACATTATGCACAGTCCCAAAACTCGGCGGTAATGCCAACCTATACGCTACGGGTCCCACCTTCTCAAGGAATTCATAAGGCCCTACGTATTGTGGCTTCAATTTCCCCTTTACACCAAACCTCGTTACCCCCTTCGACGGAGATACCTTCAAGAACACCTTATCTCCCGTATTGAACTGTAAATCTGTACGTCAGACATCAGCATACGACTTCTGTCGGTCTTGAGCTTCTTTTATCCTTTGTCGAATTTGTCGCACGACCTCAATCATCTCTTCGACCGAATCTGGCCCGAGTATTTTTCTTTCACCAACTTCATCCCCAGTAGAGTGGTGATCTACACTTCCTCCCATACAATGCTTCATATGGGGCCATATTTATTGTCGCTTGGAAACTGTTGTTATAGGCAAACTCGATCAACGGTAGTACAACTTCCCAATTTTCTCCTCAGTCAAGAACCATGGCTCTCAACATATCCTCGAGAGTTTGAATCGTTCTCTCAGACTGTCCATCGGTTTGTGGATGGAAAGCAGTACTAAAATTCAGTCGTGTACCAAGCTTTCATTGCAGATTTATCCAATACCTTGAAGTGAACCTTGTATCTCGGTCTGACGTGATTGTTACTGGCACCCCATGTAGCCGAATGATTTCTTTCACATAAATCCGGGCCAGTTTGTCGGATCCATGAGTTATAGGGATAGGTATAAAATGCGCACTCTTGGTGAGGCGGTCTATGATTACCCAAATGACTGTATTCCCTTGCCGGGTCTTTGGTAATCCCATCACAAAATCCATGGCGATATGTTCCCATTTCCACTCTGGGATTTCCAACGGTTGCAGCTTCCCATAGGGTCGTTGATGTAAAGCTTTTACTTGTTGACACGCCAAACATCTTTCCACAAACGAAGCTATGTCCCTCTTCATTCCATCCCACCAGAATGATCCCTTTAAGTCCTGGTACATCTTCGTACTTCCAGGATGAGCGGTGTATGGAGTCTCGTGTGCCTCGATCAAAATTTCATTTCGAAGTCCTTCGTCGTCTGGCACACAAAGTCTCCCTTTATAAGTGAGAGCATTATCAGCCTCCTCTCGAAATTTCTCTTGCTCCCCCTTCCTCACCTTCAGTCGAACCTTCTCTAAATTTTCATCATTTCGTTGTCCTTCTATTATCCTTGTTCGCAGTTCGAATACCACTACCAAAGTGGCGATCTTTCCTTTCACGATCTCCGGAGCTCTCACTACTTCCAATCGCATTTTGCTGAATTCACGAATCAACTCCGCTTCTTGAGTGAGAAAGGTTTCCAATTGTGGTTGGGCTTTCCGGCTCAATGCATCGGCCACTACGTTTGCCTTGCCCGGATGATAGTTAATGCCACAGTCATAATCCTTGACCAATTCAAGCCATCTGCGTTGTCTCATGTTCAAGTCTTTCTGTTCAAAGAAGTATTTCAGACTCTTGTGGTCGGTAAAAATCTCACACCGAACTCCATAGAGATGGTGCCTCCAAATCTTCAATCCGTGCACAACGGCTGCTAATTCCAGGTCATGAGTGGGGTAGTTCAGTTCGTGTGGCCTCAACTGCCGTGAAGCATAGGCAATCACCTTACCATTCTGCATCAAAACACATCCGAGTCCAACCTTAGACGCGTCAGTGTAAACCACATAGTCTACTCCCGGTTCCGGCACGGCTAGAATAGGTGTGGTGGTCAACTTCTCCTTCAACAATTGGAAACTAGCCTCACACTCCGGTGTCCAGTGGACCTTGGTCCCCTTCTTCAGTTGTTGAGTCATCGGCCTTGCGATTTTAGAAAATCCTTCAATAAATCTCCGGTAGTACCCTGCCAGTCCAAGGAAACTCCGAATCTCGTTTGGGGTCTTTGGCGCCTTCCACTGTTGTACGGCCTCCACCTTTGTGGGGTCAACTCGAATCCCTTCGGCCGTCACAATATGCCCCAGAAAGTTTACTTCCTTTAGCCAGAAATCACACTTACTGAACTTGGCGTACAACTTCTCCGTTCTTAGTGTTTCCAGCGTGATCCTTAGGTGCTCCTCATGTTCTTTTTCATTCTTCGAGTAAACCAGCACATCATCTATGAACACCAGGACGAACTTGTCCAAGTATGGATAGAATACTCGATTCATTAAGTCCATAAATACTGCAGGTGCATTTGTCAGTCCAAACGGCATTACTACAAACTCATAATGCCCATACCTCGTTCGGAACGCCGTCTTGGGTATGTCTTCTCTTCGTACTCTCAGCTGATGATATCCTGACCTTAAGTCCATTTTTGAAAATACTCCTGCTCCCCTGAGTTGGTCGAACAGGTCGTCTATCCTCGGCAGAGGATACTTGTTCTTGAGGGTTAATTTGTTCAGTTCTCGGTAGTCTATGCACATTCTCAAGGTCCCGTCTTTCTTCTTCACAAACAGCACATGTGCTCCCCACGGCGATACACTGGGTCGGATAAAACCCAAGTCCAAAAGTTCTTGTAGCTGGATTTTGAGTTCTTCCAACTCTTTCGGTGCCATCCTATAAGGTGCCTTCGATACTGGTGCGGCTCCTGGTTCCAGATCGATAGTAAACTCCAATTGTCGAT